>NC_133779.1:17883349-17886353 GCF_003597395.2 Chelonoidis abingdonii | reverse complement strand
CTCCAGATCCTGTCTACACCCAGCCAGTCCACTGACTTCCCAATCCCCCAGCACGTGGAGGCTCCCTTGCTCCAGATCCTGTCTACACCCAGCCAGTCCACTGACTTCCCAATCCCCCAGCACGTGGAGGCTCCCTTGCTCCAGATCCTGTCTACACCCAGCCAGTCCACTGACTTCCCAATCCTCCAGCACAGGGAGGCTTTCCCTGACTCCAGATCCTGTCTAGATCCGACTGATCCACTGACTTCCCAATGCCGCAGCACTGGGGACTCTCCCTCACTTCTGTCTAGATCCAGCCAGTCCACTGACTTTCCAATCCCCCAGCACGTGGCGGCTCTCCCTAACTCCAGATCCTGTCTACACCCAGCCAGTCCACTGACTTTCCAATCCCCCAGCACGTCACGGCTCTCCCTGACTCCATGACTTCCCAATCCCCCAGCACGTGGGGGCTCCCTGGCTCCAGATCCTGTCTACACCCAGCCAGTCCACTGACTTCCCAATGCCTCAGCACGTGGGTCTCTCCCTGACTCCAGATCCAGCTAGTCCAGGGCTTCTCAGACTGGGGGGCGGGACCCCTCAGGGGGGCCACAAAACTATTACATGGGGGTCGTGAGCTGTCAGCCTCCACCCCAACCTCCCTTTGCCTCCAGCATTGATAATGGTGTTAGCACTCAGGCTTGCTGGGTGGAAGGGGGTCCCCAGTACAAGTCCGCCTGTGCAGACACTGCCTGCAGCAGCGCAGGCTGTTACAGCAGCGCCTCCTGCTGGCTGATCCCATTCCGGCTGTCACGTGCCAGTGCAGTGCAGGGGTGGGCAGCCCATGGGGGCCGGGCCGGGGGCTCTGCGTTTTAACTGAATTGTAAATGAAGCTGCTTAAACATTTTAAAAACCTGATTTGCTTTACCTACAACAATGTTAGAGACTTACAGAAAGACCTAAACGTTAACATGGATCAGTCTAGTTAGTGGGTAGATAAAGTATTGTGTGTGTGCACGTGGATATAGTGTGTGCAGATATAATATACACAGAGCACTTGTGTGTGTATATTAGATCTAGTTTATAGCCTTGGGCCATGCATAAAATTAGTGTATATGAATAATGCTCATAGCACAGGGGATAGAGCAGATAATCTGTCCATAGCTCCAGTTTCACTCTGCAGTGTGTGCTGTGTCTATATAGTGTGAATATTAGTGGGGGGGTGTGGATACAGTATTCTATATAAACTATATACACCTTTATATTTGATTAATTTGAATAGTTTTTCTATATAGTATAGTTTGTATGGAATATTTATACAGTGTCCATAGTATAATTTTTTAAATATATACAAACTAGTGATCGATTTAGTTTATATATATAAATTGTACGTGTACTTTACGTGTTTCCTAGTGTGTCTATATATTATCTAGCATGGATCTAATGGAAATGATCTATAGGAATATATAACAATATTGTATATGTACATTGATTATAAAATAAAATAGGGGATAGACAGGAGTGATGCATAATACCCCTTGTGTGCAACATGAGCTTCCGTGGGCGAACACCCACACATGCATCTGACGAAGTGCGTGTTGAAAGCTCATGCTCCAAAACTTCTGTTAGTCTATAAGGTGCCACAGGATTTACAGATCCAGACTGGCTCCCCCTCTGATAACCTGTCTAATGTATATTCATTATATGCACACATGCTACAGTGGATGTTACAATTCCCAGTTCTAAGATTGCTATAGATCATTTTACACTACACAGGAGATGCACATTCTTGTTTTTATAACTCACAGTTGATTAAAGAGGGCAGGAGCTGTATGTAAATACTTGTGACACAAGTATTTATATGAATGAGATGATCTGCAGACACTATACAGCTACTGTATGAAATAATTGTGTGCGTGTTCAGATGGGATGGTTGCATAACAATTGTATGTCCCTGTAAATCTAGCTTTAGGGTACAGGAAAAGTTGTTCAAATTTGATTATAAAACAAGGCAGAAGACTTGCCATGCCCGGAGAATGTTAGTCTAGAAATTCTCTCTCTGTATAATCAAATTTGGTTATACAATGGGATGGATGGGAACTGCATGCTGAATGCAAGTTTGAGTCTAACAAAGAAATCGTGTGCCAAGTTGGATTATAAAATGGAGAGAAATGCCAGTTAATTAGAAAATGGATTTAATTAGAAAATGGATGTACGAATGCATTAAATGTAGCCACAATATGAAACTCTTACTAAAGACTCTGGGTGTATAATATACACACACATACTGTCTATTCTGCATGTATTCTGTGATCTAAAATGTGAGAGCCCTGTGCTGATTCCAGGTACTTCTGTGGGTCTGTCTTTTATCTATCTGAAGTTCTCCAAATGCAGGTCCTCCGGAAGAGTCCTCTCCATTTTGGAATTCTTTGCTGTGGGGTTCCAAATTCAGACTAGATAGTGGTCTCAGTTTGGTTCACTGCCAAAGTGAACTCTGCTGAACCAGAGTCACTTTCATTCTGAAGGTGCAACCACATGGGTGGCTAAATCAATTAAGATTAGTTCAGATGAAGGAATTGACTAAGCCAGAAAAATGATGTCTGAACACTTGAGTTGTGTGCATTTGTGAGTGGACACAAACACACACAGTGGCATGGCTTGGCCCAAGCCTCAGAACTCCTGGGTTCTACTCTCAGCTCTGCTGGCCTGCCTCAGTTTCCCTGTTAAAAAGAAAGAATGCTACTGGCTGCTAGTGTGAAGTGATTTTTGAGATCTACTGATTTGACAATGCTGGACAGAACATGTCACCGCTCTGTGCTTGTCTGGGGATGTATGTGGAGTAGGGTTTTCAGGGGGCCACCCACCCACCAAAGTTGCTGCCCACACCCCACACAGACACTGGCACTTCTTTGTGACCTCAGCTTCAATTAAGTGCTATATTGTTTGTGTGGGGCAGGGGCCAGGCTGTGCAGCGTGGATGGGTGCGGGGCACCCCCCTGACTCCCCTCAGGCCTGGATTTGCTGAGAG
>NC_133779.1:17840230-17883249 GCF_003597395.2 Chelonoidis abingdonii | reverse complement strand
CAGTGTGCTCTGAGTACACCTAAGGGACACAGGACAATCATTATTAATAGGATGCAAAATACGACCTTGTAGGAAATCAACATGTGCTAATGTAAAAGGTGCAAAAGTTTTATCCACTTGAAAGAGTTACAAGCAGTTGTCTGTAAAAAAGTGTAGCTTTTTACATACGTCGCGCCCTGTTATTTTCTCTCTCCCCCCATGCAGCTGCAACACTTGTCCTGTCCTTGGTACCTATCCGGTAAGGCTAGCTAAGAGTAAGGCGAGGAGAAAGAGAACTCGAATGAAATGTTTTCATGAAATCATGAAGTAACCTGCAGTGACAGAGCTCATCAGAATGATTGAAGGAAGTGAAGCAAAAATACAGGACAGATCCAGTCGACCGATGGTAGGAGAAGACGCTCGAGAATAGAGATTGGCGGCAGAAGAAGAAGAGGTGGCGACAGGAAGACAGCAGGAAGAAGAGAGGTGGCGGCAGGAAAGATCAAGAGGTGTTAGGCAGGATAGATCAGCGATGGCGTGATGCAACGCTGGAGCTCTGGCCGCTGGATCAAAACTGAGATACCTCAGGGCGCAATGTGGATCCGTTCAGGAACAAGCAAGTGGGGTTAACAGATGGCCACTGCAGCCCCATGTTTATACTACCCTCAAAGCTCCCCATCGTTCATACCTCCCTCACCCAGACATTGTTAAGAAGACGCGTGGGGCACACCACCACCCATGGACAAACGGCTGACTGAAATGTGCTTAAATAATCACTCCCCCCAACCATGCAGGATAATAATAATTCCTGTGCCACTTTTTTAAATCAGGACCAGGGTGATGAATTAAGAATTCGATAGCTAAGACTTTTAAGATACAGAAAAAGGATTTTAAATATACTGACTTTATTTCCCTCAGCAAAGCTGAATAAAGGGGGAAGGGGTTGCTTGGAGGAGTCAATAGAGGCAGGAGTGTTCATCAAGGGAAACAACCACTGCGAGCACAAATCCGACCCGGCCGTGCTGAAACTACTTTTCAAGGCTCTTCTCTGATGCGCACTGGCCTCCTGGTGTCCTCTTATCGCCTGGTGTCTGCTGCTTGTAGTCAGTCGGCCAGGTGATTTGCCTCAGCCTCCCACCCCGCCAGAAAGGTCTCCCCATTACTCTCACAGAGATTGTGGAGCACACAGCAACCGAGCAATAGCAATGGGGACATTCTTTGCTGATGTTCTAAGCGAGTAAGTAATGATTGGAAGCGCCCCTTACGGCCAAATGCAATTTCTACCCACAATCCTGGCGCCCGTGCTTCAGCCTGTATTGAACCCTCCTGACCAACGCAAGCTGCTGGTTAATGGCTTCATTGAGCCATGGCATCAAGGGTAGGTCTTGGGTCTCCAGTAGACAGGCATCTCAACATCGCCAAATGTTATTTTCTGGTCTGGGAAGTAATCCTTGCAGCCGGTTTAAAGAGAGCTGTGTTTCTGAAGATGGAGATGTCATGAACCCTCTGGCCCATGTGGTGGTTGGTGAACTCCCTTGTGATCCCACCAGTGCTTGCAGCACCATTGAAAAGTACCCCTGGGCGGTTTAATGTACTGGGTGCCTCCTGGTGCTCTGGGGCCAGAAGGGATATGGGTTCATCTATGGCCTCCACAGTTAGGAATCCCATTGCAACATCCCATCTCACTATGACTGTAGTTTCCCAGAGTCACCACCTTTCCGTAGCAGCAGCTTAACGATTGCTTTGGCTACTTGATCACGCAGCGCCCACAGTAGATTTTCCCCACTCCTCAAATTGATTCCGACTGACTGGTAGCTGTCTGGAGGTTCCAAGCTTCCAGAAGGCCCTATATGCACTTCGCTTCTCCACTGTGAGGGCTGCTCCTCACTTAAGTATTAAGCGTTTCAGGGCAGGGGAAAGCAAGTCACAAAGTTCAAGGAAAGTGCTCCTTTTTTAACGCATTGCGAAAGTTTTGAGCCACTGGGTAATCGCCCACACCTGCAAAACTAAGCGGCCCACCAGTCTGTGCTTCGCTTCCCGTGCCCAAATCGGCGTTTCAAGACAGAAGCTGCCCCATTACCACAGTAGCTCCAATAAGCGGGTCCCACGTTAGGGAGAAATCATCTCCATGTCATATCGCTTTGTCGGTGTAAGCTGCCTCCCCTCCTGAATTTGCCGTTCAGGCTTACATAGAACAAATAGATCGTGTGTGAGTGTTACAACTTGCACGAATGCGTTACTGATCTCAGCAGGGTCCTATGCTTGCTGTGCATGGCGTTTGCTCTCCTCACTGCCCAGGAAAAAGGCGCGAAATGGTTGGCTGCTGCGTTTTCCAAAGGAGGGGTGAGGCCCTGTACCCAGCAACCACCTGGGACAAATGTTTTGCCCCATCAAGGCACTGGCTCTCAAACCACGGAAGTTGGGACTAGGGATAGCTGTGGAACAGCTACCACCAGTGGCACCGCTCTGAAATCGATGCTAGTCTTGTGTATTCATGGATGCAACAAATTCGAATTAAGGATCTAGTGTGGACGCCTAAATCGATTTAATAAAATCAGTTGTATAAACCGTAAAACAATGTGATTAATCAGGTAGTTGTCACGTGGCCTAGGATTTAACTTCCACTTTTTAAAGGATGCTTTTCTGCCTCTCTCGGCATCTTTTACATGTTTAGCCATGGTGCCTCTTTTGGTGGTTTAGTTTGGGGATACATTTAAGTTGAGCCTCTATGGTGTCTTTCCACGCACCTTGCAGGTATTTAAGTTTTGGGGCACTGCACCCTTTCATTTGTTTCACTAACCTCATTTTTGTGTCGTTCCCAGCTCTGATAATTAAATTCAATAGTATTTAATCTAACGATCACTAACCAAGCCCTCCAGCTATATTCACCTCTTGGACCAGCTCCTGTGTTCCACTTAGGACTAAATCAAGAATTGCCCCTCTAATGGGTTCCAGAACCAGCAGTCATTTAAGGTGTCAAGAAACTATCTCCATGTCCCATCCTGAGGTGACATGTACCCAGTCAATATGAGAATAATTGAAATGCCCCATTATTGAGTTGCACCTTCTGAAGGACCAATGCTGAGGCATCTGGTTGAGCTTCAAGAGAAAACAGCTTGAGGCTAAACTCCCTCTGCAGAAGGGCCTGCAAACATGGCCCATTTCCCAACCTCCCTCCCCTAAACTTTTGCACAGAAGGTGATTGCTACCAGCAAAGAGCAGCTTTTTGAAGACCTTTGACGGACAAAACTGCCCTATCACAGCCAGGCTGGCTTGGTTTCTCCCCTCACAGTTTTATCAGTTTACCCAAGGTTACTGTATTTGGTTTGTGCAATAAAAAGTCAATGTTTCAACAACTGAAATACTCTTTATTTATTACAGGGGTGGGGTTGGAGGATGTCAGGGAAATGATGCAACAGCAAGGATAGCATGGGAAAATGCAGATACAGTAATGCTGTAACGGGTTATTCCAAAGTCCCCCCAGACCCTCATTGCCCTAGTATTACGCTGGCAGCAAAGAATTTTCAGGATCCCTGGTCCCACCCGTGCAGAAATGTGTCTCCCTTCACAAGAAGGTTGCACAGCTGAGCAGGGTCCATGCTTCTCTGGCTATGGTGTTACCCAGGGCTAAGCCAGGCTTCTGAAAACAAAAAATGGTTTGTTTGGGGTCCATAGGAGGAAACATGCCCGTAGCCTACTCATGTGTGTGTCTCACCTGCTCTAACTTCAATCTTTTCCTTTAATAAATCTCCAGAATGGGCTTTGGTGTTGGCTTTGGTGTCAGAGCTAAAGTGCAAGTGACCTGGCGAGTCCTTTGGGACTGGTAGTTAACCACACACTTGTGATATTTGGTGTAACAGACTGTCACACAACCCTGCCTAGGTGGCAAGATAGGTTGCCTACTCTTCTAGGCTATGGCTCATGTGCCAAAGGCAGCACACAAGCTGATTTTCACACCCTGCTGGGTCCTGGCCTCTTCCGGGGATGGGGAGGGGGAGCTCTGCATTTTAATTTTAAATTAATCTTCAACATTTTAAAAACCTTATTCAGTTTACATACAAGGATGGTTTAGTTCTATATTATAGACACATTACAGAAAGACCTAAAAACATTACAATGCATGACTGGCACGTGAAACCTGAAAGGTTGCTGACCCCTGGCCTCGAGGGCACTGGGGTCCGTTGTAAAGCAGTCAGGCAAGGGGCTGGACGTAACAACCTCAATTATTCAGTCTTTATGCACTAGGCCAGTTTCCAGGCATGACTGGTTTCTATTTCTGTATTTCCGGTGGCAATAAGTCATTCTCTGCTAACCCCTGCAGTGCTGATGAGCTAGGGTGGGGGGAGGGAAGACCCCAACCCTCATTGAGGTGCAACAGATCTGAAAGGTAGAGTGCACTCTGACACCGCCCCACCTGATTCTCAAACACTGCACCCCTCACCTACCTGCAGGGTCTGCTTCCAGCAGGTCCAGCACGGGGGGGGTTGAACTCTGGTCCTCCTGATGCTGTTTTTTTCCTGCATCGAATGCTACCTCTTTGTAGCAGGGAAACACACCTCCCTCAAAGTTCAATCCAGCCACATCTGAGCTTGGAACAGGCCCCCCCCCCCATTTATAATGGTGATCAGCCCAAGGGAAGGAGGGTGGAGAGGGCAGGACGGTCTAGATCAAGAGGGGAACCTTTTCTCTATCATAGGCCACTGACCCAGCAGAAAAAAAAATCAGTTTGCAACCTGCCCCCAGCCCCCCAAGTTTTTACTTTAACATATATGTTCAACCTCACACGGTCATCGGGGAGGCGTGAGCTGTAGCAGGGTGTTCAGCTCTGCGGACAGCCCCGTAGGGGGAGAACCAAGGTTGGGGGTTCCACACAGCAGCAGGATGAGCTGCGCTTACAGCCCGACGGGGGGGGGGGGGGAGGGGAGGGGGGGGGGAATCAGACTTGCCAAGGGCCAGATGAAATTAAGCAACGGCAGATGCAGCCTATGGGTTCCCTACCGTGGTCTAGACCAGTGGTTCTCAAAGCCAGTCCCTCTGCCACTTGCTCAGGGAAAGCTCCTGGTGGGCCAGGCCGGTTTGTTTACCTGCTGCGTCCAAAGGTTCGGCCGACAGCAGCTCCCACTGGCTGCAGTTCTCCACTCTAGGCGTGTGGGCGCTGCGGGAAGGGCAGCCAACACCTCCCTGAACAAGCCGCAGATGGGCTTTGAGAACCATGAGAACTGTGTAGACCTCGAGTCCCGTCCAGTTCTAGGATCTCATGTTTGGCAAATGGGAGACTTGAAGACTTGAGCCACGTGGGGGCCCAATAACAGGAACTCAGGTGAATTTCTCCTGATACCAGGATTGTCCCAGGAGAGATGTCCTTGAAACAAATAATAGCCACCATTCTCACAGCTCTTCTAAGTACCCTCCTAGCTTCGAGGGTGCAGCTCGCTGCCCCATCACAAGTGGTGAGACAGTGCAAAACGCCCTTCCCGGGAAGGAAACCATTTGATGGCTTGAGAAGAGTCTTCCATTTGCATTAGGCCCACCTTCAACCCTCTAATGCTCCGAGAGGATCCCAGCCCCCAAACAGCTATTATAAGGCTGACACTCAGGGATAGAAGTGAGTCTTGGATCCCCACCCAGACCTCACTCACCTCCCAGAGCTACAGTTGTGAGAGACCTGGCTCCCAGCCCCCTCCTGCTCTGATCCCCCACTCCAAGATCAGCTCCCAGCTCTGCTAATCTCCCCCCCATCAACTTCCCTCTGGTGACTCAACTTCCCAGGAGACCCAGGTGCAGAGTGACACTCAACAGCTGGAAGCCAGGGGGCACTGGGGTGGTTCCAGCCCCCAAAGGCAGCCAAGCACAGACTCCCCCTGGCTCTGGGGAAGAAAAGCTTTAGTCTGGTTCCCTTCTACCCCAGCAGGGGATGAAAGGGTTCGTACTGCCCCCAGATCTTGCTGCCTTCAGGCCAGCCCCAGATGAGCGTCCGTGCAGGCCACAGCTATAACGCCAATGCTGATGCCAAGGGTGATGCTGCCGGGCTCAGAACGCAGCATGAATCCCACCCAAGGGCAAAGGGCCCTCTGCCACCTGCAGAATTAGCCAGGAAAAGCTGAGCTGTATCAGAATTGGAAAAGGTGCAGAAAAGGGCAACCAAAACAACCAGGACATGGAACAGCTTCCATGAGAGGAGAGATTAAAGAGACGGGGACTGTTCACCGTAGGAGATATGACTCATTGGGGATGTGTGAGGTCTAGAAAATCCATGCGTGGGGTGAAGACAGTGACTAGGGAAACATTCAATGTTTTTATCCCTTCACATGACACACAAACCTGGAGGCACCTGATGAAACAGGCAGGTTTCAAACAGACAAAAAGGATCTTAACCCAACACAAGTGAACTCCTTGCCAGGGAACATTGTAAAGGCCAAAAGTAGAACTAGGCTCAAGAAAGAGAAGTTCCTGGATAGGTCCCTCAGTGGCTATTAGCCAAGACAGTCAGGGAGGGAAGCCCACATTCCAAGTGCCAGAATCTATAGACAAGGGATGGATCACTTGCTAATTGCCCCGTTCTGCTCATTCCCTCTGGCACCGGCTGCTGTCAGACAGGATGCTGGGCTAGGTGGACGCAGCTCGGCTGTTCCGATCTCATCCCTTTTTACCCTATTAGCAAGCCAAACTGAAGGGTTCTGCTGGAGAACTTGGTGCTGGAGTCAGCGATTTCCCTTGGCCATCCCTGCTATTTCCAGAGCCCGGAAGTTTCCTTGCTCCTAGCCTTTCAGCCAGCCTCTCTCAGGGTTGTTCCCAGCTGTGCTCCTCTTCTGCCCTTGAAAATTGTCATTTGAGTGCAAAGTGGCAGCGGGGTGGACATGCTCTCTCAAGAGCCAATGCAGCGCCACGGTGAGAGCGGGCACAAGACCAGCTCCAGGTGGGTCTCCCAGGTTGAGTAATAAGCCGTGGGTGTTTTCAGGGGTTCACTGGGGGCACCGGTGTCCCGCCACCAGTCTATTTTCCTGCCCTCCCTTACCCGCTGTGGCACAGCTGCTTCGCAAGGGATGGCTAAAGGATCTGGAATGGAGCCTTGGGGGGTCAGGCTGCCCCCAAGGGAAGTGTCAGACCGGCCTAGGGGAGGAGGAGGAGGAATGTGGGAGCAGGCGTTACCTCAAACCCCATGCGGGTCAGCCGTGGTCTGGGTCTCACACGCTAACAGAATTCTGCCGGTGGGCCAGGTCAGGAGAGAGCTAGCTACACGCAGGCCGAATTCAGCCCTGCCCAATGCGACTGTGTCTGGCCGGGCCAGACCCAGCTCCCTGGCAGGTTGCCCTAGGTCAACAGGCAGAGCCGGATTCTTACCAGGGCTCTGGAAGTGCCAACGGGAGCAGAGATGAGGGCCCAGGAGAGCCCTTCCCCGAGTCCCGCCCATCTGGCATACCCTCAGGGACACACGCTTGGGGCCACTCTAAACTTCCGACTACCAGAAGCCGGGGGAGGCAGAGAGGAGCGAATTACTCCATAATCGCCCTGATCTGTACGTTCCCCTTGAGACAGGATACAGGGCTGGATGGCTGTTCTTAGGGTGGTCTTTTTCACAGCCATCTTGACAGCTCAGTCATCCTGTGATCGAATTCCTGTCGCTCCACCCTCTCTAACATCCACAACCCCGTCCAGCTTTGGCCATCTTCGCTACTGGCAAAAGGTCGAGAGCAGAGAGTTTGTTTCGGACTGTCTTTAATAGGCTCCGTAAAGCCGAAGAACTGAATACAGGAATTCCTTCACCACTTCAAAAAACACAGTATCAATGGAATTATGAGCGCTTCTTCCAGTAAAAAAAAGGGACGATATAAACAAACATTTTCGAGAACCTCTCGCGGAAAGTTTTTGCAAATCTAAGCTCGGGCTCGGTTACATCTCGCAGGAAAAATACCTTTTGCACACGAGTCGTGAGTCTCCCTTTGTTCTAACTGAGAGATTTGCCTCTCCCCTTCTACATGCTAAAGAAAATTTACAAAACTACAAAGGTGTTATAAAAAAAAGTGAAAACCCCTCCACAGCTCATGCTCCGCAGGTCAGAGGCAGGCCCCACCTCCCATTGTGGCCAATTAAAAGAAGCCAAATTGAAAAGAAGAAACAGATCCCCAAATGCTTAAGAACTTCTGAAACCAGCCTGATCTTTGCTTTGCAGGGGGGGAGGGGAAGGGGAGATGGAAGAGAGGGGGAGGCCCCTGGAACGGGCCTCCCCTCCCGGGGCTGCATGTGACCAGGCTACAAAAGGGAAAAGTACAGGCGGATGTAACTAAACAGTAAGATTCAGCGAAGCTTCAAAAATCTTTATAAATACGGCCATTGGAAGGACGATCTCAGTTCGGGAAGGGCTGTTGTTCATTGCCGGGCTGAGGATAAGAAGCAGGTAGAATGGTAAAGGCACTGTGGCATTCAGACATGCCGGTGGCATTTCGCGCCCCGCGTCCCTCCCTGGGGCGGGCGGGGCGGGGTGGGGGGGGCAGGAGGATGCTGTTCTTAAAAGGACCCAGGTCGGCTTCCAGCCGTCGCTTATTTCCTTGGTTGGGCATCGTCTGCAGCCCCCACTGGTGTGGAGTAAGTCCTGCGTGAAGGTGGGGCATTAAATCCCCCTACAAACTTACAGTTTGGCAGGTGTTTTCCCCCAGTCGGGTTAAAGGCGGCTCTGGGGTTTTATAAGACGGCCCAACAGCACCCCTTTAAGAGAGAAGCTGGATGGATTACAAGTCCCTGGTGGGTTAGAGTCTCCACATGCATTTAGGCTAGACGGCGGGCAGGATGGACGGAAGAGACCGGGCGGCTCAGGCTGGTTACTTCAGGACAGAGACTCACCCTAGTTGTCGTAGCTGTCTCTATAGGAGCCTCCGGAGTAGCGGTCCCCATAGCCTCCCTGATTCCTGTGGGGAAAGCGAGGCGTGAAACCGGGACCCCAGCCAGGGGATCTTAGTTGCAGTGGGGAGGTTGCAAGGGATCTAGTTAGATCAGACGACGGAGGGCCAGGAACGCTAGCAGTAGAGTCCCACAGGCTCTCTGCCCACCTCCTGCAGTTCCAGCATTGCTCGTGTGCTAATTTCACACCCACGGGCAGTGCCAGGGTCACAGCCTCACTCCCGGAGGTGGCCTGCAAAGGCCACAGGAAGCTGGGGAGGGAGACTCGGCCGGATTCTCTCCCCAACATGCCACACGACGAGTCGGGTGAAAGACATGGGGTAACCCACCCCACTTGGCAGAAGAGCGAACAGGGCTCCAATCTCGGCTGGTCGCTAGTTACAAACAGGCCGTCCTGAATACCCCCCCGCCCCCAGATCATCCTCTAGCTACTATCAAAACCAGATCACAGAACCCCCCAGGCCCGCTCACCTGCTGCCATAGTAATCCCTGGACCCGCCATAGCCTCCACTTCGGTTGTCGTAACGGCCACCACCATAGCCTCGGTCCCCGCCTCCTGCAGTGGAGAAAGAAGGAGGGGGCATTTGGCACTGGCTGCACCTGGGGGTTGGCACAGATGGGGGGGGAGGGGAATGAGGGGGATGAAGACACTCACCTCTTGAGAAGCCACCACGGCCTCTACCCCCTGAAGAGCCACGAGATGATTTCCCAGCCTGGTCAACTCGGATCTGGCGCCCGTCCACAGACTGGGGAGAGGAAAGGATGCGGTTAGAAGTGGCTTCGCAGGCCCAGCAGGAAAGGAGGGGGCTGCGACAGAGCCGGGGATGCAGACCATGAGTGTAAGACGCCCTCATGCGTCAGGGCTGCAGCAGGTCAGCTGCTGAGTCAGGCCGGATGGATCTGTTGGGTCCCATCCACCACATGCCTTCTTCTGAAGCATACGGCCTCAGAGCAACAGCCCCAGTTGTGAGCGAGGGGGCAACCCCAATTCGGGGCCTGGCAGCCCTGTCATGCTCAGATTTGGGGTCAGGTGGATCAGTGGGGACCCTGGGGGTTCTCACCTTCCTCTGTGGCACGGGTCACCTGTGGGGACAACCGGGAATCCCACCTTGCCAAATCCTTGCCCTTGGTGGCACCCTGGCTTCACTGCCTCCCAGGGGCTAAAATGCTTTGGTCTAACTAAAGTCTCGGGCAGCTGGGGGCAATCTAATGGCTGGGCTACAGATGAGATCAGCCTAGATCTTCTCAGCTCCAGGCAACCATGTCTGCTGCCTGGGCTACTGACCTGCAGCCTCTCTGCTGTCCATGACTGGCTATGTGCACACCCAGGAGCGCTGCCTCCAGAGCCACAGCCCAGTGAGGGTGTCTGGGGAGCACAGACTGGGCCTGGAAAAGCTTTTCACTCGGCTCAGGGGCGGCTGGCTTGTCAAGCTCCCAGCCCCCTTTACTGCACCCGAGCTGCTGCCTGTGGGTCCCCCCACGTACAGGGCTGCTGGAAGCATGTTTGACAGAAGAGCAGGCCAGCTGTGGGGAGACGGGGCGGAGGCACACGGCAACTGATGTCTCCCGCGGGTGCTCTGGCATTGATGCCTGTGATTTGGAGGGTTGGGGGGAAATGGATGACTGGCCCCCACTCACCTCCCCATTCATAGCTCTCATGGCGTCCTTGGCATCCTCTGGACGGCGGTAGGTGATGAAGCCAAAGCCTCTGGATCTCTGGGTCTCCCGGTCCTTCACTACCACCACTGGGAGAGTGAGAGGTAGGGCGTCAGGCTCCTGTCAGGGCATGGAACACCCCGCCAGGGATCCCAGCGTAGGGGTCCAGCTTGGCAGCATGGATGCTGCCCCCAGGCTAGCTGCAGCCAAGATGTGCCCTAGAGATCCTGCTCACAGTGCCCCATGGCTGGGCCCATCCACACATGGAAATAGTCAGGAACAGCAGCTGGGCTTCACATCATTCACATCCTGCCTTGGTCTGAGTTAATTCTGAGGCTTTACAAGCCACTGGTTTTGTGCACACTGACAGGGGCCAGGATCATAGTGGGGTGCCTGCACTTTCACCCTCCCACACTGTGAGACAACCCTCCTAACTGGTGTCACCTGTCACCATGGTGTCTGGTCAACACCCCCTGTCCGTCCGTCCCCCCGGCCTCCTGGAGCCATCTCACCCATTTTGTAGTGCCAGGGATCCGAGGCGCAGAGGGAGACAGCCTGGGAGAGGAGTCCAGTGATTGACTCTGGGGGGGGGGGCTCACTTTAAGAGGGGGTGAGACTCCCCCTTTGCGCAATGCTTTACAAGTCAGGGCGACACGCTGGAGACACCAGACTCCAGCCGGCCAGGGCAGAAACAGCCAAAGCGGGGACAGTGTTGGAGGGGCATGGGGGTAAAATGGGACCCAGCTGGGGCCAACCCTCTCACCCAGCATTGCCCCCAACCTAGACCAGTGCAGGAGAGAACCCCCCCGGTGTCCTGTGTGGGTGGGGGCGACTGCAGAGAGGAGCCAGAGCTCTCCCATCTCTCACCTCCGCTTCATTCCCCTAGCCCTGCCCCTTCAATCAATGTCCTCTTCCCCTTTAATTTACATTTCATTGATCCCCTCCAAAAACTCAGTGTTCGTTGCCATCCCATTGATGGATGTCTCTGCTGGTGGGGTCAACCCTTTCTCCCACTCTGCTCCTCAGGGCAAGGCCTTTCTGCTCTCCTGCCCTGGACAGACAAAGCCGGAGTCTGTTCTTGTCTGGCCCTTACTCAACAGTAACTGACAGCTTACAAATGTGTGCAGTGTAGCTGTAACCAGACTGGTCCCAGGTAGGTGGGAAGTAATATCTGGCAGAGAGAGAAGCTTTCCAGCTACACAGGACATCTGTGGCTCGCAAGCTTGTCTCTTTGCCCAACAGAAGATGGCCCATTAAAAGGTATCGCCTCGCCCACCTTGTGTCTCTCCTATCCTGGGACCAGCATGGCTAACATTACACTGCCGGCCCCAGGATGTGACCGCTTGAAAGCGAGCTGGCGTTAAAGTTGGACTGTTCTTTGTGACAATTCAGTTCAATTGCTCTCGCTCGAGCCACTTTCAGGCACAATCTTCGCCTGCCACGGGACTACGTGGCTGGTCCGAGCCCAGGTTATGATCGGAAGACGCAAAGCAGATTCCCACAAGTCTCTACTCGTTAGCTAGAGCTGGCTGAATGAGCACCAGCAAGCCCCGTTTTCAGCCCAACCTGAAACTTTCTGGACTTTTCAGCCAAAATATTGATGTTTTCCCTGCAGGGAAGAGGCGCTTTCCATGAAGAAATCCACTTTCCTGTCTGGTGCCCTTGTTAAGACATAACCACAGCAATATTTAAGCCATGCCAACCTCTCCTCTCCCAGCACTTCACTCAAACACCTGAAGACCTGCCTCCATTTATGCATAAGCAGCCCCCATGCTAACAGGCAGGCTGCATGTTTTAAGATTTCCACGGCTGAGTCATGGGTGTCACCAGGCTCCTAGCGAGGGGGTTGTTTTTCTGCTGTGGGGTTGGATGACAGGCAAACTCACCTTCTGCTATGTCACCATACGGGGAGAAAAGCTGCTCCAGGTTCTGCTCATTGGTGTCGAAGCTGAGTCCTCCGATGAAGAGCTTGCCTTCGTCAGATGCCATGACTGAAGTCACCTGCAGATGATGGGAACACTTGGTCAATCAGGACAGGGGCAGAGAGGCTCCGAAATGAACACCCGGCTTAGTGGAAAAATTGCAGTTTAATAGGCATCACATGAGCCGTTGAGATTGTCAGATCAAGGAAATGGTATATTTAGCCCAGTATTCCTGCCCTATACCTCATCAGGCCAATTGTCCCATGCAGACAAGTGCTTGCCCCAAACCCCATCTGTGCAGCCCCACGTCAGATCAGTTGCCCAATGGTAGAGCCGACCGGTGGTCCTGGTTTGCCTGGCATATCATTTCCAGTGGCAGGCACTATTAAAGCTCTTCAGAGAGCCACAAACTCAGTGCAAGTGCCATCATCAATGAAATGAGGGGGAATTTCTTGTGTGTATGAGACCTCAGGGCTGCTACAGACCAAGTTATCCCGTGTCCCATTCCACCATTTCCTCCTCCTCTACTGCCTCAGACATGAGCGACCTTGTTCTCTTTTTTGGCCCTTTCATGGCCCATCAGCCCTCATTTGGTATCCACGCACAGTTCCACGTGGCTCCCACTTGTTGAATGACGGGGCTTGTTCGAAAATGCTTTCGCCCATGACTCCCCTCCCACTTGGGAGTTCTCCCTGTGGAGATCTGCAGAGCTACCCCATTAGCTATTGTCAAATCCCTCCTGATACCTACAAAAAACCCAACCCCACACCCCAAACTCTCAACAGCCTGGCCGCTGGTGTGCTAAAACCACTACCAATCAATATTGTCTCATTGTTTCCTTGTATCTCCCCCATATGCCTGTCGCCATCTGTTATCTCTCCTCTTATACTTAGATGGTGAGATCCTTGAGGCAAGAGTTCTTTTTGCTGTACACGTGTACAGAGCCTTGCACACGGGCATCCTCCCGCCCCACCTGGCTCTATGGTAAACCGAAGGTTAGATTTGATTTTTACTGGCAAATGTTAACAAACATCGATTTCAATGGACACGCAAACTAGAGGAAAAAATATCACCATCACCAGAAAGGCGCAGACAGTAAGATGGGTGCTGCCAGAGAAGGGATTCGACAGATTTACACGGATACCCGCCAAAGAGGAGTTCTCCCAAGGCCAGGGACGCCGGATGCAGCGAGGATCGGGAGGATCCAGGAGGATCGGGAGCCAGCCGCAGTCCGGGGAGCAGCGGAACAGCCCCCAGAGGCGGAGCTGCAAGCGATGCTGGGGGAGTCACCTGCAGCCCCCCCCACGGAGAGCCAGACTCCGCAATGGGGGGGCAGCTCCCTCCAGGTGGGGGGAGGAGCGGCCCCCCCCCACGAGGCTGGGGGGCGCTGTTGCCCCACGATCCCCAGCGGGGGCGCGATCCCCTCCCGCCCCCAGTCCCATCAAGATGGCAGCGAGCACGTGGGGCCCGGTCGCCGCACGTGGCGACCACCCCAGGCTTCCTCAGGGCCGCGCGCGCGCGCGTATCCAGGCGCATGCGAGGGGGCTCCCAGCGCGCGCGCGGCCCTTCCACCGCCCACCTCCGCGCAGCCGCCCCGCCTCGAGGCCAGGAACGCGGGCCGCGCCTGCGCGCCGCCACCGTCGGCGCCCGCCGCCGCAATGCGCAACGCGCAGCGCTTCTTCCCCGACATTGGCACACCCTGGCAAGCCAAGGCCCAGCCGAGCGGCGCGGCGAAGCGCGGCGCCAAATTTTGACCCCCGCCTCCCGCTTCCCTCTCCCCGGCCAGGCCGCTCAATCGCCCCGCCGCCCCCCCAGCCTCTCCCCGCTGCCGGCCCCGCGAGCAGGCGGGCAGCGGCGCTCACCGGGATGGGTCGGAGCGGAGCGCGGCGGAGCTGGAGCTGCTGCTGCTGCTGCTGCCTCGACGTCGGCGGGAGAAGCGAGAATGAGAGCGAGGCTACGCAGGCCACACCCCTTCCCGCCACCGAGCGCTGATTGGCGGCCGGAAGCTGAGGGGGAGGGCGCGCGCTCCGTCCCCCCAACGGTCACGTCCTGTGAGCGCACCGCCTATTGGTCAGCGAAACAAGAGCTAGGCCCTGCTCGCGGCCGGGGCTCTGATTGGCTAGCAGGGTCGCCCCCGCACAGCGCAGGGAGCATTGATTGGCTCAGTAGGAAACAGCCAGGGAAATAAGGCCTCGCCCCCTGGCAGCCTGATTGGCTGGCACAGAGACAGACAGCGGGAGGGCCACGACCCCTCACAGCCTGAAGCTTTGACTGGCTAGTGGAGAAGCGGCCTTACTGCTGGGAGCGCTGATAGGCTGGAATGGCCAGGGCAGGGACCAGGCTCAGGCCAGGCCCCCTACGTGAGAGTAACGCTGATTGGTAGGCACGGAGAGACGGACGGAAACAAGGCCACGCCCCTTCCCTGCCTAGAATCCTGATTGGCCGGCAGTGAGCGAGACCACCGACCCAGCCAGGGGCCAGGCCTGCAGACTGGACGCCGGATTGTCTTGAGGGGGCGGGGCGAAAAGAAAAAAGCCACGCCCATTTCAAACACTTCCCCCCCAGGGCCCGTGGGGGGGGCGGTTAGGGGTGAGATTCAGCCACCCCCCCCATGGCCCTGACCCGGGGGGAGGTAGGGGTGAGATCCACCCCCCCCCATGGCCCTCATGGGGGGGGGCGGTTAGGGGTGAGATCCAGCCACCCCCCCATGGCCCTGACTGGGGAGGTAGAGGTGAGATCCACCCCCCCACCACATGGCCCTGAAGGGGGGATTAGGGGTGAAATCCAGCCACCTCCCCCATGGCCCTGATGGGGGGGGGTTAGGGGTGAAATCCAGCCACCCCCCCATGGCCCTGACCGGGGAGATAGAGGTGAGATCCACCCCCCCCATGGCCCTGGGGGGGGGTTAGGTGTGAGGTCCAGCCACCCCCTCCCCAGATGGCCCTGAGGGGGGGGTTAGGGGTGAAATCCAGCCACCCCCCCATGGCCCTGATGGGGGGGGTTTGGGGTGAGATCCAGCCACACCTCCATGCCCCGGGGGGGGGGGTTAGGTGTGAGATCCATCCCCCATAAACATGGCCCCTGGCCCTGAGCTGGGGGGCAGAGGTGAGAACCAGCCTCTTCATAACCATGGGCCCCAAACCCTGAGCGTGTGTGAACCAGCCTCCCCCATGGCCCTGAGGGGGGGTTAGGGGTGAGATCCAGCCCCCATAACCATGGGTCCCAGGCCCTCCAAGTGAGGTGTGTGTGAACCAGCCCCCCCCCACAGACTCTACACAGTGAGAGCAGAGGGGAGGCTGAAATTAGGGGTGAGAACCAGTCCCCCAGGCTCTCAGCCCCCCCGTGGAACTGTGCTCAGAGATGGGTAGGAGGCCTTGCCTGCCTAAGCTTCCCTCTGTACTTTGTCCTCAAGGTGAAAGGCGAGGGCTCCTGGGGAGGGCAGGTGGGTGCCAAGTGGGGGTGGTACATGCCCACCTGGGGGGCTGTGAATAGGTTGTTAAGGGGCTCGGTAACACCACAAGGCGGCTTTAGCCAGGCTGGCACATGGCCCTGGCCCTCCTGGCCCACAGCAGCAGGTACCCACCTCTACCCCGTGTCTGGCTCTGGCCTCACCTGGACAGGTGGAGCTGAGACTGTCTCCAGGGGGGTGGAAGGCACATGGCCTGCCCAGCAGGCAGAGTGTGACCCCTTGAGGGCCTGCCTCACTGCCCAGGTTCCTCCACAGGCCCATTTAATAGCCAGGGTGGAGCACTCAGCCTGTGAAGCTGGGTCAGACCAAAGGTCCATCTAGCCCAGTATCGACAGTGGCCAATGCCAGGTGTCCCAGAGGGAGTGAACCTAACAGGTACCAATCAAGTGATCTCTCTCCTGCCATCCATCTCCACACTCTGACAAACAGCGGCCACGGACACCGTTCTTTACCCAGCCTGGTTACTAGCTGTTGATGGACTTAACCTCTGTGAATTTATCTAGTTCTTTTAAACGCTGTTATAGTTCCGGCCTTCACAACCTCCTCAGGCAGGGAGCTTCACAGGCTGCCTGTGCACTGCGAGAACTTCCTTTCATTTGTTTTAAACCTGCTGCCTATTAATTTCATTTGGTGGCCCCTAGTTCTTGTATTATGGGAACAAGTAAATAACTTTTCCTTATCCACTTTCTCCACATCACTCATGATTTTATAGACTTCTGTCATATGCCCCCTTTGTCTTTTTTCCAAGCTGAACAGTCCCAGCCTCTTTAAACTTCCCTCGTATGGGACCCTCTCCAAACCCCCAATCATTTTAGTTGCCCTTCTCTGAACCCTTTCTAGTGCCAGTAGATCTTTTTGGGAGATGAGGCCACATCTGTACGCAGTATTCAAGGGGTGGGCGTACTATGGATTTCTAGAAGAGCAGTAAGATATTCTCTATCCCCTTTTTAATGATTCCTAACAT
Source organism: Chelonoidis abingdonii (assembly GCF_003597395.2). Classification (NCBI taxonomy): domain Eukaryota; kingdom Metazoa; phylum Chordata; order Testudines; family Testudinidae; genus Chelonoidis; species Chelonoidis abingdonii. The sequence continues at coordinate 17,866,364 of NC_133779.1, read as the reverse complement.
CCTGTTTGCTTTTTTGACCACCGCTGCACACTGTGTGGACGTCTTCAGAGAACAGTCCACACTGACTCCAAAGATCTCTTTCCTGCTTTGTTGCCAGAGTAAGGCTCCTTGGTGTGAGCTCCACCCCTCGACTGTAAGTCAGCCCTGAGATCCAGCTCAAAGCAGGCAGGCATTCAAACACAGAGCTTCCTCTCTTCTGACCAGCCCAAGAGGTCTAGGGCACCTCCTAGGGCACACCCAATGCTGGGTGAGGGGAGGGTGACAAGCTGGCTTGTTCTAGGCTTATGAAGGAGGGTGGTGTCATCACCTACAGCTCTTGCTCTCAGACCCTCTGGGCCAAGAGCTGGAGCAGCTAGGGGGTGTGCAGAAAGCAGTGCAGGCCCAGCAACATGGGGGATGAAAGGGCTTTTCCCAACTGGGGTTGGAGGGAAAGACCCCCCAGCCTGACTCTCAGGGCTTTTGCTCTGGTGCATGGCTGGGCCTGCTGCCCCCAACCACCCCCAGCTGCCCCTTGATTTACAAGCCAGGCCCAGTTTGGCCCATGCCTTCCAACATCTGGCCGCACTGCTGTAGGAGAGCCAGCCACTGGGTGCCCTTGTGTTACTGTAGGGTCTTTCCCCCACCCTCAGCTGCTGGATGCAGTGGCTGGGAGAGGGGGTTTGTAAGCAGAGGGCAGCTCAGCAGGCTGTGGTGAGGGAGACCGTCACAGGCAAGCACCCAAACAAGGAAGTTGGCTTAAAGGGAAGTGCCTGCCAGGAACCTGACTCCTCCCCCCAGCCACAATACACCCACCACAATTAGTACATGGGGAGTGGCCACTCCCCAGCAAGCTGGCCCCAAGAGCAGCCGCCACCGGTGCCTTCCAGCCTTGAAATCTCAGATACCAGGGCAGGGAGCGGAGAGACACTGCTCCCTTGAGACCTGGCCAGTAAGGGCCAGGCTGCTCAGCACTTCCCTCCTAAAGCCCACAGGCCTTGGGCGCAGCCACGGCTCCCCCAGCCCGTTGCCAAGGCAGCAGTCCTATGAGCCCCTCCAGAGCCCGGGGCTATGCCCAGAACAAAGAGCAGAGGCAGAGCAGGTGCCAGCCAGAGGTTAGAACCAGCACCGGCTGTTGTCCCGTACCGCTCAGCTTTTGGGCCTCTGACAGGGGCCTGCCTTCTGCCCCGGGGGAGGGTGGCTGCTTTAACAGGAAGGAAGCTGCCGAGCTCTGAGCAGACTAAATAAGGTACGTTCCTGGGCACCTTCTCAGTCCAGCAGCCCAGAGCTACTGCAAGAGAAAAGCAGGAGCCTGCAGCCCCTGCACACCAGCTGCCTTCCCTTTTCAGGCTGCGGCTGTCCCCCTCCTCCCCAGGCCTCAGTTCCACTGAGCAGCGTGGCCAAGACACTGCCAACCCCCCACATCAGCACCTCTTCCGGGCTGGTTCCAGATGGCCCCCAATGCAGGGGTAGCAAAGGGAGTTGTCCCCCACCCTCCACTGTCTGAGCAAGACCCCCAGGAGTCTCTCAGCCCCACTGCCCAGACCAAGGCTCACCACAGACACCGTGTCCAGCAGTCTTTATTGTTACACTAAAAAGGACTCTGGCCAAGGCAGGATTTGCTCGTTTGTGCCCCCGCTGGCTAACGCGCTCAGCAGGGCCCGACTCTCCCCACAGTAGTCATTGGGCCCATCCAGCCCAGGCGTGCAGGTGCCCTTGTGGCAAACTCCTGTGCGTGCTGACCACCTGCAAGGAGAGATGGACTCAGGTTTACACTTCAGGAGGGTCTGGGTTAAGTTGCTGACTTTGTCCACCCCACTTCCAGCTACTCACTGGACACCTCCCTCCATCCGCTCCCACCCCAGCCCAATGGGCTGTGGGTCCACCCCTGCTTCGTAGCCATGGTGGAGTTATGCCCTTTGCCATGGGATGTGGCCAGGATCCATACCTTGGGCCGAACTGTCCGTTTTAGTCTCCGTATCCCTCTGTATCAGGGTAGAGCAGCTGGCACCATCTTCTTCCACCTGCCAAAGCAAAGCTGCGTTACCAGCCGGTCTCAGCTCCCCCAGCACATTACACAAACCAGTTGCTGAACCTGGCGGTCTGCATAGGCTACTCCAGGGCTGGCCGATGCCGCCCACTGGCCAGCCCTGGAGTGTCAGTCGCTATGGAGGCTCCACCCAACCCCACGTTCTGAGAACCCTACCCAAAAGGTGTCTATTTGTCACCGGCGCATCGCAATTTAACCTGGCAGGTCCAGAGGCACCGGAGTCCCCCCCACCCCCCTGCTGTACTGGGAACAGCCCCTCCCAGCAGACGGGTCCAAGGGCTGCACAAGGCATGGATTAAAATCTTGGACCAAACGGCAGTGATGGCGAGGGGTAGGCTGAGTGTTCGGTACAGGCCAGACTGCCTCCCCCCACTCCCACAGCAGTAGGGGTCAGGCCCATCTCAGACAGGCCCTCCAAAGAGAATCAATCAAAAAAAGCCAGCGTTAGCCCTAGGGAACGAGCTGTGGAGGAGAGAAGATGCGGACACGAGCAAAAGAGTTACCTCGAATTACAGGACTATATCCACATATGAACTAGGCAAGAGAGCAGCTTTCGTCTCACACGGATCGCACTGAAGGAGTCACAACACACTTCGGGGTCTCGAAGGACACTGGTTTCCATACGCTAGCAGAGAATGCTCACAGCGGGTAAGATCAGGACACGGCTAGCTACAACAGGCCCACCTACCCCTCTGACACCAGCTGGCCGTCTCTGACCCTAGCTCTGTGCTAACCGGGCTGCCGGGTCCAAAGAGCCGCGCCTCTTGACCGCTCAGCCTACAGATCCAAGCATTAAAAGGAGAACAGAGGGATGAGGCACCCCCGAGGTGGGGGGCACGCTAACGGGATGATTTGACACACCATCCTGCTGCTGTGGGCTGGGACGACAGCTTCCACGTTCATCAACTATGGATGAGGCTGCTGGATTTAATCTCGGCCATGCACTCCAGCTTGGCTTCCCACACACCCTGGGAAGGGCGAGCAAATACACCCTCCCAGCCAGTGTCACAGCACAGAGCAAGGGGCGGCCGTACCCCTGCGGCATATGCGCCAGCTCCAGGAGATTCAGTGGTTTAAGTTACTGTCCCTTTTCCAGCTTCGACTGCCACTGTTACCAAGAACAAGGGCACTAATGGAAGATGTGACGTGCCGGCTGAAGTTGAAGTGACTTCAGTTAGGGATTCGTGCTGTTTAGGAACTGAGCAGCCTAGACAATCCAAGATCCTCCGGCATCACTGGACAGCCAGCTGCGTCTTGTTTTGGTTTCTAAGGAAACCAATGACAGCTTTCCTAAAAATCACCTCCACCACCAAATCCAATTGTGAGAGCTTCCAGCTTAGGCTCAAGCACTTTCACTTTGCAGCTCATGCAGCAGCACATGGTGGCAATGTTTGGATTGCAAGACACTGGATGGAGCACCCAAGGAGTCAAGGAAACCGGTGCTGGTTTAAAGGCTAACTTTTGGAGCCAGATTCAAGAATCCTTGCCGGTTTAGCTGGGAATTTGTCCTTTATGCGGCTGCAAAGCTTCAGAAGCAGAATTAGACTGCAAACCCCTTCTGATATTTTAGGCTGCTCAACAAGGCAGACAGAGGGGATAACGGGGTTTAATGTTTGTGCTACACTGACAGGAGATCAGGGCCAGGCTGCCTTCTAGTTCCACATACAGTGACATTTAGGTCAGCGTAGATGGGATCAGAAACAGTCTCCTCTGCCCTAACCTCACTCCCATCTCTGTCTGTCTTGTGCAGTGCAACGAAATGTCAAAATGTCGAGAGCAAAGAGTTCGTTTCAGAACGGTCTTTTAATAGGCTTCGTAAAGCCAGAGAACTGAATACAGGAATTCCTTCACCACTTCAAATACAATACCAATGGAATTATGTGCATTTCTTCCAGTAAAAATGGGACAATATAAACAAACATTTCCAAGAACCTCTCGTGGAAAGTTGTTGCAAGTCTTAGTTCTGGGGGTTGTTACATTGTACAGTGAAAATACCCCTTTTTCTGCAGATCAAACTTACGAGTCACTTGTGTCTTTAGATATACCAAAGGCTGTCAAGGCCTTTCACCCCTCCCTTGCTATACACTAAAGGAACAGAACTCCAAGGTATCATTGCACTTGTTTTAGAAACTCCAGCTTGTGGGAACAATACATTAAAGTGAGTTTCAGGGCCCCATCTTGGCAATTTAAAAGAAACCTCGGGTTGTTGACAAATCAAGAGAAAAATAAACCAGATTTCAAAAATGCTTAAAAAAACCTCAAAAACAAACAGAGCTTTCTTGAGGAAAGTCTCAACGGGCCATCTTGTAGCAGAAGCTGTCAAGGTTGCGTGTGACAAGACTACAAAAGGGAAGATACAGGTAGATAGAACTAAACAATAAGATTCAGCGAAGCTCCAAAACTCTTTATAAATACGGCCATTGGAAGGACGATCTTGAGTCAGGAAGGGTTTTTACTCGTTGCGAGCTGAGGACAAGAAGTAGGTACAATCGTAAAGGCACTGTAGCATACGGACATGTTTGTAGCATTTCACCAACTCTTAGACTTTTTTGGGTTCAGCGAGGCTAGGAATCTCCAGGACTCCCCCTCCCCCAGTTAGCTAGTCACTGGACGCTCGATGGCTGTCATTGGTGTTAAATGGAATTCTAAGCCTCTACATGCATTTAACATTAGCTATCAACCAGGGTCACGGAACCAAGGCCCGACAATAAGACTCAGACAGGCTTGTTAAGGCAGATAAAGAGTCGTCCCAGATAATAAGCCTCGAGTACGGCCACTGCTCAGCACAAGATGGTGCGTTGCAAAGGTTTAAGTACACCTGCTAAGCAAGAGAAGTGCTGTATTTTGTTCTCTGAGCTTCACCTACCTTAGTTGTCATAGTTGTCTCTGTAAGAGCCTCCAGAGGAGTAGCGGTCATTATATCCTCCCTGACTTCTGAAAGCAAAGCACAGCTGTTTTACACTGGCTCCAGATGCCCTCGATTCATGGGGCAATGGGAACACTGATCTAATCTAACCCATAAGACAGGCCAGCCAAGATCAGTTTCATCAAGAACCTAAGTGCTTTAAAAAAAAAAGACCCAATTTTGAGTCCAATGTAGCAGTGATGGCGAATCCCCCAAAGCCCACTCAGTTCCAGTAGGTAACATCCCTCACTTACAAACCACATGTCTTATTTCTAGACTTTGTCTAGCTTCAACTTCCAGTGCTTGGATCACATTAGGCATCTTCAGTTGAGCAGAGAGCACCCAATGTCAAAGTGCTGAGCCCTATGTAGGTACTTACAGACTTCAGTCAAGTCACCCTTTAACATTTGCTCTGTTAAGCTGCACACATAGAGCTCCTGGAGCCTTACTAAGCAAGTTTGCTAATCATTCTGGTGGCTCTGCCTGGGCCCCCTCTAATTCACCATCAACAGGGTACCAGCCACCTCTCTGCATGAGTTACCTGCCGCCGTAGTCCCGGGACCCGCCATAGCCTCCACTTCGGTTGTCATAGCGGCCGCCACCGTAGCTTCTGTCTCCACCTCCTGCAGCACAAAGGACAGAGATATGAGTGCTCTTCCTCCCAAGGGCCGGCTGGCTTTCAGCTCAGAACAGGAGGGCTGATAGACTCACCTCTGGAGTAGCCGCGGCCTCGGCCTCTGCCTCCGAATGAACCACCTCTGGATCCACGGGAAGATTTCCCAGCATGGTCAACTCTGATCTGACGCCCATCCACGGACTGCAGAGGAACAAGACACGTTTAGGAAAGCAGGAGCTAGGCACGCAGGCGAGCAGGTTAGGCAGTAGTCCCCCGTCACTGTGGAAAGACTCACCTCTCCATTCATTGCCCTCATGGCATCCGATGCATGTTCCGGGTTGGCAAAGGTGATGAAGCCAAAGCCTCTGGACCTCTGGGTCTCTTTGTCTTTAATTACAACCACTGGAAGGAGAAGAAATAACTAACTTTTGGTCCTCACCCTTTGAGCCTACGCAATAGGAACTGCCCTGGGTCTACAGATCATCCTTATGTAGTGCAGACATTATGTAAGCTTGCTGGTCCCAGAGATACAGCAGTGTGCTCAAGTGTTGGGTATCTGAACCTGCCATGTGGTATCAGCAGATGACCTCTCACACCAAAATCTGTACAAATCTGTACAATCTTACTAGGGGAGCTGGTATGAAGGCTTAGAGCAAAACAGCTTTTTTGGAGCAGGGGCCTAAGGACCCACTGTAACGAGGTCCCGGGTACATGACCCCCGCCCCTAGTTCTCCAGTCAAAGCACTTCTCCACACAGCGTTAGGGACCAGGTGCTTGGGCATAACTGGATCCTTACCCTCAGAGATGGGGCCGAAAGAGCCAAAATGCTGCTCCAGGCCTTGTTCGTCAGTCTCGAAATTCAGACCCCCAACAAAGAGTTTTCCTTCTTCAGAAGACATGGTGAGGAGGAGGAGGAGGAGGAGTCTGGGGAGGGAGATGCAAAGTGGTTAGAATGACCAGAACAGCTGCAGTCCCCCCACGGAAGGGGGACGGAAGAGAAGCATTGCAACAGAGGAGGCACTCTCCCCAGTGTCAGCCTCAGCCCTTCCTGCCTTGGTAAGGAGCCTAAGAGCTCTCTCCCCCATCCTCCCAAGGCCGGGAGCAACTAATACCCCTTGAGAGCAACTGGACACCACTGCTCTTCCTGGAGTCCCTTCTCCCTGGGGGACCGATAGCCTCAGAGCCCTATCCCTGTCTGCTCCCGCCCCCCAGGGAGAAGGGATCGCAGGACCCGATCGTACTAGCTCTCCGGCAGAGGGAATGTAACCACCAGCTCCGGGATGGATCTGCCAAGCTGCTAATCTAGTGAGAGCTGGGCTCGCAGGGTGACCCCACTCCCTCCGCACAGAACAGGGCCCCCTCCTCCACAGAGCCAGCCCACATCCAAGCCACGCCACGGACCCCTCCGCTCCCGCCAACCCAATGGAGTATCTCGCCAAACCCCACCCCCGCCCTTCGCCCCCACCTCGCTGAAGGGCGCATGGCCCCAGCCTCCCCCCCATGGAGGCAAACGCGCCCCTCCCCCAAGGGCCGCCATCTTGTGTCCCGCACAGAAGAGATGGCGGCGGCGGTCACGTGGCCGCAGTGGCGAGGCCAACGCCGCATGCAACGCCGGCCCCTCCAGCGTTCCACCCCCGCCCCCCAACCTGCCCGGGAACGACCCGAGCGACACGACGAAGCAGGCGCCTGCCGCGCGTGCGCGCCTGCCGCGTTCCACCCTCCCACCCCACAGAACCCCCGGACAATTGAGACTTCCCGCGCGCATGCGCGCGCCTCAGCCCCTCCCCCCAACCCGAAGAGAACCCCCAGGCCACCAACGTTTCACTCGAGCTCCGCCAGCCGCGCATGCGCATTTTAGGGCTGCTGCTGCGGCCTCAGCGAGCCCGATTCCCCTCCGTGAGGGCCACCGACCGCCGCCCCTTCCCGCGCCGAGCGGCGCAAGGCCTCGCAGACGCCCCTCAAGCTGTGCGAGACCGCCACACTCACCGAGCGGGTCCGTCCCGGGCTGGAGCTGCTGAGAAGGCGGCCGAGGCGGCGCCCGGCCGAGTCTTATATAGAGGCCCCGCCCACCGGCCTCAGGCCACGTGACGCGCACCCGGCGCTCCCATTGGACCGGGCGTCGAAGAGCGCGCGCGAGGGAAGGACGCAGGGAGGGAGGGGCCAGTCGAACGGCGCCTATCCGGGACCTTGGCACGCGGCATCCATCCGGGTCCTGTCCAACCGCCATCGCGCCCCGCCTGTTTCCGCCAAGCCGGGCTCAGGGAAAAACCCGGGACCCGCGCACGGCTCAGCCCGCCTCCCGGATCACATCCGGGTCCCGCGCTGAGCCCCAGCCCCGCCCGCCGAGCCCCATCCGGCCGCTTATATAGCCCCGCCCCGGGAACATCCGGGTCCCTTCGTGCCTGAGCCCCGCCCCCTGCTTGAAAAAACCAGCGGCGGCTGAGCACGCGCGCGCCGCTGCCTGCCTCCGGCCACCCGGGCGAACGGATACGGTCGCTTGCCTGGGCGCTCAACATATGCTGTCACAGCGGTATATGCTTTTAGGTAGCTGCTTGAGATTGGCTCTTGTAATGGGGGTCTTAGGGCGAGGTCACTGGTCCTACTGTCCATACGCCAATGCCCGCCAGGGCTCTTAGCCGTCACGTGCGGCCGATCAGAGCACTTTGCACCTAGCGACCGGCCCCGCCAGCATCACCCCCCCGCCTTGTATAGAACTCCGGCTCCACGGGAGGGAGACCCCCAATAACCCGTCTCGGGGCGCCACGAGCCGTAGAACCCCCCCCGCCCGCGTTAAAATACTGTTTAGTGAAGGCTGTCGGCACCCAGAGTCCGCTTTTCCCACTTATCTCTCGCCGCCGGCAGACGCATGCTATGCGGGCCCCTGCTGCACCGTGAACGCCCCCCAAGCGCGGTCTGTGATGGCGATCGCCCGGGTGTCAGTAACCACCCAGGCCCCAGCCGGTTAGAACCGCGGGCCCGCGTCGCCGGCCAGTTCGAATGCGGGAGACCCCCCCCTGTCGATAAGGGTCTCACGCCGGCTCCCTTGGGGTCTTCGAAGAGGCGGCCCCCGCCGTTTTACTAGAAGTGGGGCCTCGGAGACCCCCCGGAGTCCCGTCACGAGGGGTAGAACCCGGCCTGAGACAGCCCCGCTTCTGGGACCAGGTTCTAACATGCAGCGGCGAAAGCCGTCTCCCGCGGGGCCGCGCGTTGAACGGCCCCAAGACCCCCCGGCCTTATTAGAACTCACGGGCACCAAGAGGCCCGGGCCTGCCTTATAGACCGCGGCCACCGAGACGCAGGGACAGGTCTCACAGCACACGGTTTCTAACGGGTCGGAGGAGGTGCTCGGTCAGGCCGGGCTTCCACTAATTGGTATGTGGCCCGATCTGTCCCTGAGAGCCCCCGAGCTCCCATTAGAACCGGCCCCGAGAGCCGGGTTTTCTAACTCAACCGGGGCCCCGAGCACCCGGGCCCGTGTAGGATCGCCGCGGGGGGCCATCCGCACGCCCCCATAACCCGTCGGTGGTGGCCCCAAGTCCGGGACGCCCCGCGAAGGTCTGTGTAAGGCCGTTTAAACCGGCCCGCGCGCGGGGGACGCTAGTTATTAACTGGGGGGCCCCCGGAGACGACCCCATGCCATTAGAACCCTGGGGTCCCAAGGACCCCCCCCCCCGTTAGAACCCGGCTCCTCGGAGACCCCCCTCGTAACCGGCCGAGACCCCCCCAATACCCGGCTGAGCCCCCCGCCATTAAACTGGCCCAGGAACCCCCACGCCCTGGTTAGAAACCGCCCGAGATTCCCCATAACGACCCAGCGTGAAGGACCCACCCCCATAGCATCCCTGCCGCCAAAGACCACTCCCCACCTATTAGAACCTGTCCCCGAGACCCCCCCCCAATGACCTGGCCCTGAGAGACCCCCCCATAACAAACCAGACTCAAGCACACCTAAGAGACCCTACAATTACCCAACACCTCCGTGGTCCAGCACAGCCTCCCCCCGCCCCTTTTGGCTTTCATCTCCCCATTGTGATGATCTGACCTGACCCCCATTTCGCACAGGCCAGAGCTCCCGCACGCTAATTCCAAGAGCAGATCTTGTAGCAAACAGCCCGTCCGGTTTGAAAAATGGCAAGTGCCGGAGAATCCACCGTGGGAAACTGCCCCCACGGGTTGTTACTCTCAGTAAAAACCGGACGCCTTATTTCCAGGCTGAATTTGTTTAGCTTCAACTTCCAGCACTTGGATCATGTGAGCTCTTTCTCCGCTGGTCTGACGGGCCTCTTACCCGTGGTTGTTCCCCGGGGTGGCACTTGGAGACTGGAATTGAGTCACCCCTTCACCTTCTGTTTGTTCAGCTAAAATTCTCAAACCTTTGTTCTGGTGACCCCTTTCCCACACCAAGCCTCTGAGGGCAACCGCCCCTTTATAAATTAAAACTACATTTTAATATATTTCACACCATTATAAACGCTGGAGGCAAAGTGGGGTTTGGGGTGGAGGCTGACAGCTCACAACCCCCCCATATAATAACCTAACAACCCCCTGAGGTGACCCCACCCCCAGTTTGGGAACCCCTGAGCTAAATAGACCAAGCTGCTGGTGTCTCACTCTCAGGCAGGGCCCTTCTCTGACCCCTCCTTGACTGATCAACATCCCATAGGTGCCGACTTGGAGAACCCACGGGGAAAAATAGTAAAAAAAAGTAGCTCCCCTCCCCACCCCAGCTCGCCCCCGCCTCCTCCCCTGAGCACACTGCGGCTCCGCTTCTCCCTCTAGCTCCCAGCGCTTGTGGCTGCGAAACAGCTGTTTTCTGGTTGCAAGCACTGGGAGGGAGCCGGGAGGAGGGGAAACGCGGTGCTCTTGGGGAAGAGGCAGGGCCAGGGTGGGGATTTGGGGCAGGAGTCCAGTAGGGACAGGGACGGGGCGGAGTTGGAGCAGGGACTTTGGGGAGGGGGTTGGAATGGGGGCGAGGCTGGGGCGTTGAGCACAATGTCGAGAAAAGTCAGTGCCTATGCAACATCTTTCTTGAATTGCGGGTACCAGAACGGGATGTGGGATTCCAGCAGCGCCCGCACCAGGGCCAAAGCCAGAGGGAAAATCCCCTCTCTGCTCCCAATCGAGATTCCCCTGTTTATACATCCCGGGATCACATTAGGTTCCCGTTTGGTCCCAGCGTCCCACTGTGATCGGACATTCCGCTGATTTTCCCCCACGCCCCTCAAATCTTTTTCAGAGTCATTGCTTCCCAGGAGAGAGTCCCCCAGCAGGTGAGTCTGGCCCTCATCCTTTGTTCCTAGATGTCGACACTGATAAATTGGGGAGGGGTCAGAGAAGAGCCGCGAGGATGATTAACGACCCTGGCTGAGAGCGAGAGATGCCAGCAGCTCAATCTGTTTAGCGGACCAAAGAGACGGTGAAGGGTGATGACTCGATCCCAGCCTGTACATACCGATGTGGGGAACAAATATTTATTAATGGGCTCTTCGGTCCAGAACTTGAGCCAATGGCTGGAAGTTGAAGCTGGACGAATTCCGCCTGGGAATAAGGCGTCCATTTTTTACCATGAGAGTCATGAACCACCGGGTCTATTTCCCAGGGGGCGTGGTGAATTCTCCACCATTAGCCATTTTTCAGTCAAGCTGGTCTGTTTCTCTACCAGATCAGCTCTGGGAATGATGTTGGGGACGGTTTCCAGCCTGCGTGATACAGACAAGATGAGCCTGGGGGCTCCTTGCAGCTTTGATCCTAGGGTTGCCTTTAGCCCAGTGGTTACGGTGCTCGGCCAGGACATGGGAAGGATTTGAACCCGGGTATTTTAGCCAAGCGCTCTGATCTCTGAACTGGGGGACGTTCTCCGGAGTGTCCCTCTCCCTCTCCTGTTGGGTTAACTCATTCAGTGTTAATTGGACGGGTGATTCTGCAGCCTGGTGCTTAGGGGTCCTGGTAGAGATTCCTGTTCAGATCCCTTCTTCTCGGCAGGCGGAGATGGGGGCCTCTCCCCCATGATGGATGTGGGCTCTCACCGGGAGGCTGGCGGCCAGAGGGGCATCCCTCTCACCATTGAGTTTTGTGGAGCTCCCATCTGATCCAGGAGTTGGCAGGGCCGCTTGGGGAGCTGCCCAGGACGGTGGAGAGCGGTGAGATGCGCCCACCAAGCTGGGCAAGCCAGAAAAGACATTTCAAGGCACGTGGGAGACATTAAAGGAGGGGGGAGGCTGAGCATCATGGGAAACGTGCCAGTCCTCGGAGGCGGGGCGGTCCCGGCACCTCCCCTAGTGGACGAGCAGGACCTGCGTGAAGTCCAGACTTAGGTTATGAAAGCCGCAAGAGGGGCAGGGTCACATTCTGGGGTCACATTTGTGGGTCACATTCTGGGGCGCCCGTCACTCCCTGCTCTCTGTAGTGGAGTCCAGGCTCCTAACTCGGGCTCTGGATTGCAGTGATTTTTCAAGGGGCCTAGAAGGGCAGCATTGGGTCGTTGGGGTGTGTGTCTTTTGGGGCCGGGTTGTTGGGTGGCGGGGGGTCTCATAGACTCCTAGACTTTAAGGTCAGAAAGGACCATCATGAGCATCTAGTCTGATCTCCTGCACAACGCAGGCCACAGAATCTCATCCACCCGCTCCTGCAACAAACCCCTGACCTATGTCTGAGCCACTGAAGTCCTCAAATCATGGTTTGAAGACCTCAAGCTGCAGAGAATCCTCCAGCAAGTGACCCGTGTGTGTCCCACGCTGCAGAGGAAGGCGAAAACCCCCCAGGGCCTCTGCTCATCTGCCCTGGAGGAAAATTCCTTCCCGACCCCAAATCTGGCGATCAGCTAAACCCTGAGCATGTGGGCAAGACTCACCAGCCAGCACCCAGGAAAGAATTCTCTGTAGGAACTCAGATCCCAACCCATCTAACATCCCATCACAGACCACTGGGCATACTTACCTGCTGATAATCAAAAATCAATTAATTGCCAAAATTAGGCTCTCCCATCATACCATCCCCTCCGTAAACTTATCAAGCTTAGTCTTGAAGCCAGGCATGTCTTTTGCCCCCACTGCTCGCCTTGGAGCTGGCCAGAGACTCACTCCTGTGTTAGAAACGCTTCCTGTGAATTATCAATGGTACTAAACTTCCTAATCTAACGCGATTATAGTCCATTCTGTTTTGTGTCCACATTGGTGCAGCGTATATAATGCCTCTCTCCCCCTGATATTTATCCTCTGATTATATTTATAGAGAGGCAATCCTGCCCCCCCGCCTTATTTGCTCAGGCTATAACCAAGCCAAGCTCTGTAGAGTCCTCCCTTTCAGAGACAGGTTTGCCAGTTCCTCGGCGTCATACCTAGTAGCCTCTCGTACCGGTTCCAGTTGAATTCAGGCCCTTTCTAACATGGAGACCAGTAATTCTGCTGACACAGGATGCCAATGAGGTCGCACCTTTGGCTTGTAAAAGAACGGTACCTACACCTCCCTATCTTGACTGGAGAGTACCTCTCCTGATGCATCACGAAAACCTGGCGTATCTTTTTTAGTACGCGCATACTGTGCACATTGGCGGCTCAGTCATCCTCGTGACTTCAACCCAGATACTCCCAGGTCCTTCTCCTCCTCTGTTACTCCAACTGAGTGTCTCCATTTATAACTCAAAATTACGGGTATTAATCCCTAAATGCAGCGACCTTGCAACTTCACATTAAATTTCAATCTGTACATTACTCCAGTTTACAAGGTCATCCAGAATCTTTCCTGTAGCGATAGTCCCGGTTCCTTCTCCGTGTTGGCAATGAACCCCCCAAGCTCGTGTCAGCCGCAACTTTTATTAGCATATCCCGCTGTTTTTTTGTCAAGTTCAGTAATAAAAAGATAAAGTAAGTCCCTTGGGGGCCAGGCCTAATGTCCCTGGAAAGTGTTCCGCCACCGCATTGATACGAGTACCTCATCCTGCTTCTAGCCAAAGAACATTCTATTTATGATCAGTTACTATATTATTCAAATTACTAGCTCGTATTTTTCCCCATTTTTTTTATATGTGGCTTTTTAAGATTCAAAACAGATGCCTTCATTTCCCCACTGAAGAACCACGTGGGCTTTTAGACAAGGTGTCTCCATTTCTTGATTTCGGGAATTGGGGTTTTTTCGTGATCATGCTGAGAACCTTTTCCTTAGAAAACTCCCCGTTTGGCATTCGTGATTTTAACGATCTATTATTTTTTCGCTCCGAGGGCAATTTCACTCATATTTTCTTTCCATTAGGAAATAGAGCGCGTTCAAAGTACATAGAAAAAAAATATTTACAGGTTGGGACGTCCTTTGCCTCATATTTGAATTAATTTCATATATTAATAATGGGAGGTGGCGCAATCTCAGCGCGCAGTGAGCGATGCCTGCGGTGTATATGCAATTGTTCCCATTGCGCGCTGCCCTAAGAAATGGGCTGCATCTCAGTGTCGGCGAACCATCCCTGGGCGGCGTTATGTGTGCTGCTCCCCGCTGTCCTGCCCAAGAGGTGCTGCATCCGGGCTGGGAGAGCTCATTCCCTCTTCTGTGTTGAATGAAGGAGACAGAGTTCATAGAGCCTTTCAAACAAACCTTATGACCGTTCCATGCTGCAATCCAGTGCCCCATGGGTCTCAGTTCCAGTGGGCGGCTGGGTCCAGGCTGAGGAGATGACTAGGTGGGGGGGCAGGGGGGGAGGTCATAGCGCGCAGGGACTGTACTCAGTCCTCAGGGGCATGAGGGGTGGCGGGGGTGGGGCGCACGGGAACTGCTAGGGGAGCGGAAGCCCTGGGGGTGGGAGCAGGGAACGGGGACGTGGTGGTGGTGGTGGGGGCCAGGTCGGGGTGTACTGACGTGCCCGGGGTTGGGGAGCAGGTACCGTCTGACCGTAGAGCCCCCGTGGGCTGGGCTCAGCAGGGCCCGTTCCTGGCTTTCCGCTGCTTGGCCCGCGGTTTCTCTGAACCACCACGCTGGAAAGAGAACGATGCCGTCCAGGTATCCAGCTGCATTACCCACGAAGCCCCTTCACCCAGGAGTGCGCCTGGGCGCGGGCCTCGGTGATGCCTCTGCCCAGCGCTGATTGCAGCCACCTCTGGGGCAGGGCGCTGGGAAACAGCCCACAGAACGGCCTGAGTGCCCAGCACTGACTGCCGGGGAGCACCCCGCCCCGCCCTGCCCCGCCTTGCCGCCCTCCCACCGGTACCTGATCCTGGACTCGGCTGCAGCCGGTGGCCTGGCCAGCCCTCGCGCACCGGTAGATGGCTGGATTAGTGGTTCTGTGGCGAGCGGCCTCCAGCTTGCTCCAGCTTGCTCCTGGGTGAAGAACATGGTGCGATGCGCCGGCGCGGGGGTGGCGAGTGAGGAAGGGGGATCAGCCGCGGGGTCCCCCCCCAGCTGGCAATTCTCGGGGGCCTTCCTGAGCGGGCTGATAGTGTTGGAGTGATGTGGGGGCGTGGTCAGGCATCTTCAGCGCGGTGCCCCTCACTCCCGACCTTTCAGCCACCCTCCTATCTCCAGGCCCTGGACCTCCCCAGCTGCCGCGCACAGGCCGGTCTCCCTTAATCCTGACCCACACCTCTGCGTAGCCACGCTCTGACCCCCCAGCCCTGCCCCGGCTGCCCCTCACTCCCAACCCGTTGCAGCCACCTCCTAGCCCCAGCCCTGAACCCCGGCCCCAGCTCTGCGGGCCGCCTGTCAACTCCTGACCCCGCAGTCCCTGCTCAGCCCAGCCCTGACCCCTCCGGCTCTGCCGGTGCCACCTCAATCCCTTGACTCACAGCCCCTCTAGCCTAGGCCGACCCCCAGTCTCTGCCGTGCCCCTCATAAGCCGCGGACACTGACAGGTCCCTGCTAGCTCCCAGCCCTAGACCCCCCAGCTTGTCGGTGCCCCTCACTCCTGACCCGCACCCCTGCTTGCCCATACCCTATCCCGCCAGCTCGCCGGTGCCCCTCACTCCTGACGCCACAGCCTCGCTAGACCAGGCTCTGACCCCACAGCCAGCCTGCCGGGCCCTCCACCTCCCACACCCGCCAGCCACCTCCTAGCCCAGCCCTGACCCCCCCAGCTCTGCCGTGCCCCTCACCTCCAACCTCGCAGCCACCTCCTAGCCCCAGCCTGCCCTCCAGCTCTGCGTGCCGCTCACTCTTTGACTCACAGCCCCTGCTAGCCTAGCTCTGACCCCCCCAGCGCGGAGCGGCCGGTTACTCTCACATTCCCGACCTGCAGTCCCTGCTAGCCCAGCCCTGACCCCCCAGTCTGTCGTGCCCCTCACATCCTGACCGCACCTCATGCTCGCCACAACCCTGACCCCACGCCAGCTCTGCCGGTGCCCTCACATCCTGACCCACAAGCCTCTGCTACACACTCTGACCCCCCAGGCTCTGCCGTGCACCTCACCCGGACCTGCAGCCCTGCTAGCCGCAGGCACTGAACCCGCGCCAGCTCCTGCACGGTGCCCACCACTTCTTTGACTCACAGCCCTGCTAGCCCACCCTGTACCTGCCCGCAGCTCTGCTCAGTTACCTCCTGCACACCAGACGCCGCTAGCCGATCTCTAGCCCACTCTGACCCCCCTAGACTCTGTCGGTGCCCCTTTACTCCCTGTAAGCACAGCGCCCCTGCTAAGCAGCGCTCGACCTGCGGCCCAATCGATGCATCGTGTGTCGTTTGCCACCTCATCTTGACGCCGCCAGTCCCTGCTAGCCCGCAGCCCTGACTTCTCCAAGCGCTGGCCAGTGCCGACCATCATCTCTGTGAACTCAACTTGGAGCCGCCTCTGCTGAGCCCCAGCCCTGACTCTCGGCCACCTTCGCCGGTGCCACCTCACTCCTGACCCGCAGCCCCTGCCATAGCGCCAGCCGACCGCCCCCAGCTTACTGCCAGTGCCCACCTCATTTCCTGACTCGCAGCCCTGCTAGTCCAGCCTGTCCCCCCCATAGGCACTGCTGATGCCCCTCACTCCCGACCCGTCTAGGCCCTCACTAGCGCAGCACCTGGTGCTTCCCTGCCTCTCGCCGCACACCCTCCTACGTTTAATGGCGGGGATATTTCTTAATCTCTGTTCGCCCGCGTTTGCCGGCAATGCGCAAGTGCCCGTGTGGTCTGGTGCCCCCTAGTGGCCCAGCAAAGGTGTAAAAGCCCTAATCTCTGCAGTGGGAGCGCTCCCGCCTGGCACTCAGTGCATGGAGTCTGCACAACTGGGGTGTTGCCCACTCGCAGCTTGGGGAACTTCTCCCTACCGCCCAAACAAGGTCCCTTCTCGGCAAGGCGGTGGGCAGCCTCTGAGAGTTCCCCCCCCTGCCCGCTGGGACGAGGCTGTTGTCACTTCCCAGGCTGTACCCCGGGATTAAGTGGGGGGAACCTGATCGCCCCCTCCCCACACCGGCCCACCGAACCTGAGAGCGTGAACGCAGCGCCCCGGAGGACACAAATGCTCCAGAGGCTAATGTAGTCTGGGACTGTGGGGGGGGGGGGTCAAGGGAGGGAATTGAGCCCCCGAGAGCTGGCCAAAGCAGTTTTCTCATTAACATCTTGCATGACCTGGGGCCTTGGATCTGGCTTCCAGCCCCCCCGCCATAACGCTACTAAGACCCCCTCCACTCCGAACCCAATCAGGAGAGAACCCAGGAGTCCTGGCGCGCATCCTCACTCTCCTGCTTCTACAGGGAGAGTAGTGCAGCCCAGCCCCTGGACCACTCACGGTCGAGGCTGCCATCCCTGCCAGCGCTCAGAGGATGTGGGGTCAGGCTGAGTGGTCGGTGCTCAGCAGGACCTGGGGACAGGGCGGCGTCGGAAGGAATCGCCGCACGAAACAGCCTTGGGGGATAAGGTAGGATCCCCAGGAGTCCTGGTCCCAGTCTGTGTCTCTCCTCTCTAAAACCACTAGAACTGCTCCCCTCCCAGAGCCTAGGGAAGAGAAACCAGGAGTCCTGGCTCCCAGCGCCCTCTGGCTGTAGAGAGGTTTTCCCATCTCTCTCCCTGAACCCCCGACCCCTCTTCCCTCCTCTCTTCTGCCCCTCTCTAGGAAAGGACTACACCCTGAAGGTGGGGGTCCCCACTATCCACCGGCCACGGAGCTGACAGTTTTGGGTGGGGTACCCAGCAGCCATATACTAACCCCTGCACCCTTCCTCTTCCCTCCCTGCGTCCTCTCGCCTGTCCGCCCCACCCCCAAACTTTAAGGTGGCCGGAACCGCCCCCCCTCTTGGCGGGGATCTGCATTGACCAATAGTCCCCCCTCAGTAGGGATCACCACCCCCCTCAAGGCAGGTCCCTGGCGGGTGGAGATCAAGGGCCAAGAGGGGCTCCAGGTCTGCCGAGCCCTAGAACATCAGGGGGCAAACTTTGGGCGGTAGTTAGGGGTGTGTGTGTGTGTCCCCCTGCGCCCCCTGCTGGAGGTGATGGGCCCCCCTCTGTGTGTGGCAGGATTGTGTGACACAGGGAAGGAAAGCGATAGGTCTGCAAATAGGGGGCAGACGCTGGGACCCAACTGGGGGGGGTCTTTGTGGGAGGTCATGGTGGGGGTGTGGGATTTGAGAAGGCCAGGGAGGGGGGGCCTGTGTGGGCAGCCACCCCCGCCGCCCGCGCTGGCCCAGGTCTGGGATAAGTTGCCAGTAATCCAGGCTGCCATTGTCAGTGTAAAATCCACCCAGATTGGGAACAGTTAGCCGCAGCAGAGACCAAACCAGCCCCTCCTCCCCCCCCATACGCCCGCATAGCGTGGGCCCAGCCCCCGGCAGTGACAGTCGGCCGAGTTGGTGGAGGGGGACAGTGGGGCGGGGCTGAGGGGAGTGGAGGAGGGCGTGGGTGGGAGGTTGTCTGCTGCCGGTCCAGAGAGTAGGGCTCGGGGTCGATTAATTCCGCCGACAGTGGGATGGCTAGGGCCGTGCTGTTTTATGAGTGGCCTTGGGAATCCATGGGGGGGTTGGTTAGTCACCGTATATGGGGCGGGCGTTACGAGGTGAGCGCAACCTTCTCCTGCCCCTTCTGGCGCCCACTACGGTATCAAAGGACTCTTACGATGCAATCGCGCTATGCCCAACGGGCCGCATGAATTATCTCGGGAGCAAGCTCTGCCGTAGGAATCCAGGAGTCCTGGCTCCCCCGCGCTATACACACCAGCCCCTCACACTCCACTCCCAGACCAGGGAGTAGAACCCAGAGTCCTGTGTCCCAGCCTCCCTGCCTAACCACTTAACGCCGCGGGGCCACTCTTCCTCTGCAGAGGAGGGGAGAGACGCAGATGGCCGCGTAGATGGGTAGTGTGGGCTTACTGCGGCGCCGCGCCGGTTGCTGTGAGCTCGGAACATACAGACGATTTTTGATGTTGCCCTACATAGCCTAAGGGAGCTAATAGTTGATTTTCTCTTCTATCATGCTCCAGGTCTCTCTTCTGGACATGGAGCTGTTATTAGATGTATTTCATGAACACTGAGATTAGGCAAGCCCACTCTTGGCAGCGAAGTGGGGACGGCTACATAACACCTGGGACATGAGAATTGTTCACTTTCCCGGTCGCTTAGATGTGCAGACACCTTGGCGATGGCAGCAGGTAGCAGCGCACAGCAGGACCGCAAGTAATCGAGGAATAACGGAAGGACTGCGGGTTTTAAGTGGCCTGAGTCTACCAAATGAGGAGTTCGCCAGCCAGCCCGAGGGCAATGTCCTGCCAGTCGCTATCATCTGAGATGAGCACATCTGTCGACCCGGATCGCATCAGGCCAGAGACCTGCCCGAATTAATCCTGTTGATCTAGGGCAGGACTCAGCAAACCTGCTCGCGTTATTTATTTTCCGCGCTATTTACAACCGGGTCTGCGTGGGTAAGACTTCCACTTGGCGCGCTTCCAGAGGAGGATCCCGAGGGTTTTGCTTGCTCTGGTCGGGGCAAGGCTGCTGTGCCAGTCTTCACTTTCCAGCCAGGATGGATGCGGGTTTCGACATAGCCGGAGCAACTAGAACTGATTCCGGGTAGGGAGGGCCGCTAGTGAATTTTAACCTTGGCCTTCCCCACAAGGGACTTTAAAGATGATGATGTCCAGCACTGCAGTCCCGTCAGGACGCTTTTGGGCTACCCAAGGCCGGAGAGCAGAGCGCAGGGCCCACAAGAGGGACAGTCCCCGCCCATCCATCCCCACCCCGCACATTTCAGCTTTTCCTCGCTTCGAGGGCTGATGGGAGCCGCGCCCCCTTCTATGATGGGGGAGAGGCCTCAGGCCCCATTCCCCACCCCGAGCCAGTGCTCTGAGGTGCAGTCCCTCGCCACTGATGGCCGAGGTGGAGCCGGCGGCCCCCTTAGGAGGGACAGGCCTACAGGCCATTCCAGCACGGCCCTAACCAGTCAACGTTCCCTGCTTCTGGGGCTGATGGGGCTGAGCGCCCCCTAGAGGGGGACAAAGCTCCTAAGAGCTCCATCCCAACGCTGAATCCAGTCAGCTTCCCTGCTCTGGGGGGATGGGAGCGGCGCCCTCCTAAGAGGGGACAGGCCACAGGTCCCATTCGCGCACCCCCCTGAGCCAGCCAGTCCCCACTCTGAGGCTGGATCCGCAGCACCACTAGGGGACAGACGGCGTCAGTCTCATGCGGCTCCTCGTCACCTGGCTCCCTGCTTTCCCCAATGGTCTACGATTCCCTCTCATTCATTTCCAAGCCCACAGATTGTTTACAGCTCCCGGCCCTCGGGCTCATGCCACTTATAGCAGGACAACAGAAAAACAGCAGCCCCTGCCTAGCCCAGCCCTGGGCTGCCCCGCATCTCCGACCCACAACCCCCTGCTGGCCCACTCCTGTTTCCACCGCCCTCCCCCAGCTCTGGGAGTGACCAGCCGCTCACGGTATCAGTATGCTGTGGATGTTAGCGGCATGTCCACCGGGTCCGAGAGACAGAGGCGAGGGAGGTAAGATCTTTATTGGAAAGCGGACCGGGTTTCCGAGCACTCTTCTGTAAGGGCCCCAGAGGGCCTCAACAAATAGAGGGTAGGTTCCTAAAAGACACCTCATCTGATGAGGTTCAACCGAGGACAAGGCAGAGTCCTGCAGCTTGGGTGGAAGAATCCCTGGCAACGGCTATCAGGCTGGAGACCAAACAGGCTAAGCAGAACAGTTCTGCAGAAAAGACTCTGGGTGATAGATGGATGAAGAAGCTGGATATGAGTCAGCAGTGGCCCTCCTTGCCAAAGAAGGCAAATGGCATGGTTGGGGCTGCATTAGTAGGGGCATTGCCCAGCAGATGAGGGGACGGTGTATCTGAACCCCTCTTATTTCCGAGCATGGTGGAAGCCTCACACTGAGTATTTGCGACCCAGTTGTTGTGGCCCCCACCACATAGAGGATATGACGAAAAGATGGAAGGGAGTCTCACCGGAGGGCACAACATAAATGATCAGGGGCTGGAGGCACATGACTAGGAGAGCTCGAGAGGAACCTGCTGTAGTCTGCAGAAGAGGAGAGTGATGGGCGGTGGATCAGCAGCCTTGTAGCACTGCACTCGAAAAGGGGGTTCCAAAATATGGAGTAAGCTGTTCTACGAGGTAGTCGAGCGATGGCAGGTCAGTCATAGACGGTAACAAGGAGGCAATGGCTCCATAAAGTGCAGTGGGGGATGGGTTCTGAGGATGGATATGTTAGGAATACACCTTGATTTCCCTAAGGTAGTCGGTTTGAATGCATCTTGGTAAGGGTCCCTGGGAGGTGGGGAATCTCCATCGAGAATGTTTAGGCGCGTGAAAAGCCCTAGGCTGGGAGATAGGATAGGAGGTTGTTCCTGCTTTGAGCAGGGGGGGGAGGAGATACCTCCTGGAAAGTCGCTTCCAACCAGGTGACAGATATCTGACGATATATAGGGACAGTCGCCGATTTTTTTTGGGCACGGCTTGTGCGCTAGAACAGTACCAGGTAGACCACGCAACCCCTGTCCCTCGTATTTTTCACACTTGCCCGGGGACCCTCGGCCTTCAACCCTAATCTGCGCTGACGTACTGTGAATTCTAACCGTGCACATCTTGCTCCCTCTAAGTGGCGATTTTGGTTGTCCCACCTGAGATTAGTGGCCAAGAGTACAACGTGAAAAATCCCTCCCGACTTCCAGATGCCTTTCGCCGCGTCCAACCGACCATTTGGCATTATCACAGACTGTCTGAGGTGGGGGACCGGAATTCCCCCCCCCATGGCCAGGGTCGGTGCATTTATTAGCCTAATCAATGCTCCTATAAGAAACTCGCCACCGGACCGGCAGCCGATGGCTCGGACCAGCACCATCCACGGACCACCAACCGAGAAGCACCCTGAACCTAAGGTCTCAAACGGGGGGGGGAAGGGGGGCGAACACGGAATGTATTGGGGGGGCAAGCCTGCACTCGAGTGGGTGTGTCCCGCCCCATGCGTCCCCCGCTGAAGAGGCCAAGCTCTGTGCCGTGTGTATGTGTGTGTGAGTGTGTGTGACTCTGCACCCCAATCTGGAGGGACATAGCCCTGCCCGTGTGTGTCCTGCGCCCCCTGCTGGAGGGGACAACCCTGCACTCTTTTTGTGTCCCTGCGCCCCCCTGCTGGATGGATGGGCCCCTGCATGTGTGTGTGTGGTGTGTGTGTCCTGCACCCCATCTGGAGGGGACACAGCCCTGTCGCCGTGTGTGTCCCTGCGCCTCCCTGCTGGAGGGGACAAGCCCTGCACCTCTGTGTTGTGTCCCTGCACCCCTGCAGGAGGGGAAGGAGCCCTGCATCAGTGTGGTTGTGTGTGTGTGTGTGTGGTGTGGTGTGTGTGTGTCCCCTGCGCCCCTGCGGGAGGGGACTTAGCCTGCACTGGGTAGTGTGTGTGTGTGTGTGTGTGTGTGTGTGCCCTGCGACCCCTGCCAATGAGGGGACAAGCCCAGCCCCCCCCCCGCTGTGTGTTGTGTGTGTGTGTTGGGGTGTTGTCCCTGCGCACCCTCTGCTGGAGGGCGTGTGATGAATGGAAATTTTCATCATATTTGGACTATTGTGCATGCCTCATTTCCCCTATGTGGCACTGGCGTAATAAGGCGGTGGGAAATGTTGTTTGGATGCACAAAGTCCCAAGAGATCCTGGTGGTGACTGACGCCTGCCTGGGCCCAGACAATTGCCCAGCCATGGGTATCTTAAACTAACCACCACAGAACAGTCGACCCCTCTGCATAGAACGAAGAAGCTAGAGTGGCCAGGTACTGGGAAAAATTCCAAACCCAAGCCTTCCCTCAACCACTGACCCACCCATCCATACCTCCCCAACACCCACTTCCATCAAGCACTATTCATCCCTGTCCACCCAACCCATTGTCCCAGCTCACCCATTCACATCCCTTCCAAACCAGCTATTATGCATCCAGCCAACCCAACCCCGTCCAATATCCACCATCCCTTCGCCCAACCATCCCTACCCCTTCACCGTATTTATGAAGCATCTGTATCTACAAAAGGCACGGAACAATGAACAAAAGACTGAATTCCCGGCAGCTTAATATGCTAATTAGTAGATAAGAACAGCAGGAAGATGTGAACGTGTGAATGCCGGTCACCTGTATGGACTGGTTCCAAGAAGAAGGACTGCAACACAGAGTATGGCAAACGTGACGTAGAACCAGACCCGTGGGCCGGCGTCTGTAT
Organism: Chelonoidis abingdonii; assembly: GCF_003597395.2. NCBI lineage: Eukaryota > Metazoa > Chordata > Testudines > Testudinidae > Chelonoidis > Chelonoidis abingdonii. The sequence goes on along the minus strand of NC_133779.1, from coordinate 17,843,212 downwards.
GAGGATAGTGTTACAGCGGTGATTCTGAATGTATTAGGGTGGTGTGATAATGTGAAGTCTTTCATTCGTTAACATCCGTATCAGACCAATACTTGCTTAATTCCTAAATTTAACTCTCTATTGTGCAGGGTAATGGAAACTTTCAAACAGGATAGTGCACTTTCAACTCTTTCTCTTCTTCCCCTTCCGTTCTCTTTTACTCTGCTTCTTCCCTGACTGTCTTCCTTCTCTGATCTCCAGTTCGTCATGCAGAACCTCGTGGTGCTCCCTCCTCCTTTTTTCTGGCAGACCGATAGCCCCAAAACACCCAAACTATTCGCCGTTGCTTCCGCACTTTCACGTCATGTCCTGCTTTCCTGTTCTTTACTTCCTTTCAGAAAATAACAAAACACGTGACTCCCCTGACTGGCTTAGCCAACCGCAACTTCAGATTTCACTTAAAATGACAAATATCATGGGCTGCAAAGGTGAAACTTCACTTGGAGAACGATCCGTACATACCCCTGCTCGCTGTGCCACCTGGACGTTCCCTCTGGGTTTCGGACGATCATTTCTAGGCGCTACCATCCTGACTCTGAGCCAACCTTACCTCTCATGCCTGATGCTGTGAATCCCACTCCTGGGGCCGTCACTGTGAAGCCCTCTGGTGTGTCAGCGGATCCATCTAGCTTCAGCTATGACATTAGCCAAGATCTCCGTCCCAAGACAAATCCGGGAGCATCTGTCTTGCAGCAGTCCAGTTATGCCCTGCAGACTCGCTGCAAGCGGTATACGATTGGCAATTTAAACAAACAAATTGATATGTACTGCAAGGGGACCCACTCATACACTGTCAAACCAAACGCACGTGCCAGTAGAATAAAACCAATCAGATTATTAACGACACATGATAGATTTAAGCGATTATAAGTCAAAGCACCAACGGATTTATTAACTACACAGATAGATTTTAAGTGATTAATAATCAAAGCAAACCACAAGTCAGATTATGATCGAAATGAATGAAAAGCAAAAAACGACACGATGCAATTCTAAAAGCTGATTACACTCAGTCCTTACAAACTTAGTTGCTTGTCGCCGCAGGTGGTTACTCACAGGCTCTCCCTTTGATCAGTGCTTCTGGGCACTTGGTGGTGGTGTCTGTAGATGGGGGTGGGAAGAGAGGAGGGGAAGACCACGCAAACATCTATCCCCTTATCTAATGTCCTTTCTTTTCCCCATTGGCTCCCGCCCCCACCACTTCAGAGTCAGGTGAGCATTTCGAGTCTCTGCCGGCAGGGTTGAAGCAATCCCCTGCTGTGGCCCTCCGTGCAGGTAGTCATCGCATTGTAGCTCCTGCGGGACAATAGCTGTTGCCGGCTGAGTTTCACACCCCGCACAGAAATATTGGCTAATTTCCTTGCTGTTGGCCCATTCTGGAAGCAAATATCTGGTCTGATTCCCACAACCTTACAGGCCTGTTTAAGTAAACCACAACACAATTCTCATGAACTTCATATTATTTAATGATACACATAGATGATAGAGAATGACTTCCCTACAGATATACCTGTCCTCATACCTCACAAGGCCCTGCGGTATACGCTAAGAATATATATATGAAAAATGAGGATACATGGGGTTACGGCATGTTCCCCCAAAGGTAGAGAATGTCACAGTGTTCACCCTGGACCCACCCCGGCATCTAAGCCTCAGCATCAGGGCCTGAATGCCAGAGAGAAACTCCTTGATAGCTTGGCGCCAGCGAATTCTTGGAACTGTGGGATAAGGTCACAAATCATCCACCCAGCCATCCTCTGTCCGCGCACCCCCCCATTTAGTATCCATCCACTGTCCATGCCCACCTCAAACATCCATCCCTGCCCCCAGCCCCATAATCTCCCATGCCACGCCGCACATCCCATCCATTCCTGATCCCAACCCAGCCGATACCCGTGGTGAAACAATATAGAACAACATCGATAAGCTGGAATAGGACATGGAAATGCGGGCTGGAAGGGACCGCCAGAGGTCACCACATCACCCTGTGCAAAGGCAAGACCAAGTCACACCTAGACCAGCCCTGGAGGAGGTGTGTACCAGAACCTACGTCCTAATCCCTCCAACATGGGGTCCACAGCCGCCCTGAGAGCGATCGAGCGAACGACTCTGAGTTAAAAGTTCCTTCCAGTATCTACACTCCTGCCCCTGCTCAATTTAAAGCCTCTTGTCCTGCACCTCACGGACACGGAGAATCAATTGACCAGTGCACTCCTTAGAACATGCCCGGGATGTAAGCTAGCTGTTCCAGGTCACCGCACTGCATCTCCTTCTCCCACCAAACGTGCCCCGTTTTCTTTACCCATCCCCTCCAGGTCGGGTTTCTAACCCTTCGATCCTTTCGGTCTCTGCTCTGGACTCTCTCCAATTGTTCACACTTTTCTAAGGGTGAGTCCCAGAGCTGGCACATTCCCGCGGCCCCAGCAAGTGCGGACCCGGGGACTAGACTTCCCATGCTGCAAAAGACCTCCCACTGGAAACACCCACAGAGATACCTTTCCCAGAACAGCTGCGTCCCGTTGTTGACTCATACATTTGGATCAGCTGAAACCCCCAGATCCTTGGCAGCGTGCGACACTACCATGCCCACTTGTAGCAGTCATCGGATTTCTTCCTCCCCACACCAGCCACGTGGAGCCCCACACTCATCCCTTCCTCACTGCCTTCCATCCACAGCCCTCCCAGCTGGGAGCGCTGTGGGCACAACACTGCTGTGGGGACTAACCCCATCGGCACGCACTAGGCACGAACGCCCTTGTTCACCCTGACCTGCAAGCCCCTGCAGCTACCGCTGTCAATGTCAGTCAATTACATGTGTCCCGGCCAAAGGCAGTTAATCCCAGATACCGGCAGATCTTCTGCAGAACCTCAAATCCACTGTAGCCATGAGAAAGAACTCAGGAGTCCTGGTCCCAGCCCCCCACCCTCCAGCTTTGACCCACT
>NC_133779.1:17816775-17840205 GCF_003597395.2 Chelonoidis abingdonii | reverse complement strand
CCCGACCCTCAGCCACCTCCTAGTCCAGCCCTGACCTCCCCCAGCTCTGCCACTGCCCCTTACTCCTGACCCACAGCCTCTGCTAGCCCAGCTCTGACCCCCCCAGCTCTGCCGGTGCCCCTCACTCCTGACCTGCAGCCCCTGCTAGCCCAGCCCTGACCCCTCCAGCTCTGCCGGTGCCCCTCACTCTTGACTCACAGCCCCTGCTAGCCCAGCCCTGACCCCCCCAGCTCTGCCAGTGCCCCTCACACCCAACCCGCAGCCACCTCCTAGCCCAGCTCTGACCCCCCCCAGCTCTGTCGGTGCCCCTTACTCCTGACCCACAGCCCCTGCTAGCCCAGCTCTGACCCCCCCCAGCTCTGCCGGTGCCCCTCACTCTTGACCCGCAGTCCCTGCTAGCCCAGCCCTGACCCCTCCAGCTCTGCCAGTGCCCCTCACTCTTGACTCACAGCCCCCTCCTAGCCCAGCCCTGACCCCCCCAGCTCTGCCGGTGCCCCTCACTCCTGACCCGCAGCCCCTGCTAGCCCAGCCCTGACCCCCCCAGCTCTGCCAGTGCCCCTCATTCCTGACTCGCAGCCCCCTGCTAGTCCAGCCCTGTCCCCCCATAGCACTGCTGATGCCCCTCACTCCCGACCCGCAGCCCCTCCTAGCGCAGCCCTGGGCTCCCTGCCCCCCACACCCTCTACTTTAAATGGGGGGATATTTCTAATCTCTGTCCCCGCGTTTGCCTGCAATGCGCAGTGCCCGTGGTGGGGTCCTGTGCCCCCTAGTGGCCCAGCAAGGGTAAAAGCCCTAATACCTCTGCCGTGGGGAGCGCTCCCCCTGCAGCTCAGTGCATGGAGGTCTGCACAACTGGGGTGGCACGTCGCAGGCTGTGGGGGGAACTTCTCTACGCCCCAACAAGGTCCCTTCTCGGCAGGTCGGTGGCAGCCTCTGAGAGTTCCCCCCCCTGGCCCGCTGGGGACAGAGGCTGTTGTCATTCCCGGCTGTGATCCCCGGGATTAAGTGGGGGGAACCTGATCGCCCCTCCCCACCCGGCCCACCGAACCTGAGAGCGTGAGAACGCAGCGCCCCGGGGACACAATGCTCCCAGGAGGCTAATTAGTCTGGGACTGTGGGGTGGGGGGGGCAGGGAGGGAATTTGAGCCCCCGAGAGTCTGTGCCAAGCAGTTTTCTCATTAACATCTGCATGACCTGGGGCCTTGGATCTGGCTTCCAGCCCCCCCGCCATAACCACTAGACCCCACTCCACCCCCCCAATCAGGGAGAGAACCCAGGAGTCCTGGCTCCCATCCCTCACTCTGCTTCTACAGGGGGGAGGAGTAGTGGCAGCCCCCCCCTGGACCCCACTCACGGTTCGAGCTGCCAGTCCCTGCCATGGCTCCAGAGGATGTGGGGTCAGTGCTGAGTGGTCGGGCTCAGCACCTGGGGACAGGGCGGCGTCGGAAGGAATCGCCGACGAACAGCCTTGGGGGATAAGGTAGGACCCAGGAGTCCTGGCTCCCAGTTGTGCTCTCCTGCTCTAACCACTAGACTGCTCCCCTCCCAGAGCCAGGGAGAGAACCCAGGAGTCCTGGCTCCCAGTTGTGCTCTCCTGCTCTAACCACTAGACTGCTCCCCTCCCAGAGCCAGGGAGAGAACCCAGGAGTCCTGGCTCCCAGTTGTGCTCTCCTGCTCTAACCACTAGACTGCTCCCCTCCCAGAGCCAGGGAGAGAACCCAGGAGTCCTGGCTCCCAGTTGTGCTCTCCTGCTCTAACCACTAGACTGCTCCCCTCCCAGAGCCAGGGAGAGAACCCAGGAGTCCTGGCTCCCAGTTGTGCTCTCCTGCTCTAACCACTAGACTGCTCCCCTCCCAGAGCCAGGGAGAGAACCCAGGAGTCCTGGCTCCCAGTTGTGCTCTCCTGCTCTAACCACTAGACTGCTCCCCTCCCAGAGCCAGGGAGAGAACCCAGGAGTCCTGGCTCCCAGTTGTGCTCTCCTGCTCTAACCACTAGACTGCTCCCCTCCCAGAGCCAGGGAGAGAACCCAGGAGTCCTGGCTCCCAGTTGTGCTCTCCTGCTCTAACCACTAGACTGCTCCCCTCCCAGAGCCAGGGAGAGAACCCAGGAGTCCTGGCTCCCAGTTGTGCTCTCCTGCTCTAACCACTAGACTGCTCCCCTCCCAGAGCCAGGGAGAGAACCCAGGAGTCCTGGCTCCCAGTTGTGCTCTCCTGCTCTAACCACTAGACTGCTCCCCTCCCAGAGCCAGGGAGAGAACCCAGGAGTCCTGGCTCCCAGTTGTGCTCTCCTGCTCTAACCACTAGACTGCTCCCCTCCCAGAGCCAGGGAGAGAACCCAGGAGTCCTGGCTCCCAGTTGTGCTCTCCTGCTCTAACCACTAGACTGCTCCCCTCCCAGAGCCAGGGAGAGAACCCAGGAGTCCTGGCTCCCAGTTGTGCTCTCCTGCTCTAACCACTAGACTGCTCCCCTCCCAGAGCCAGGGAGAGAACCCAGGAGTCCTGGCTCCCAGTTGTGCTCTCCTGCTCTAACCACTAGACTGCTCCCCTCCCAGAGCCAGGGAGAGAACCCAGGAGTCCTGGCTCCCAGTTGTGCTCTCCTGCTCTAACCACTAGACTGCTCCCCTCCCAGAGCCAGGGAGAGAACCCAGGAGTCCTGGCTCCCAGTTGTGCTCTCCTGCTCTAACCACTAGACTGCTCCCCTCCCAGAGCCAGGGAGAGAACCCAGGAGTCCTGGCTCCCAGTTGTGCTCTCCTGCTCTAACCACTAGACTGCTCCCCTCCCAGAGCCAGGGAGAGAACCCAGGAGTCCTGGCTCCCAGTTGTGCTCTCCTGCTCTAACCACTAGACTGCTCCCCTCCCAGAGCCAGGGAGAGAACCCAGGAGTCCTGGCTCCCAGTTGTGCTCTCCTGCTCTAACCACTAGACTGCTCCCCTCCCAGAGCCAGGGAGAGAACCCAGGAGTCCTGGCTCCCAGTTGTGCTCTCCTGCTCTAACCACTAGACTGCTCCCCTCCCAGAGCCAGGGAGAGAACCCAGGAGTCCTGGCTCCCAGTTGTGCTCTCCTGCTCTAACCACTAGACTGCTCCCCTCCCAGAGCCAGGGAGAGAACCCAGGAGTCCTGGCTCCCAGTTGTGCTCTCCTGCTCTAACCACTAGACTGCTCCCCTCCCAGAGCCAGGGAGAGAACCCAGGAGTCCTGGCTCCCAGTTGTGCTCTCCTGCTCTAACCACTAGACTGCTCCCCTCCCAGAGCCAGGGAGAGAACCCAGGAGTCCTGGCTCCCAGTTGTGCTCTCCTGCTCTAACCACTAGACTGCTCCCCTCCCAGAGCCAGGGAGAGAACCCAGGAGTCCTGGCTCCCAGTTGTGCTCTCCTGCTCTAACCACTAGACTGCTCCCCTCCCAGAGCCAGGGAGAGAACCCAGGAGTCCTGGCTCCCAGTTGTGCTCTCCTGCTCTAACCACTAGACTGCTCCCCTCCCAGAGCCAGGGAGAGAACCCAGGAGTCCTGGCTCCCAGTTGTGCTCTCCTGCTCTAACCACTAGACTGCTCCCCTCCCAGAGCCAGGGAGAGAACCCAGGAGTCCTGGCTCCCAGTTGTGCTCTCCTGCTCTAACCACTAGACTGCTCCCCTCCCAGAGCCAGGGAGAGAACCCAGGAGTCCTGGCTCCCAGTTGTGCTCTCCTGCTCTAACCACTAGACTGCTCCCCTCCCAGAGCCAGGGAGAGAACCCAGGAGTCCTGGCTCCCAGTTGTGCTCTCCTGCTCTAACCACTAGACTGCTCCCCTCCCAGAGCCAGGGAGAGAACCCAGGAGTCCTGGCTCCCAGTTGTGCTCTCCTGCTCTAACCACTAGACTGCTCCCCTCCCAGAGCCAGGGAGAGAACCCAGGAGTCCTGGCTCCCAGTTGTGCTCTCCTGCTCTAACCACTAGACTGCTCCCCTCCCAGAGCCAGGGAGAGAACCCAGGAGTCCTGGCTCCCAGTTGTGCTCTCCTGCTCTAACCACTAGACTGCTCCCCTCCCAGAGCCAGGGAGAGAACCCAGGAGTCCTGGCTCCCAGTTGTGCTCTCCTGCTCTAACCACTAGACTGCTCCCCTCCCAGAGCCAGGGAGAGAACCCAGGAGTCCTGGCTCCCAGTTGTGCTCTCCTGCTCTAACCACTAGACTGCTCCCCTCCCAGAGCCAGGGAGAGAACCCAGGAGTCCTGGCTCCCAGTTGTGCTCTCCTGCTCTAACCACTAGACTGCTCCCCTCCCAGAGCCAGGGAGAGAACCCAGGAGTCCTGGCTCCCAGTTGTGCTCTCCTGCTCTAACCACTAGACTGCTCCCCTCCCAGAGCCAGGGAGAGAACCCAGGAGTCCTGGCTCCCAGTTGTGCTCTCCTGCTCTAACCACTAGACTGCTCCCCTCCCAGAGCCAGGGAGAGAACCCAGGAGTCCTGGCTCCCAGTTGTGCTCTCCTGCTCTAACCACTAGACTGCTCCCCTCCCAGAGCCAGGGAGAGAACCCAGGAGTCCTGGCTCCCAGTTGTGCTCTCCTGCTCTAACCACTAGACTGCTCCCCTCCCAGAGCCAGGGAGAGAACCCAGGAGTCCTGGCTCCCAGTTGTGCTCTCCTGCTCTAACCACTAGACTGCTCCCCTCCCAGAGCCAGGGAGAGAACCCAGGAGTCCTGGCTCCCAGTTGTGCTCTCCTGCTCTAACCACTAGACTGCTCCCCTCCCAGAGCCAGGGAGAGAACCCAGGAGTCCTGGCTCCCAGTTGTGCTCTCCTGCTCTAACCACTAGACTGCTCCCCTCCCAGAGCCAGGGAGAGAACCCAGGAGTCCTGGCTCCCAGTTGTGCTCTCCTGCTCTAACCACTAGACTGCTCCCCTCCCAGAGCCAGGGAGAGAACCCAGGAGTCCTGGCTCCCAGTTGTGCTCTCCTGCTCTAACCACTAGACTGCTCCCCTCCCAGAGCCAGGGAGAGAACCCAGGAGTCCTGGCTCCCAGTTGTGCTCTCCTGCTCTAACCACTAGACTGCTCCCCTCCCAGAGCCAGGGAGAGAACCCAGGAGTCCTGGCTCCCAGTTGTGCTCTCCTGCTCTAACCACTAGACTGCTCCCCTCCCAGAGCCAGGGAGAGAACCCAGGAGTCCTGGCTCCCAGTTGTGCTCTCCTGCTCTAACCACTAGACTGCTCCCCTCCCAGAGCCAGGGAGAGAACCCAGGAGTCCTGGCTCCCAGTTGTGCTCTCCTGCTCTAACCACTAGACTGCTCCCCTCCCAGAGCCAGGGAGAGAACCCAGGAGTCCTGGCTCCCAGTTGTGCTCTCCTGCTCTAACCACTAGACTGCTCCCCTCCCAGAGCCAGGGAGAGAACCCAGGAGTCCTGGCTCCCAGTTGTGCTCTCCTGCTCTAACCACTAGACTGCTCCCCTCCCAGAGCCAGGGAGAGAACCCAGGAGTCCTGGCTCCCAGTTGTGCTCTCCTGCTCTAACCACTAGACTGCTCCCCTCCCAGAGCCAGGGAGAGAACCCAGGAGTCCTGGCTCCCAGTTGTGCTCTCCTGCTCTAACCACTAGACTGCTCCCCTCCCAGAGCCAGGGAGAGAACCCAGGAGTCCTGGCTCCCAGTTGTGCTCTCCTGCTCTAACCACTAGACTGCTCCCCTCCCAGAGCCAGGGAGAGAACCCAGGAGTCCTGGCTCCCAGTTGTGCTCTCCTGCTCTAACCACTAGACTGCTCCCCTCCCAGAGCCAGGGAGAGAACCCAGGAGTCCTGGCTCCCAGCCCCTCTGGCTGTAGAGAGGTTCCCCCATCTCTCTCCCTGAACCCCGACCCCTCTTTCCCCTCCTCTCTCTGCCCCCTCTCTAGAAAGGACTCATCCCTGAAGGTGGGGGGGTCCCCACTCACCGGCCACGGAGCTGACAGTTTGGGGGTACCCGTCACCTAACCCCGCACCCTTCCTCTTCCCTCCCTGCGCTCCCTCCTCCTCGCCCTGCGCCCCCACCCCAAACTTTTAAGGTGGCTCTGACTCCGCCCCTCCCTCTTGGGGGGAGTCTGCATTGACCAATCAGTTCCCCCCTCAGTAGGGATCACCACCCCCCCTCAAGGCAGGTCCTGGCAGGGGTGGAGATCAGGGCCAGAGAGGGGCTCCAGGTGCTGCGAGCCCTAGACATCAGGGGGGCAACTGTTGGGGGTAGTTAGGGGTGTGTGTGTGTGTCCCCCTGCGCCCCCTGCTGGAGGTGATGGGCCCCGCTCTGTGTGTGGCAGATTGTGTTGCACCAGGGAAGGGAAGGGATAGGGGTCTGCAATGGGGGGGAGACGCTGGGGTGACCCAATGGGGGGGGTCTTTGTGGGGAGGTCCATGGTGGGGGTGTGGCATTTGAGAAGCTCAGGGGAGGGGGGCTCTGTGTGTGGCAGCCCCCCCGCCCCCGCCTGGCCCAGGTCTGGGATAAGGTTCCAGTAATCAGGGCTGCCCATTGTCAGTGTAAATCCACCCAGATTGGGAACAGCAGCAGAGACAAAACCAGCCCCCTCCTGCCCCCCCCACAAGCCCTGCCGGTGCTCCTCACTCCCGACCCGCAGCCCCTGCTAGCCCAGCCCTGAGCAGTGCCTGGCACTAGGGGGCCCAGGGTGCTGGATTTGTTTTGATGGCCTTTCCCTGTGGGGCCTGTAATGGGGGGGTTAGGGGTTGAGCAGCCTGCCCCCTTTCTGGCTGCCCCCAGCGTTGTAAGGCACCGAGCAACCGCCAGGCAAACGGGTTTCCTGTTATCTCGGGAGCAAGCTCTGCCGTGGAACCCAGGAGTCCTGGCTCCCCCCGCGCTAACCACCAGCCCCCACACCCCTCCCAGAGCCAGGGAGAGAACCCAGGAGTCCTGTGTCCCAGCCTCCCTGCTCTAACCACTAGACCCCACTCCCCTGCCAGAGATGGGGAGAGAACCCAGGTGGCCGCTGTGTGTGTGTGTGCGTGCGTGTGTGCGCGCGCGTGTGCTGTGAGCTTGAAACACAGACATTTGTGTTCCCTACATAGCCAAGAGCTAATAGTGATTCCTACATCAGCTCCAGGTCTCTGCTTCTGGGACAGGAGCTGTTTTAGATGTACAGCTACTGAGATGCAGCCACCTCTGGGGCAGGGCAACTGGGGAACGGCTGCACATAACACCACATGAGAATGGGTCACCCGGCGCTGAGATGCAGCCACCTTTGGGGCGAGGCAGCAGGGTAAGAGCTGCACAGCAGAGACCCAAAACGGGGAATGAACTGAAGGACTCTCTGTGTTTGGTTGCCTGAGGCTCCCCAAATAGGGATTCGACCAAGCCAGCGGAGGGCAGAGTCTGCAGTCGGTACCATTGTGAGCCTCTCGTCTGACCCGGATCGCACAGGCCAGAGACCTGCCCCGAATTAATTCCTGTTTGATCTAGGGCAGGACTCAGCAAAACCGCCCGTCCGGATTTAAACCTGGTCTGTGCTGGAGACTCCACTGCGCCCCAGGGAAGGATCCCGAGGGTTTGCTGCTCTCTTGGGGCAAAGGCTTCTGTCCAGCTTCAACTTCCAGCCATTGGACGGGATTCGACCTGCCGGCACTGGACTGACCGGCCGCTTAGTGAACCTTCCTTCCCCACAAGGGACTTAAAGATGGTGATCGAAGCACTCAGTCCCGTCAGGACCTTTGGGCTAAAGAGCCGGAGAGCAGAGCCAGCGCCCCACAGAGGGGACAGGCCCCCGGCCCATTCCCCACCCCCTGAACCAGTCAGTCCCTGCTCTGGGGCTGATGGGAGCCGGCGCCCCCCAGAGGGGACAGGCCTCAGGCCCCATTCCCCACCCCCTGAGCCAGCCAGTCCCTGCCCTGTGGCCGGATGGGAGCTGGCGCCCCCTAGAGGGGACAGGCCACAGGCCCCATTCCCCACCCCCTGAACCAGTCAGTCCCTGCTCTGGGGCTGATGGGAGCTAGCGCCCCCTAGAGGGGACAGGCCTCAGGCTCCATTCCCCACCCCCTGAACCAGTCAGTCCCTGCTCTGGGGCTGATGGGAGCTGGCGCCCCCTAGAGGGGACAGGCCACAGGTCCATTCCGCCACCCTGAGCCAGCCAGTCCCCACTTGAGGCTGGATCCGGGCAGCACCCCTAGAGGGACAGACCTCATTCTCATTGCTCTCTCTCCTTGGCTCCCTGCTTTCCAATGGATCTAACGATTCTCTCTCATTCCTTTCAAGCCCCCCAATTTGTTACAGCTCCCGGCCATGGGCTCATGCATCTTATAGCAGGACACAGAAAACAGCAAGCCCCTGCCAGCCCAGCCCTGGGCTGCGCCCGCATCTCCGACCACAACACCTGCTTGCCCACTCCTGTTTCCACCCCCTCCCCCCAGCTCTGGGAGTGACCCGCTTCACGTATCAGGTATGCTGTGGGTTGTAAGCGGCGGCAGTCCCCGGGTCCTAGAGACAGAGGCGAGGGAGGTAAGATCTGTTATTGGTGAAAGCGGACCGGTTTCCGAGCACCTTTGTAGGGCTCCAGAGGGCCTCAACAAATTGAGAGGGAAGGGCCAAAAGAGAACTCATCTGATGAGGTTCAAAAGGGACAAGGGCAGAGTCCTGCACTTGGGGTGGAAGAATCCCTGGCAACGGCTACAGGCTGGAGACCAACGGCTAAGCAGCAGTTCTGCCAGAAGGATCGGGTTATAGTGGATGAGAAGCTGGATATGAGTCAGCAGTGGGCCCTCGTTGCCAAGAAGGCTAATGGCATTTGGGTGCCATTAGTAGGGGCCCATTGCCAGAGATTGAGGGGACGTGTCATTCCCCTCTATTCGACTTGGGGAGGCCTCACCTGGAGTATTGCGTCCAGTTTGGGCCCCCCACCCGAAAGGATGATGACCGAAGTGGGAAGCGAGTCCAGCCGGAGGGCACAACAAAATGATCAGGGGCTGGAGGCACATGACTGAGGAGAGCTCGAGGGAACCTGCTGTAGTCTGCAGAAGTAGGAGAGTGATGGGCGGTTTGGATAGCAGCCTTCGTAACTGCCTCGAGGGGGTTTCACAAAATAATGGAGCTAGCTGTTCTCGAGTCATCGAGCGTGGCAGAGTTAACAGGAACAGGAGGCAATGGGCCATAAAGTGCAGTGGGGAGAGGGTCTAGGATGGATAGTAGGAATACACCGATTTCCCTAGGAGGTGTGGTTTGAATGCATCTGGTAAGGGTTCCCTGGGGAGGGGGGAATCTCCTATCTGAGAAGTGTTTAAGGGCTGAAAAGCCCTAGGCTGGAGAGATTAGTTGGAGGTTGGTCTGCTTTGAGCAGGGGGGAGTGAGATACCTCCTGGAGTCGCTTCAACCAGGTGAACAGATATCTACCGATTTATAGGGACAGTCCCGATTTTTTTGGGACGGCTTTGTGCCTAGAACAGACCTATGGTAACCCGCAACCCCTTCCCCGATTTTTCACAACTTGCCCGGTGACCCTCGGCTTCCAACCCTAATGCTGCGCGACGTACTGTGATTCTAACCCTGTGCACATCTTGCCTCCCCTCTAGTGGCGATTTTGGTTTCCACGCTCAGATAGGGCCAAGAGTAAAGCGTGAAATAACCTCCCGACTTCCAGTGCCCGCCGCGTCCAACGCGACCATTGCGCATTTCAACTGTCTGAGGTGGGGGACCGGCAATTCCCCCCCCCCCATGTGCAGGGTCGGTGCATTTATTACCTATATCATGGCTCCTATGAGAAACTCGCCCCGGACCGGCAGCCGATGGCTCCGGACCAGCACCATCCACGGCCACCCCGAGAAGCACCTGAACCTAAGGGTCTCAACGGGGGGTGGAGGGGGAGGACACGGATGTATTGGGGGGCAAGCCTGCACTCTGTGAGTGGGTGTCCCCCCCTGCGGTCCCCGCTGGAGAGGCCAAGCTCTGTGCCGTGTGTTGCTGTGTGTCGAGTGTGTGTGACCCTGCACCCAATCTGGAGGGACATAGCCTGCCCGTGATGTGTCCTGCGCCCCCTGCTGCGAGGGGACAGCCCCTGCACTCTTTTTGTGTCCCTGCGCCCCCTGCTGGACTGGATGGGCCCTGCATGGTGTTGTGTGGGTTTGGTGTGTGTGTCCCTGCACCCATCTGGAGGGGACAAGCCCTGTCCCGTGTGTGTCCCTGCGCCTCCCTGCTGGAGGGACAAGCCCTGCACTCTGTGTGTGTCCCTGCACCCCTGCAGCGAGGGGAGGAGCCCTGCATCAGTGGTGGGTGTGTGTGTGTGGTGGTGTGTGTGTGTGTGTGTGTGTGTGTGTGCCCCTGCGACCCCTGCCAGAGGGGACAAGCCCAGCGCTGTGTGTGTGTGTGTGTGTGTGTGTGTGTGTGTGTCCCTGCGCCCCCTGCTGGAGGGCGTGTGATGAAGTGGAAATTTTCATCATATTTTGACTATTGTGCATGCCTCAGTTTCCCCTATGTGGCACCTGGCTAATAAGGCGGTGGGAAATGGTTGTTTGGTATGCACAAAGTCCCAGAGATCCTGGTGTGACTGACGCCTGCCTGGGCCCAGACAATTGCCCAGCCATGGGTATCTAGAACTAACCACCACAGACAGTCGACCCCTCTGCAGTAGAACGAAGAGCTAAGGAGTTGGGCCAGGTGACTGGGAAAAATTCACCCAGCTTCCCTCCAACCACTGACCCACCCATCCATACCTCCCTAAACACCCACCCATCCAAGCACCTATTCATCCCTGTCCACCCACCCATCTGTCCCACTCACCCACACATCCCTTTCCAACCAGCTATTTATGCATCCAGCCACCCAACCCCGTCCACTCATCCATCCATCCCTTCGCCCAACCATCCCTACCCCTTCACCTATTTATAGATCTGTTCTGACAAAGGCCACGGAACAATGAACAAAGACTGAATTCCCGGCAGCCTTGTAAATATGTAATTAGTAGATAAGTGAACAGCAGGAAGATGGTGAACGTGTGAATAGCCGGTCACCTGTATGGGGACTGGTTCCCAAGAAGTAAGGAACTGACCACAGAGTATGCAAAGTGACGTAGAACAGACACCGTGGGCGGCGTCTGTATGAGGATGTGTTTACCAGCTGGTGAATGAATTGTACTTTGGGTGTGTGATTGTGACAAGTCTTTCATTTCGTTTACATCCGTTATTCAGACCAATATCTTGCTTAATATTCCTAAATTTAACTCTCTATGTTTCAGTGGTAATTGGAAAACTTTGCAAAACAGGATCTTCAACTTTTCACTCTTTCTCTTTCTTCCCTCTCGTTCTCTTTTTCTCTGCTTCTTCCCTGACTGCCTCTTTCTCTTTCTCTGATCTCCAGTTCTTTCAGTTGCAGTAACCTCTGGTGCTCCCTCTCCTTTTCTGCAGACCGAAGCCCCCAAAACTCCAACTTCGCCGTTGCTTCTCCACTTTCACTCATGTTCCTGCTTTCCTGTTCTTACTTCCTTTTCAGAAAATAACAAACCGGTGACCTCCTCCTGACTGTCCTTAGCCACCGCACTTCAGATTCACTTAAAATTGCAAATATCAGGGCTTAAAGGTGAACTTCACTTGGAGTAACGATCCGTACATACCCCCTGCTCGCTGTGCCACTGTGACGTTCCCCTCTGGTGTTGTCTGGACCGATCATTTTCTAGGCTGCTCCAGTCCTTGACTCTGGGAGCCAACCTTACCCTGCTGTGCTGTGAGAACCCCACTCCTGGGCCGTTCACGTGCAGCCTCTGGTGTGTCAGCTGCTCCCAACTACTTGCAAGCAAATGACATTAGCCAATATCTCCGGTCCCAGACACAATCCCGGGAGCCTCTGTCTTGCAGTGTCCAGTTATGCCTGCTAGACGCTGCAAGCTTATACGAGTTGGTCAATTTAACAAACAAATTGATATGTACCCAAGGGGAGCCCCTCATACACTTCAAACCAAACGCACTGCTCCAGGTAGAATAAACCAACAGATTTATTAACTACACAGATAGATTTTAAGCGATTATAAGTCAAAGCACCAACGGATTTATTAACTACACAGATAGATTTTAAGTGATTATAAGTCAAAGCACCACAAGTCAGATTTGATCAAATGAATGAAAAGCAAAACGCATTCTAAGCTGATTTTAACACTTTCAGTCCTTACAAACTTAGGTGCTTGTCGCCGCAGGCTGGTTACTTTTCATCCAGGCTCTCCCCTTTGATCAGTGCTTCTGTCACTTGGTGGTGGTGTCTGTAGATGGGGGTGGAAGAGAGAGGAAGACCACGGCAAACATCTATCCCTCTTATCATGTCCTTTCTTCCCCCATGGCTCCCCCCCACCACCTTCAGAGTCAGGTGAGCATTTCTGAGTCTCTTCCGGCAGGGTTGAGCAATTCCCCTGCTGTGGCCTCGTGCAGGTGAGTCATCGCATTGTAGCTCCTTGCGGGACAATAGCTGTTGCTGGCTAGTTTCACACCCCGCCCAGATATTGGCTAATTTCCTTGCTGTTGCCTCTGGGAAGCAAATATCTGTCTGATTCCCACAACTTACAGCATGTTTTAGTGACAACCATACAACACAATTCTCATAACTTCATATGTATTAATGATACACATATATGGATAGAGAAATGACTTTCCTCAGATCATAACCTTTCCCCTGATACCTCACAAGGCCTGCTTTATACGTAAGATCATGATTATATGAAAATGAGGAACATGGGGGTTACGGCATGTTCCCCCACAGGTAGAGAATGTCACAGTGTTCACCCTGGACCCACCCCCTGCATCTAAGCCTCAGCATCAGGGCCTGAATGCCAGGAGAGAAACCTCCTTGATGAGCTTGGCGTCCAGCTGAATTCTTGGGAACTGAGTGGATAAGGTCCCAACATCATCCACCCAGCCATCCCTGTCCTCTCACCCACCCATTTATGTATCCATCCATCTGTCCATGCAACCACCCAAACATCCATCCCTGCCCCCCGTCCCCCAACTCCCCATCCACCCGCCATCCATCCATTCCTGTCTCCCACCCAGCCAGATACTCCGTGGTGAACACAATATAGAAACATCGATAGACTGGAATAGGATCATGGAAATGTCGGGCTGGAAGGGACCTCAAGAGGTCACCACATCCAGCCCCCTGTGCAAAGGCAGGACCAAGTCAACCTAGACCAGCCCTGAGAGGTGTTTGTCCAACCTCTTCCTAAATCCCTCCAACGATGGGGTCCCACAGCCGCCTTGGGAGCCGATTCCAGAGCTGAACGACTCTGAGTTAAAAAGTTCCTTCCAGTATCTAACTCCTGCTCCCTGGCTGCAGATTCAGCCCTTCTTGTCCTGCCCTCAACGGACACGGAGAACAATTGACCAGTGTCCTCCTTAGAACAGCCCGTGATGTAGCTAAAGGCTGTTCTCAGGTCCCCACTCAGTCTCCTTCTCTCCAGCCCAAACGTGCCCCGTTTCTTTTACCCATCCCTCCTAGGTCGGGTTTTCTAACCCTTCGATCCTTTCGGTTGCTCTGCTCTGGACTCTCTCCAATTTGTTCACAACTTTTCTAAGGGGTGAGGTGCCCAGAGCTGGGCACAGTCGTCCCGCCGGGGCCCCAGCAGTGCTGACCCGGGTGGGACCACGACTTCCCATGTCTTGCAAAAGACCCTCCTACTGAAACACCCAGAATGAGATTAGCCTTTTCCACAGCTGCGTCCCGTTGTTGACTCCTATTCCATTTGGGATCAGCTCGAACCCCCAGATCCTTTTCAGCCGTGCGACCACCTAGCCAGTTAGTCCTCACTTTGTAGCAGTCATCGGATTTTTTCTTCCTCCCCCACTCCAGCCACGTGGAGCTCCCACACTCAATCCCTTCCTCACTGCTCCATCCCCAGCCTCTCCCAGCTGGGGGCGCTGTGGGGAGCAGGACACTGGCTGTTGGGGACTAACCCCATTCTGGCACGCACAGGGCAGAGACGCCCTTCACTCCTGACCTGCAGCCCCTGCTAGCTCAGCCCTGGGTTCATGCTCAAGGCAAGTACAGTGTCCCGGCCAAAGGGGCAGGTATCACCAGAACCGGCAGATCTTGCTGCAGAACCTCATCCACTTTGTAGCCATGAGAAAAGAACTCAGGAGTCCTGGTTCCCAGCCCTCCCCACCCTCCAGCTTTGACCCACTCAACATCTCCCCAGCTCACCGTCCTTCTCCTCCAGGGCCTGCCCATTGATGGGCTCGCACTGGGGCCAGGGTTTGCCCCAGAAGCTGACGTTCACCGGCATGGTGGCCCCCACTCCCTGGGTCACCATCATACGGGGGAGGG
Source organism: Chelonoidis abingdonii (assembly GCF_003597395.2). Taxonomy (NCBI): domain Eukaryota; kingdom Metazoa; phylum Chordata; order Testudines; family Testudinidae; genus Chelonoidis; species Chelonoidis abingdonii. Next base: position 17,826,004 of record NC_133779.1, on the reverse strand, counting down.
GAGAGATCAGCACTTGGCCCAGCCCCTTCCCACGGGCCTCTGGATCAGACCCAGTGGCCCCTCCAGCCCAATACCCCCCCAGATCAGACCCACGGGCCCCTCCAGGCCAGTATCCCACCTGCCCCACCTCAGACACTCACGTTTGCACTGATACATGTTGTAGCAGCTGCAGATATGGATATAACTGCCCTCACAGCGCTTCCCATCTGGGCTGTGCCCCTTGCACTCCTGTGTCCACCTCTGCTGCCCCACGATCTCCTGGCAGTTGATGCTCCCGGTGTAACTCAGCCGGGTGCAAGTGGACCACTCCCCCCACTCCAACCACTGCCCGTCCACTGTAGGGGAGAAACAGTGAGTCCCCCTACCCACCCACCCATTGACCCATCCATCCATCGACCCATGGACCTATCCATCCACCCATCCACCCATCTACCCACACACAAACCTGCCCACCCATCATCCATCCATCCATCCACCCACCCATCTACCCACCATTGATACATTATCCATCAACCCACCCATTGACCCATCTATTCATTGACCCATTTAGCCCGCTGTCCATCTCCCCTTTGACCTATCCACCATCTACCCGCTCACAAACCTGATCACCCATCATCCATCCATCCACTGACCCACTCATCCATCCATCCACTCACCCATTGACCCATCCATCCATCTACCCACCACAGACCCACCCAAACCTCCATCCATCCTCTGACCCCACCCATTGACTCACCCAACCATCTATCCATCCACCCACCCATTGATCCATCCACCCATTCATTGCCCAGTCCATCCATTTACCCACACTCCCATCCATCCTCCCAACTCCCACGCATCCACACTCCCTCCTCAGAACTCATTTGTGCACCTACCCAGCCATTCCACCACCTGTAGATAAATCTCTGAAAATTTTCATATGACTTTACATTGTGCCTCTTCATATAACCTTGTAGTGGGGTCTACCCATGTGTGACTCTGTTTTCATGAGACTTTGTATCAAAGCCTCATACAGAAACCTTGTATTGATGAGCCTTGTGTGAGGGTGCTGCCCGTGGGAGCCAGCTGAGGTCACTCAATTAGGGTGAACTGCAAACAAAATGAGGCAGACAAACCCCAGAAGCTGGTGGTTATTCCAATACTTAGATTTACCAACCAGCACAGAACAGCTTCTGTAGCACCTCACTGGTTACTCAGAAGTCCAAACACTGCAGTTCCCTTAAAGTGCCCAGCCTCAGGCCTCCGTCCAGACACACCTGTCAGATATGATGATGATTCCTGAAAATCTGATCTCATCACATAAAAGAAAAGGTTCTTCCAATCCCAAAGGATCAGCCACACACTCAGGTTCAATTACAACTCAGATCTTACCCAAAATACATGCTACAGCCAATTCTTATTAACTAAGCTAAAATTTATTAAAAAAGAAAAGAGAGAGTGTTGGTTAAAAGATCAATATACAGACAGACTTGAATTCAATTCTTGAGGTTCAGACACATAGTAGAGGTGAGCTTGTAGTTGTCAAAAGACCTTTTAGAAATAGTTACAGTCCAATGTCCATATTCAGGGTGGCTCCAGTCAGTGACTGGGGATCTCAATCCTTGTGGCTTAAGATTTTCTCTGTCTTGAAACCCAAAGCAGATCTGAGATGAAGAAGGATTGTGACCCAGGCTTCTTACACATTTCCAGCAGCCTTATGGCCTGAGAAAACAACAGGCTTAACTCCTTTTCCCAAACATCCTGGCAATTAGCGCAGAGTAATTTACCCATTAAACCGTTCAGATGCAGGTTACCGCACCCTTCAAAGGGACACATAGACAATAACACTGTTTCACTTAAGGATCATTATAAATGTTAATGTTCCTTTTTTGATCTTTGAATTAAAACTATAGCAATAGACAAGCCTTGTTTGCTGACATCACAAGACCTGAGCAAACCTCTCCCCTGGAGACCTCTAACAACGCAGACTTGCATTTCAAGCTCTCATTGACATATCTTCCTAACCAGTCCTTAAGGTTCACCCCTGGGTCAGGTGAGTCTGGAAGGTAATTAACTCTTTCTGGCCCTGTCACCTTCCAACGAGATATTATATCACAATCATAACATCACCCCTTGGTATATGGACACTTTGTATCACTGCCCTTGGTATAATGTTCTAGCCCCTAAGGACAGAATAAGATAGAAGAAAAATGTCTTTTTGCTCGGAGTAGAACAAGAACTCTCCCCCTTCCCCAAGTCCCTTAATCAATTGCCCTGTGCAATGACCGAGGTGTGAAGGGGGAAGGCGGGAAGGCAGCACCTCCAGACAGCTGCACCCCTTGGAGAGGGGCTGGGAGCCAGACCCAAGGACAATAAAACCTGTCAAGTGGGCTCAGTAAAGAGGAGCAGACACACTGACGGAGGTCAGAAGCCAGCACCTTCTTTTGGAAACACCCTCTGTGCAGCATTGAAACAGCCCTCCGAAGGAAGCAGCACAAAGGCCCAGCGGCCACAGACACAGATTTTGAAGCTGGTGCAGATTTGCAGGAGAGGAGCGCTGCTATAAATGGGAGGTGTCTTGCAGAGGACCCCGGTCTCGTCTTGTCCACCTGGAGCATCGATCCGGATCGGCACAAGCCCGGCTCCACCCCCCCCCCTCTAACTCACGTGGCCAGTGCAGTGAGGGAGAGCAACTAGCTGGTAACAACAACAAGATGGGGTGTGTGTGTGTGTGTGTGTGTGTGTGAGTGTAATATTTCTCATATGCATATGATACAGAGTTAATTGATACATGTGGGACTAATAGATGTGGCATTTTGCCTTATTCCCCCTGAAAAGATCCAGTGCAACACACCCACCCAACCCCATCTGCATCCATCTCCCATCCACCCACCCTATCCATCCTCCAGCCACCCAACAAGTCATCCCCCCTCCCCACTGCAGCCCACTCCTTAATCCTTCTGTCCAAGCACCCAACAATCCATCCTCCCCATGGCCACCCCCCCACTCGTCCCTTACCACCCGCCCATGTATGCACCCGCCCAACCCCATCCACCTAGCCACTAATCCGGGGGAGGCAACCTATGGCACACGGCCCGAAGGCGGCACGCGAGCTGATTTTCAGTGGCACTCACACTGCCCAGGTCCTGGCCACCGGGCCGGGGGGCTCTGCATTTTAATTTAATTTTAAATGAAGTTTCTTAAACATTTTAAAAAGCTGGTTTGCTTTACATACAACAATAGTTTAGTCCTATGTTATAGACTTACAGAAAGACCTTCTAAAAACATTAACATGTCTGACCGGCTCGCGAAACCTTAAATCAGAGTGACTGGCACAGCGCTGCCCCTGCACTAATCCATCCATCCATCCCTGCCCACCCCCACACATCCCCCCTCCATCCATTTATCCATCCACTCTCCCATGACTCCATCCATCCCCCCAACCACCCTGTGCAGCATGCTGCCCCCCACCTGTCTCCTAGAGCGCGGTGCCCCACTGAGCCCCCCCTGTCTCCAGCAGAGCCCCCCCACCCCCTGCATCACAGTCCCTGCTCTGCCCCATGCCGCCCCCCTCCCCTGGGTTTCCACCCCTCTCCTCCCTGACTTGCTGCTGGTGCTGAGTGACCAGAAATTTCCCTCACCCCCAGGGAGGGGTGCTGGGGGGTGGTGTCGCCCCTGCACTGAGCAAGAGACGTCAGAGAATAATTAACGCCCCCCTCCCCCGGCTGACATCACCTCCCTTCCTCCTGTCCAGCCTGGCAGGTGTGTGGGGGGAGGGGAAAAGTGTGGTGCTGCTTATATAGGAGCCAGTGGGGCTGAACCTCGCACCGAGCAGGTCGAGATTCCAGCCCTCGCCTGCTCCATGGTCTCAGGTAGGGGAGAGGAGCCCCCCTGCTGCCCCCCTCCACTGGGCCCCTCAGACACCTCCACTGGGGCCCCCCCAGCACCCCTTCCACCAGCCCCCCTGCTGCCCCCCTCCACTGGGCCCTCCCTGCCGCCCCCACGGCTCTCATGCTGTCCCCCATCTTCTAACTTGCCCTTATTTTATGGCAGAGAAATACCCCCCCACTCCACCGCTGTACTGGTGCCCCTCACTCCCGACCTGCAGCCCCTGCTAGCCCTGCCCTGGGCTCCCCCTAGCCCTGCCGGTGCCCCTCACTCCCGACCTGCAGCCCCTGCTAGCCCTGCCCTGGGCTCCCCCTAGCCCTGCCGGTGCCCCTCACTCCCGACCTGCAGCCCCTGCTAGCCCTGCCCTGGGCTCCCCCTAGCCCTGCCGGTGCCCCTCACTCCCGACCTGCAGCCCCTGCTAGCCCTGCCCTGGGCTCCCCCTAGCCCTGCCGGTGCCCCTCACTCCCGACCTGCAGCCCCTGCTAGCCCTGCCCTGGGCTCCCCCTAGCCCTGCCGGTGCCCCTCACTCCCGACCTGCAGCCCCTGCTAGCCCTGCCCTGGGCTCCCCCTAGCCCTGCCGGTGCCCCTCACTCCCGACCTGCAGCCCCTGCTAGCCCTGCCCTGGGCTCCCCCTAGCCCTGCCGGTGCCCCTCACTCCCGACCTGCAGCCCCTGCTAGCCCTGCCCTGGGCTCCCCCTAGCCCTGCCGGTGCCCCTCACTCCCGACCTGCAGCCCCTGCTAGCCCTGCCCTGGGCTCCCCCTAGCCCTGCCGGTGCCCCTCACTCCCGACCTGCAGCCCCTGCTAGCCCTGCCCTGGGCTCCCCCTAGCCCTGCCGGTGCCCCTCACTCCCGACCTGCAGCCCCTGCTAGCCCTGCCCTGGGCTCCCCCTAGCCCTGCCGGTGCCCCTCACTCCCGACCTGCAGCCCCTGCTAGCCCTGCCCTGGGCTCCCCCTAGCCCTGCCGGTGCCCCTCACTCCCGACCTGCAGCCCCTGCTAGCCCTGCCCTGGGCTCCCCCTAGCCCTGCCGGTGCCCCTCACTCCCGACCTGCAGCCCCTGCTAGCCCTGCCCTGGGCTCCCCCTAGCCCTGCCGGTGCCCCTCACTCCCGACCTGCAGCCCCTGCTAGCCCTGCCCTGGGCTCCCCCTAGCCCTGCCGGTGCCCCTCACTCCCGACCTGCAGCCCCTGCTAGCCCTGCCCTGGGCTCCCCCTAGCCCTGCCGGTGCCCCTCACTCCCGACCTGCAGCCCCTGCTAGCCCTGCCCTGGGCTCCCCCTAGCCCTGCCGGTGCCCCTCACTCCCGACCTGCAGCCCCTGCTAGCCCTGCCCTGGGCTCCCCCTAGCCCTGCCGGTGCCCCTCACTCCCGACCTGCAGCCCCTGCTAGCCCTGCCCTGGGCTCCCCCTAGCCCTGCCGGTGCCCCTCACTCCCGACCTGCAGCCCCTGCTAGCCCTGCCCTGGGCTCCCCCTAGCCCTGCCGGTGCCCCTCACTCCCGACCTGCAGCCCCTGCTAGCCCTGCCCTGGGCTCCCCCTAGCCCTGCCGGTGCCCCTCACTCCCGACCTGCAGCCCCTGCTAGCCCTGCCCTGGGCTCCCCCTAGCCCTGCCGGTGCCCCTCACTCCCGACCTGCAGCCCCTGCTAGCCCTGCCCTGGGCTCCCCCTAGCCCTGCCGGTGCCCCTCACTCCCGACCTGCAGCCCCTGCTAGCCCTGCCCTGGGCTCCCCCTAGCCCTGCCGGTGCCCCTCACTCCCGACCTGCAGCCCCTGCTAGCCCTGCCCTGGGCTCCCCCTAGCCCTGCCGGTGCCCCTCACTCCCGACCTGCAGCCCCTGCTAGCCCTGCCCTGGGCTCCCCCTAGCCCTGCCGGTGCCCCTCACTCCCGACCTGCAGCCCCTGCTAGCCCTGCCCTGGGCTCCCCCTAGCCCTGCCGGTGCCCCTCACTCCCGACCTGCAGCCCCTGCTAGCCCTGCCCTGGGCTCCCCCTAGCCCTGCCGGTGCCCCTCACTCCCGACCTGCAGCCCCTGCTAGCCCTGCCCTGGGCTCCCCCTAGCCCTGCCGGTGCCCCTCACTCCCGACCTGCAGCCCCTGCTAGCCCTGCCCTGGGCTCCCCCTAGCCCTGCCGGTGCCCCTCACTCCCGACCTGCAGCCCCTGCTAGCCCTGCCCTGGGCTCCCCCTAGCCCTGCCGGTGCCCCTCACTCCCGACCTGCAGCCCCTGCTAGCCCTGCCCTGGGCTCCCCCTAGCCCTGCCGGTGCCCCTCACTCCCGACCTGCAGCCCCTGCTAGCCCTGCCCTGGGCTCCCCCTAGCCCTGCCGGTGCCCCTCACTCCCGACCTGCAGCCCCTGCTAGCCCTGCCCTGGGCTCCCCCTAGCCCTGCCGGTGCCCCTCACTCCCGACCTGCAGCCCCTGCTAGCCCTGCCCTGGGCTCCCCCTAGCCCTGCCGGTGCCCCTCACTCCCGACCTGCAGCCCCTGCTAGCCCTGCCCTGGGCTCCCCCTAGCCCTGCCGGTGCCCCTCACTCCCGACCTGCAGCCCCTGCTAGCCCTGCCCTGGGCTCCCCCTAGCCCTGCCGGTGCCCCTCACTCCCGACCTGCAGCCCCTGCTAGCCCTGCCCTGGGCTCCCCCTAGCCCTGCCGGTGCCCCTCACTCCCGACCTGCAGCCCCTGCTAGCCCTGCCCTGGGCTCCCCCTAGCCCTGCCGGTGCCCCTCACTCCCGACCTGCAGCCCCTGCTAGCCCTGCCCTGGGCTCCCCCTAGCCCTGCCGGTGCCCCTCACTCCCGACCTGCAGCCCCTGCTAGCCCTGCCCTGGGCTCCCCCTAGCCCTGCCGGTGCCCCTCACTCCCGACCTGCAGCCCCTGCTAGCCCTGCCCTGGGCTCCCCCTAGCCCTGCCGGTGCCCCTCACTCCCGACCTGCAGCCCCTGCTAGCCCTGCCCTGGGCTCCCCCTAGCCCTGCCGGTGCCCCTCACTCCCGACCTGCAGCCCCTGCTAGCCCTGCCCTGGGCTCCCCCTAGCCCTGCCGGTGCCCCTCACTCCCGACCTGCAGCCCCTGCTAGCCCTGCCCTGGGCTCCCCCTAGCCCTGCCGGTGCCCCTCACTCCCGACCTGCAGCCCCTGCTAGCCCTGCCCTGGGCTCCCCCTAGCCCTGCCGGTGCCCCTCACTCCCGACCTGCAGCCCCTGCTAGCCCTGCCCTGGGCTCCCCCTAGCCCTGCCGGTGCCCCTCACTCCCGACCTGCAGCCCCTGCTAGCCCTGCCCTGGGCTCCCCCTAGCCCTGCCGGTGCCCCTCACTCCCGACCTGCAGCCCCTGCTAGCCCTGCCCTGGGCTCCCCCTAGCCCTGCCGGTGCCCCTCACTCCCGACCTGCAGCCCCTGCTAGCCCTGCCCTGGGCTCCCCCTAGCCCTGCCGGTGCCCCTCACTCCCGACCTGCAGCCCCTGCTAGCCCTGCCCTGGGCTCCCCCTAGCCCTGCCGGTGCCCCTCACTCCCGACCTGCAGCCCCTGCTAGCCCTGCCCTGGGCTCCCCCTAGCCCTGCCGGTGCCCCTCACTCCCGACCTGCAGCCCCTGCTAGCCCTGCCCTGGGCTCCCCCTAGCCCTGCCGGTGCCCCTCACTCCCGACCTGCAGCCCCTGCTAGCCCTGCCCTGGGCTCCCCCTAGCCCTGCCGGTGCCCCTCACTCCCGACCTGCAGCCCCTGCTAGCCCTGCCCTGGGCTCCCCCTAGCCCTGCCGGTGCCCCTCACTCCCGACCTGCAGCCCCTGCTAGCCCTGCCCTGGGCTCCCCCTAGCCCTGCCGGTGCCCCTCACTCCCGACCTGCAGCCCCTGCTAGCCCTGCCCTGGGCTCCCCCTAGCCCTGCCGGTGCCCCTCACTCCCGACCTGCAGCCCCTGCTAGCCCTGCCCTGGGCTCCCCCTAGCCCTGCCGGTGCCCCTCACTCCCGACCTGCAGCCCCTGCTAGCCCTGCCCTGGGCTCCCCCTAGCCCTGCCGGTGCCCCTCACTCCCGACCTGCAGCCCCTGCTAGCCCTGCCCTGGGCTCCCCCTAGCCCTGCCGGTGCCCCTCACTCCCGACCTGCAGCCCCTGCTAGNCCGACCCCCACCCTAACTCCCAGAACTGTCACCCCCTCTCCCTTTGACCCCCCGGATCTTTGCTCCCCCACCCCAGGGCTCGGTTAAAATGGTTTTGCTGAGTTTGATTCTTAAATAAATAAATTGCCGGAATCCGGATCTGCGCCGTTGTCTGCTGGCCCAGCGCTGCGGGGGCATGAGAACCCCTTGTACTGAGCCCCAGCCGCCCCCTGGCACATACCTCAGAGCACCCCCAGGTGCCAATCCCTGGCTGCTCCCCCGCGCCCCAATCCACTGCACCCCCCAGGAGCGGAGTTCTCTATGTACAGCTCCTGAGCTGCAGCCACCTCTGGGGCAGGGCAGCTGGCAAACAGATACACACAAAGTTACATGGGGACAGCTCGCCTGGGCCCGAGCTGCAGCCAGCTCTGGGGCAGGGCAGCTGGCAAACACTCACACACAATGTTACATGGGGACAGCTCGCCTGGGCCTGAGCTGCAGCCACCTCTGGGGCAGGGCAGCTGGCAAACAGATACACACAACATTACATGGGGACAGCTCGCCTGGGCCCGAGCTGCAGCCACCTTGGGTGGGGTTGCTGAGGAATGGCCGCACATGACACAAAACACCAGCCCCCTGCCAGCCCGGGCCTGGGCTCTACACCCCAAGTGCTGCCGGTGCCCCTGAGACCCACTGCCCCTGCCAGAGAGCTGGGAGGGAACCCAGGAGTCCTGGCTCCCAGCCCCGCCCCCGCTCTAACCACTGGACCCCACTCCCCTCCCAGAGCCAGGGAGAGAACCCAGGCGTCTGGGCTGTGTGCAGATGCGGGGGTTGGCTTGACCGACTCCAGGCTAGGGCCCGGTGTGCTGTCATAGTAGGTCTCCATGGCGATGTTCCAGAACCCGGGGCGGCTGGGAGACATCAGAGCAAGGGGCGAGTGTGCGGCTTTGGGGGTCACCGGGGGTCTGTGGTGCTGCAGGGCCTGGTAAGTGCCCCAGAGCTACTGCCCCCAGGGGACCCACTCAACATCGCCTTCCCACTGGGGAAACAGAGGCATGGAACAGCTTGGGGACAAGTGCCTTAGACTGGAGGTTGGGGCTGGGAGCCAGGGCTCCTGGGTTCTCACCCAACTCTGGGAGGGGAGTGGGGTCTAGTGGTTAGAGCATGGGGGGGCTGGGAGCCAGGACTCATAGACTCATAGGTCAGAAGGGACCAATATGATCATCTAGTCTGACCTCCTGCACAAGGCAGGCCACAAAACCCTACCCATACACATTTATAACAACCCCGAACCCATGACTGAGTTATTGAA
>NC_133779.1:17761829-17813537 GCF_003597395.2 Chelonoidis abingdonii | reverse complement strand
GGGCTGGACGGGTTCATGGGGTACCCCCTGGACAACTGTGAGTGCCGAGTGCCCATCCCCCATGCTCCTTCTTCCTCCCCCTCCCAGCCCTTTGCTCCCCCGTCTCCGGCTCTTGCCCTTGAAATCTCCCAACAATTCGTCCACCCTCCCCCCCAACTAAGGTGAATGGGGTCGAGTGGGTTAGAGCAGGGGCGGTTGGGAGCCCAACTCCTGGGTTCTCTCCCTGGCTCTGGGAGGGGAGGGGTCTAGTGGTTAGAGCCGGGGGGGGGCTGGGAGCCAGGACCCCTGGGTTCTCTTCCTGGCTCTGAGAGACGAGTGGTGTCTAGTAGTTAGAGGGGGGGGTGTTGGGTGGAGCCAGGACTCCTGGGTTCTCTTCCCAGCTCTGGGAGGGGAGTGGGAGCTAGTGGTCAGAGCAGGCGTGGCTGGGAGCCGGGTCTCCTGGGTTCTCTCCCTGGCTCTGGGAGGGGAAGGGTCTAGTGGTTAGAGTGGGGGCGCTGGGAGTCAGGACTCCTGGGTTCTCTCCCTGGCTCTGGGAGAGGAGTGGGGTCTAGTGGTTAGAGCAGGGGGGCTGGGAACCAGGTTTCAGTTTACCACTACCTGTCTCACCAGTGGCCAGCTAGAGGCAAAACCGCCTCCTGGCTCTCAGGCACCTCTCTCCTGTCTGCCCGCCCCAGGATTTCCAGAGCCCTGTTTCCCCCACCGTGGTCTGGGTCGCTCCAGTTGGGCTCCTTGTCCACCGGGGACCCCAAGATCCTTTCCAGGGTCCCTGCTTTGCACAACACAGTCCCCAGTTGTGCCGGCCTTCCTCCTTCCGGGGTTAGCGCCTGGCCCTGGGCCATATGGGTTGAATAGGCCCCGCTGGCTCGGGTCGGCCCAGCCTCAGTTCTCTCTGCCTCCAGCCACCCTCCGGGATCTCAACCATTGGGGGCTGCGCCTGCCAGCCGGGAGGGAGGGGGACCCCCCTTCTCTTGGCACTGGAGGCCAAGGGGCTGCCTGATATGTCTCCCCCTCCCCCAGGGCTCTGCCTGGCTTTCTACGCCAGCCGCTTCGACACGGGGACCGTGACGGAGAACTCGGACGGCAGCTCCGACTATGGCATCTTCCAGATCAACAGCTGCCGCTGGTGCAGCGACCAGCGCAGCCGCACGCTGGACCTGTGCCAGACGCGCTGCTGCGGTGCGGCCCCCCCGGGGGAGAGGGGGCAGGGACCCCAGCCCCACACGGCCACCCAGCTGGGCAGCGGAGAGACTGGGAGAGTCTGGAATAGCTAGAGGGGCTGTGGGGATAGATAGATAGATAGATGATAGATGGGGTGGCTGGGGGTAGATAGATAGATAGATGGGGTGTCTGGGGATAGATAGATAGAGGGGGTGGCTGGGGATAGATAGATAGATAGATGGGGTGGATAGGGGTAGATAGATATGGGGTGTATGGGGATAGATAGATAGGACTCAGCTTTCCCCAGCCATGTGGCCTTTCCCAGCATGACATACAACCTGCGGTCTAGTAACCCAGCTGCCCCACCCCAGAGGTGGCTGCATCTCAGCGCTGGGTGAAGCAGCCCTGCGCAGTGTAGATTTGTCTGGGCCAGGACAGCTGGCCCCAGGGCCTGCCCGGGGGGTCTGCCCAGCTGGAGGATCGGGGTCCGTGCAGCCTGACCCCCTTCACACCTCATCTCATTCTTTCCCCACAGATTTACTGACTGCCGACCTAGTGGACGACATCAACTGTGTCAAGAAAGTCGTGATGGACTGGCAGGGGATGGAAGTCTGGTATGGGAAACTATCTATCTATCTATCCCCAGCCACTCCCTCTATCTATCTATCCCCAGCCACTCCCTCTATCTATCTATCTATCCCCAGCCACCCCCTCTATCTGTCTATCCCCAGCCACTCCCTCTATCTATCTATCTATCCCCAGCCACTCCCTCTGTGTGTGTGTGTTGTGTGGTGTTTGTGTGTGGTGTGTCCGCCTGCTGGCCCCCTGCATGGAGGGGATGTTCCTATCGCGCTTCCAGTGTGCTGGTGTGGTGTGTCGCCTGTCCCTGCGTGGCCCCCCTGGTGGAGGGGACGTTTTCCTTGCTGTGTGTAGTGTGTGTGTGTAGTGTAGTGCGCGTGTGTGTGTCCCTTGCTGACCCCCTGCTGGAGGGACTCCATTGCTCTTGATGGTGTGTGAGTGATATGTGTGTGTGTGTGTGTCCCTGCTGCCCCTGCTTAGGGGACGTTCCTGGCTCTGCGTGTGTGTTGTATGTGTCCGCTGCTGCCCCCTGCATAGAGGGGACGTTGCCTGGCTCGTGTGTGGATGTGTGTGTGTATGTGTGTAGTATGTGTCTACTGTTGCCCCCTGCTAGAGGGGACATTCCTTGCTTCTGTGTACGTGATATGTGATGTGGTGTGACGATGTGTAATGGTGTACCTGCTGCCCCCTGCTTGGAGGGGACGTTCCTTGCTCTTGGGTGTGTGTGTATGTGTCCTGCTGCCCCCGCTAGAGGGGACATCCTTGCTCTGTGTGTGTTGTGTGTGGATATGTGTCCCTGTACTTGCCCCTTGCTGGAGGGGACGTTCCTTGCTACTTGGGTTGTGAGAATCTGTGTGTGTATGTGTGTGTCTATTGTGTCCCTGCTGCCCCTGCTAGAGGGGGACAATTCCTTGCTACTGTGTGTGTGTGTGATGTCATATGTGTCCTTGCGTGCCCCTGCTCGGAATGGGGACGTTCCTTGCTGTAATCGTGTGTGTTGTGTTGTGTTCGTGTATGTTGTGTATGATCGTCCTGCTGCCCGCTGCTGGAAGGGACGTTCCTTGCTTCTTGTTGTGTGTGTGTATGTGTCCCACGCTGCCCCTGCTTACGAAGGGGAGCGTTCCTAGCTCTGTGTCATTTGTGTCTGTATGTGTGTCTCCTGCCCATCCTTGCTAGAGGGCCGTCCTTGCTTCTTGTTTGTGGATGTGTGTGTGTGGTGTTTATGTCCCTTTGTGCCCCGTGCTGGAGGGGACTTCCTTGCTCTTTGTGTGTGTGCGTGTGTGTGTGTGTGTGTGTATGTGTCCCTGCTGCCCCCTGCTGGAGGGGACGTTCCTTGCCTCTGTGTGTGTGTGTGCTATGTGTCCCTGCTGCCCCTGCTAGAGGGGGGACTTCCTTGCTGTGTGTGTGTGTGTGGGTGTGGTGTGTGTGTATGTGTCCCTGCGCCCCTTGCTGGAAGGGGACGTTCCTTGCTCTGTTTGTGTGGTGTGTAGTGTGTGTGTGTTGTGTATGTGTCCCTGCTGCCCCCTTGCTGAGGGGACGTTTCCTTGCTCTGTGTGTGTGTGTGTATGTTCCCCGCTGCCCCTGCTAGAGGGGACGTTCCTGCTCTGTGTGTGTGTGTGTCCCTGCTGCCCCTGCTAGAGGGACGTTCCTTGCTGTGGTGTGTTGTGTGTGTGTGTGGGTATGTGTCCCTGCTGCCCCCTGCTGGAGGGGACGTTCCTTGCTGGTGTGTGTGTGTGTGTGTGTGTGTGTATGTGTCCCTGCTGCCCCCTGCTGGAGGGGACGTTCCTTGCTCTGTGTGTGTGTGTGTATGTGTCCCTGCTGCCCCCTGCTGGAGGGTACGTTCCTTGCTGTGTGTGTGTGTGTGTGTGTGTGTGTGTGTGTGTGTGTGTGTGTACCTGCTGCCCCCTACTGGAGGGACTGACCCTGCAGGTTGTGTGTGTCCCTGCTGCTCCCTGCTGGAGGGGAGGAGCCCTGAGGGTGTGTGTGTGTGTGTGTGTGTGTGTGTCCCTGCTGCCCCCTACTGGAGGGGAGGAGCCCTGAGGGGTGTGTGTGTGTGTGTGTGTGTGTGTTTGTGTGTGTGTGTGTGTCCCTGCTGCCCCTACTGGAGGGACTGTCCCTGCAGGGTGTGTGTGTCCTTGCTGCCCCTTGCTGGAGGGGACGGGCCCTGTGCTCTCCTTGTTCCTGGCTTCTCTGAGTTCAAGGCCAGAAGAGTCCCGCACACCCAGTCTTTGTTTCTGGATCCCACAGGTCACCCCCCAGCGCCGACACACCAACCCCCATGGCCGAACGAGACCCACGTATCACAGCCCAGGGGAGACGAGACTGCCCTGTGCAGAGAGGTGGAACTGGGGTGCACCAACGCTCGAGGCCCCCCAGTGGCAGGGCAAGGATTAAGGGAGAGACACCCATATAATCCCGGCGAATCACCCACATCCCACGCTGCAGAGGAAGGGAAACCCTCCCCCTGGTCCCTGCCAAACTCTCCTGGGGTAAATCCCTTCCTGCCCCCTGCCGGTGGCCAATGGGAGCCCTGAAGCATGAACGTTAGCGACATATGACGTAACCCAGAATGGAGCCCCAGGGCAGCTGAGCCCTGTCCCTGCTCTCACAAGCAACGCTGGCCTCTGACCGCCCTCATCTGCTCGCTTTTCAAAGTAATTACGTTGTTTGCTCTCCACCCCCTGTCCTAGTGGGGGGCTGGTCCCAAGCCTCACCCTGCTGATGATTAGAAACCGTCTCCTAATTTCCAGCCAGAATTTGTTGGTGGCACGCTTCTGCCCATCGTCCCTTAGCTTCCGTCGCTCTTCTCCGGTCCTGGGGCGTAGCCCCTCGGTGTAGCTATTGAGAGAAACTAGAGCTCCCTCATTTTGTTCCCCTAAACCAGCCAGCCCCCCCAAGTCTCCTCCAACCCCCTGGTCAGCCCAGCTGCCCAGTCTCTGCACCTGGCCTGGTTTGGCTTCCTCTGGTCGATTTCCTTCCACGACGCCCTGAGGCGTGAGCTGGAGACAGGCGGGCTCAGCAGACCTGCCATTAAGTGGCTCTGTACATGATTAAACAACCGCAAATGAAGAGTCATTATTAATGGAAGGACGAGGGTCTGGAGGGAAGTCTTGAGTGGGAACCTCCCTCAAAGAACTGCCAGACTGGGTCAGAGCAAAGGCCCATCCAGCCCAGTGTCCTGTCTTCCGACAGTGGCCAACGCCAGGTGCCCCAGAGGGAATGAACAGAACAGGGAATCGTCAAGTGTCCATCCCCTGTTGCCCATTTCCAGCTCCTGGCAAACAGAGACTAGTGACACCATCCCTGCCCAGCCTGGCTAGTAGCCATTGATGGACGTATCCTCCAGGAACTCTAGTTCGTTTCTGAACTCTGCTATAGTCTCGGCCTTCACACCGTCCTCTGGTTGACTGTGTGTTGGGTGAAGAAATACTGCCTTGTGTTTGTGTTAAACCTGCTGCCTGTTCACTTCATTGGGGAACCCCCCGTTCTTGTGTTCTGAGAAGGAGTAAATAACACGTCCTGATTTATTTTCTCCGCACCAGTCGTGATTTTATAGACTCTATTATATCCCTCCTGAGTTGTTTCTTTTCCAAGCTGAACAGTCCCAGTCTGATTAATCTCTCCTCATACGGAAGCCGTTCCAGAGCCCTAATCATTTTTTGTTGCCCTTTTCTGAACCCTTTCCAATAATATATGTCTTTGGAGATGGGGTGATCACACCTGCATGCAGTATTCCAGATGTGGGTGTACCATGGATTCAGGGACGATGAGGCAGGGCGGGGTGGGGGTGGGGGCTGGTACAAATTACCAGGGCCCGGTGGTCTGGAAGGGGGTGTTGTGCTGGGGGTCCCGACCCCACCCCATCTCCCCACCTGGCCCCAGGTGGCACTGTGCCAGGAGGTCCCCACACTGCCCATCTCCCCACCTGGCCCTAGGGGCACTGTTGCAGGGGTCTCCACACTGCTCCATCTCCCCGCTTGAGGCAGGGGGCATGTGCCAGGAGGTCCCCACACGCTCCATCTCCCTGCTTGGCCCCCAGGGGCACTGTGAGCGGGTCCCCACATGCCCCATCTCCCCACCGGCCCCGGAGCACTGTGCCAGGGGTCCCCACACTGCCCCATCTCCCCCACCTGGCCCCAGGGAGCACTGTGCCAGGAGGTCCCCACACTGCTCCATCTCCCCGCTTGACCCAGGGGGCGCCTTGCCAGTGGGGTCCCACACTGCTCCATCTTCCGCCTTTGCCCCGGGGGCGCCTGTGCCAGGGGGTCCCCACACTTGCCCCATTTCCCACCTGGCCCCAGGGGCCATGTGCCGGAGGTCCCTACACTGCCCCATCCCCCCACCCGGCCCAGGGGGCACTGTGCCAGGAGGGTCCCCACAGCTCCATTTCCCCGCTTGGCCCCAGGGGGCACTGTGCCAGGGGGTCTCCACACGCTCCATCTTCCCCGCTTGGCCCCAGGGGGCACTTGTGCCAGGAGTCCCCACACTGCTCCATCTCCCTGCTTGGCCCCCCAGGGGGCCCGATGGCAGGGGGTCCCCACACTGCCCCATCTCCCCTCCCGGGCCCAGGGCAGCACTGTGCCAGGGGAGTCCCCACACTGCCCCATTCCCCCACCTGGCCCCAGGGATGCAACTGTGCCAGGAGGTCCCCCACTGCTCCATCTCCCCGCTTGACCCCAGGGGGCGCATGTGCCAGGGGGTCCCACACTGCTCCATCTCCCCGCTTTGACCCCAGGGGGCGCTGTGCACGGGGGTCCCCACACTGCCCATCTCCCCCCTGGCCCCAGGGGGGCACTGTGCAGGATGGTCCCACTCACTGCCCATCCCCCCACACCGCCCCAGGTGGCACTGTGCCAGGAGGTCCCCACACTGCTCATTTCCCCGCTTGGCCCAGGGGCACGTGCCAGGGGTCTCCACACTGCTCCATTCTCCCGCTTGCCCCGGGGGCACTGTGCCAGGGGGTCTCCCACACTGCGTCCATCTCACCCTGACTTGGCCTCCAGGGGGCACTGTGGCAGGTGCGCCACACTGCCCCATCTCCCCCCCGGCCCCAGGGAGCACTGTGCCAGGGGGTCCCACACACTGCCCCATTCTCCCACCTGCCCCAGGGAGCACGTTGGGCCAGGATGGTCCCCACACGTCCATCTCCCCGCTGGACCCCAGGGGGCGCTGTGCAGTGGTGGTCCCGCACACTGCCTCCATTCCCCGTCTGGCCCCAGGGGGCTGTTGCCAGGGGTCCCACACTGCCCCATCTCCCCACCTGGCCCAGGGGCACTGTGCCAGGATGGGTCTCTACACTGCCCCATGTTCCCCCCACCCGGCCCCAGGGGGCACTGTGCCAGGAGGTCCCCACACTTGCTCCATTTCCGCTGGCCCACGGGCACTGTGCCAGGGGGTCTCCACACTGCTCGCTCTCCCCGCTTGACCCCAGGGGGCGCTGTGCCAGGGGTCCCCACACTGCACCATCTCCCCACCTGGCCCCAGGGGGTGCTGTGCCAGGGGGTCCTCGTCCGGAAGGGGGCCCGGGGCCCGGCTTCCCCGCCCTGTTTAGCTGGTCCACCCTTGCTGGGGGGGGCCTGAACCCCCTCTCGGCAGCCCTGCATGGATTTATATGGAGGCAACATGATATTTTCTGCCTTATTCTCTCTCCCTTTCTCAACAACTCCACTGTTCTGTTCGCTTTTTTCACTGCCCCTGTTTTCGGAGAACTCCCCACACTGGCTCCAAGCTCTTTTCCTTCAGGGGCAGCAGCTAATTTAGCCCCCAGAATTTTATACGTCTCCACAGGGAAGTGTCCTGGGTCCGGTGTCATTGCCCAGCGGCAGGAGTAGAGAGCAGGCGGATCCAGTCGGCAGATGACACAGAGTGAGGGGGGTTTGCGAGCGAGGAGTGGGGGGTGTCTGTCTTTGGGGGAGGACAGAGCTAATGTTGAAAGGGATCCTGATAAATTGGAGGACTGGGCTATAGCCAGCAAGGTGCCCCACTTAGGGACAAATATTTAATAAGTGGCTCTTCGATTTGGCAGACAAAGGTGTCAGTAGAAGCTGGTCAAATTCAGCCTGGGAAGAAGGTGGGATATTTTTTAACACTGGGAGCAATTACCCATCGGGACACTTCCCCAAAGCAGGTGTCGGATCCTCCATCCCTGGCTGCTTTTAAATCCAGCTGGGTCGTGTTTCTGCTCTGGGAATTATTGTGGGGAAGGTCCCCGGCCTGGCAGACAGGAGGTCGGACTCAAATCCCAAAGGCCCCGGAATTTGTAGACCTGCCAGCAGAGGACGACTGGCTCTGGAGAGCGACCTCCCCCGCCCCCCTTTAGTGAGGGCTCAGGCACAGATCGGAGCTTGGGGATCCCCGTGAAACGTCCAGCTAGGGTGACCAGACGGCACGTGTGAAAAATCGGGATGAGGGCAATAGGCACCTCTATAAGACAAAGCCCCATATATCAGGACCGTCCCTATAAAATCAGGACTTCTGGTCACCCTACGCCCAGCACCCCCTGCCCGTCGGCACCGAGAGATCCTTGGGGCGCACTGCGGCCTGGCTGCAGCTGAAGTCACCCCGTGACTGCAGTGCGGGTGGAGTTGGGAATCTGACCTCACCTCCGTCCCTGGGTCAATCCGGAGTCACTCCCTTTCACGGAACCCCAAGGGGCAGTTCTAGAACACGGGGCCTTCATGACACCACAGGGCGTTCTAGAAGGGAGGCCACGACCCCCAGCCACAGAGAGCAGGGGGGCCCCCATACAGCTCCCAGCTGCTGCCCAGCACCCCTCTGGCCAGCCCCAAACACCCCCAGCCGCTTCCCAGCTCCAAACACCCCCCATCTCTCTCTCCATCGCTTTGTCTGCCCAGCGCGGCCCTGACGGTGCCGTTGGCCTGTTCCCGGCGCACCCTGTCTCAGCTCCCCTCGATCCGCAGTCCGGCTGCCCCCCCCTCCGGCCCTGCGGGGATGGGGGTCCTGGGGCTGGTGACCCTGCTGGCCTGTCTGAGCATGGGGGGCCAGGGGAAGATCTTCACCCGCTGTGAGCTGGCAGAGACGCTGCAGGACAGCGGGATGGACGGATACGAGGGATACAGCCTGGCCAACTGTGAGTGAGCCCTCAGGTCTGCCCCAATGGCTCGTCTATGGGGCTGTAAAAGCAGCAAAGAGGCTTGTGGCACCTTCTACACTAACAAGACGGGGCTGTGTGTCCCTACCACATCACTCTCCATGGGGCCTCCCTATGGGGCTGTGTGCCCCTCCTGCACCGCTCCCCATGGGACCTCCCTATGGGGCTGTGTGCCCCTCCTGCACCGTTCCCCGTGGGACCTCCCTATGGGGCTGTGTCCCTCCTGCACCGCTCCCCGTGGGACCTCCCTATGGGGCTGTGTGCCCCTCCTGCACCGCTCCCCATGTGACCTCCCTATGGGGCTGTGTGCCCCTCCAGCACCGCTCCCCGTGGGACCTCCCTATGGGGCTGTGTCCCTCCTGCACCGCTCCCCCCATGGGATCTCCCTATGGGGCTATGTGCCCCTCCTGCACTGCTCCCCATGTGACCTCCCTATGGGGCTGTGTGCCCCTCCTGCACTGCTCCCCATGTGACCTCCCTGTGGGGCTGTGTCCCTCCTGCACCGCTCCCCCCATGGGACCTCCCTATGGGGTTGTGTGCCCCTCCTGCACCGCTCCCCATGTGACCTCCCTATGGGGCTGTGTCCCTCCCGCATCACTCCCCGGTGGGACCTCCCTATGGGGCTGTGTGCCCCCCCCACTCCCCATCTCTATGGGGCTGTGCCCCCCAGGGGTCTGCCTGGCGTTCTACACGAGCGGCTTCGACACGGCAGCCGTGGGGGCCAATGCGGACGGCAGCTCCGACTACGGGATCTTCCAGATCAACAGCGGCTGGTGGTGCCAGGATGCTCAGATCCCGTCGGAGAACTTGTGCCATGTGCGCTGCCAGGGTGAGGCACCAGGGGGCACTGGGCTGCAGGGGGGTCAGTGGGACGCTCTGTGCTGCAGAGGGTGGGTGGGGGTCAGTCGGGGTGCTGTGCTGCAGGGTCAGTGGGGGGCTCAGTGAGGGGCACTGGGCTGCAGGGGTCAGGCAGGGGGTCAGTGGGGGGGCTCAGCAGTGGGGCGCTGTGCTCTGGTACATTCCTGTGCGACACCCAGTCATGCTTCTAACCACTCCTGTGTCCTGAAGCCCCCCAGGATCTGGAGTATTTTCCCTGCCTGCTGAGCCATGCCAGAGGCTGTGTTATGGGGTGCGGTGAGAACACACACCCTTCCCGTCAGCAGACACCGGGGGGCAGCAGGGATTCGGGGTGGTGGTGGATTTGGCTGAGGTGTGGTTGGAGCTGATCTGACCCCTCCCCATTCATCCCAGCCCCCCTCCACTCTGCAGCCTCCCTGAGGGGGCCCATCCCTGCCTTACCCTCCCTCCCTTGCTCCTAGATTTGCTGAATCCCGACATCAAGAATGACATCAACTGTGTGAAGAGAGTGGTGCAGGATCCTCAGGGCATGGAGGCTTGGTAAGGGGGCTCCCTGGGCGAAGGGGTATTCCCAACAGAGGAGCTCTGCATCTTGGCACTGGACGAGACCTTCCCGTTCGGTGTTATATGTGTGTGTTCGCCAGCTGCCCCGTCCCAGAGATTCCCCGTGTGGCGTTATGTGCGGCCATTCTCCAACTGCCCTGCTCCAGAGGTGGCTGCACCTCAGCACCGGGCGAGCTGTCCCCATGTGGTGTTGTGTGCAGCCATTCTCCATCTGCCCTGCCCCAGAAGTGGCTGCATCTCAGCACTGGGCAAGCCATCCCCACAGCTTCTCTCTCAGTGTTACTGTCCTGGTGACCCGCCATCTCATCTGTCACTTCCCCTCCCTCAGGGACGACTGGAAGGAACATTGCGAGAAGCAGGACCTGACCGAGTGGGTTGAGAGTTGTAATCTGTGAGGCCCAAGAGTGTCTCTCCCATGGGGTGCGTCTGTCCTTCTCCCTGTGTCTGTCTGTCCGTTCACACGAATGCTCCCCGCACTGAGCAATCTCGAAGGAATTTATAAACTCCGTTGGTTGAAATCTTCTTGCTGTGTTTCCCTGGTCAGACGCCCGCGCAGGTTGCCAGGGGCCCCAGGACCCCAGCCTGAGACCCCTGTGAAGTGAAACCAGTGAAGTGAAGTCAATGAAAACCCTCCAGTGAAAACAGATCAGGCCCCAGGGCCCACCCCAGCCTGGTATCCTGAGCCAGGGCTAACAAGGTCACCCGGTCTCCTCCCGACTCCAGCCAGCGCTCCCCCATGCAGAGGGCCAGGGTCGTCAGTTGCTAGGGAACAAATTGCCAGGCCGTTGTGGGGGGGCACGGGGAGGGTGGAGGATCTCCAGATTCTTCTGCAAAGAAAAGCCCTTTCCCCCTCCCCTGGTAAATCATGCGGTACGCAGGGGAAACTGAGGCACACACCTCAGTGGGGTAGGGGCGTGGCCTGGGCAGAGACTTGGGGAGCTCCCCCTGGCAGATGAACACCTGGCACCTATGTTCTGCCCCCCCCCAGGGACAGCCCTGCCCCCTGCAAAGCAGCTGCCCTGACTGCTTGCTGTCATGGCGTCTGATCCCAGCAGCAGGGAACCTATCAGAGCAGATCCCAAATTACCACCCCCCAAATGTGGCAAGCTAAATCTGCCTCGCAGCAAAGACCCAGACACAGCTCAGGCCTGCCTCCCCGCAATGGGTCTCTTGCAGAGCGATCTCCTTGTTAGGCCCCTGGGTTCAGGGGCGTCTCTAGACATTTCGCCACCCCAAGCACGGCGGCATGCCGTGGGGGGCACTCTGCCGGTCGCTGGTCCCGTGGCACCGGAGTCGCGGGACCAGCGGACCCTCCACAGGCATGCCGCCTAAGGCAGCCTGCCTGCCGCCCTCCCGGCGACCGGCAGAGTGCCCGCCGCGGCATGCCGCCCCAAGCACGCACTTGGCGTGCTGGGGCCTGGAGCCGCCCCTGACTGGGTTACACAAACAGCAGGTGAGACAATGGCACCTCCATCCCTCCTGCTAGCACATCCCGGTCCCACGGGGATTTGCACTGAGAGGAGTCAGCGTGGGACCCTTAGCACCACAGGACTGGCTACAAGGCAGCTCTTGGGCCACCTCCAATGACCAGCACTGTAGTTAAACACTGGAATAAATTGCCTAGGGAGGTTGTGGAATCTCCATCTCTGGAGATATTTAAGAGTAGGTTAGATAAATGTCTATCAGGGATGGTCTAGACAGTATTTGGTCCTGCCATGAGGGCAGGGGACAGGACTCGATGACCTCTCGAGGTCCCTGCCAGTCCTAGAGTCTATGAATCTATGAATCTATGAATTGGAGGATTATCTGCCACGGGCAGATTCCCTCCACGGATCTCTCTCTCTTTGCCTCCACTCGCTCAGGAAATGAGCTTGAGCTCAGGCAGCCACTGCATTTCCTGTGCCTGCTTCTGCATCAGCAGGTGCCTGACCCACTTCCTGTTGACTCTCGGGGAGAAAGACCTGCAGAGGACTTGCTAACATGCTTTGTTTCCAACAGAGGTGGAGACTCAGGGCTCCTTGTCCTAACAGGCCAGCTTACATGGTGGAAGCAAGACGTGCGATGGATGTTCCCTCTCTCCCCCACCGCAGTAGCCCCTGAGCTCTGGCTGGAAAAGAGGGGGGCGGGTCTCTCCTCCGCTGCAGCAGCCCCCAAGCTGGGACTGGAAAGAGGGGGGGGGTCTCTCCCCAGCAGCCGCAGCTCTGAGACTCTTTCTGTGGCCGCCGTAGCCCTGCGGGTCCCAAATTCCCCCCACTCCCTCTTCTCACCCCACTGCCCCCGCCACCTACTCCCTATTCCCCCCAAGGTCACCACCTCACCTTACATGTGCATCTTCTCCAGGGTCCAGGCACCCAGTTAGTGGTATCCCACCTGCGCAGCTCCACTAATTAGGTGCGTGGCCCTTCATTCTCTCGTGGGCGGCCACCCAGCAGTGCTCCTTAGAGGGAACTATCCGCAGACCACATGAATGGAGCTCGCGGGCCACTGGTGGTCCATGGACCACAGTCTGAGAACCTCTGAATAAGAGAACGTGCTCGTTTAAAGTTGCCCAATGCTCCTTTATAGTGTTATTTGGCAGCTGCCTGCTTTGTCCGTGTGGAGATAAAGGAAGAGGGAGGCAGGTGTCAGGACCCTAACTGGGCCCTGGATGATCACGACTTCCAACCACCCAACACAGATGTAATGAGGTTGAGTGGTGCCTGTATAAGAAAAACTAAAATTACTGATTATTTCTCAAAAAAAGTTTTGAATGACTTTCGACTTTGGCGGCACTTCAGCGGCGGGTCCTTCAGTGCTGCGGAAGACCTGGAGTGAGTGAAGGACCCCCCACCATCACTGAAGTGCTGCCAAAGACCCAGACCACCACTGGGTATTCGAATCGGGCCCCGCAGTTCCTAAAGCCGGCCCTGACGTCACCCTTCAGTTGGCCATTTTCTGCACTGGCCAGGTATAGAGGGTCGCGAAGAGCATGTCCCTTCGGCTCAGGGGGTGTGGGTCAGGTTTCCCTTATGACCGAAACACACACACAGTCCTGTGCCTTCGTACTTTTTATCTCATCTGTCGGCTGTGTCTTAAAACAGACCGACCAATTAGGGTCAGCCAAATCTTTAATGTGGTTAACGTTGTCGCATTGGCTGCATAATTTATGCTTACTTATCTCCTTGTGTTTCTTTGACCGTATAATTTATACTTAGTTATTTTCTTGTAGCCAATTGTTTTAATTGTGGGTTAGACAAGCTGTGCCTGGGGGCACAACTTATCTCACTTTATAGGAGTTAGAATGTGTTATCTGGTTGCAGCACGTTTTGACCATAAGTCTTAGCTTACTTCTGCAAAGCTCACTCTTTTCACTTCTGCAAAGCTCGCCCTTTTCACCCTGCAAAGTGGAAGTTTGAGGCCTAACCTTGACAATACCTTTGTTCATTTTAAGCTTGGCAATACTTTTGCTCAGAGATTAATCACAGTCCACTGCTTGCAGGAAGAGCAGCCCATTGGAGCAAGCTGGTGGGTGCTTGGAACCAGGGTGGGATGACAGACTCCCATCAGCTCCCCTAAGTTCTCTGTGCTGCCCAGCAGGCTATCAATTGCTGGGCAGTTCAGCTGTTCCTGCCCCCACTGCCATGTGCTGCTCCTGCCCTCTGCCTTGGAGCTGCCCCCGGGAGCCTCCTGCTTGCTGTGCAGATAGGTTGACCAGATGTCCCGATTTTATAGGGACAGTCCTGATTTTTGGGTCTTTTTCATATAGAGGCTCCTATTACCCCCCACCCCCGTCCTGATTTTTCACTCTTGCTGTCTGGTCACCCTATATGCAGTGGGGTGAGGGGTGGAGAGGTATGCTGTTGTGACGGTGTCCCTCTGTCCCTTTCTTGCCCCCCATCTCCACAGAGCAGCATGTGTGTGTGTATGTGTGTGCGTGGGTGGGTGGGGATGACAGGGCTCAGATGGAGGGAGCTTGCTGGCAGCAGCTGCTGTCTCAAAGTCTCTCTCTCACACACAGGGTGTGTGTGTCTCTGACTCTCTCTCCCATGCTGTCTCCCCTGTTCCTCCGTTTGTGCTACCCTGTAGAGTGTGAGGCTGCATTAACAACGTGTTAACCCTTGAGGGCTCAGCCGAATGCTAGTTCATCATTTAGCAGTAAGGAATTTCCCTGGAATAATCCCACCCTCTGATCACCAAACCTCAACCAAGCCTCACAATCATCATTGCTGTGTACAGTATCAATTGTTTGTTTAAAACTTACACTGTGTAAAATGAGTCTTTGTCTGGCAAAAAAAATTCCCTGGAACCTAACCCCCCCCTTTACACTAATTCTTATGGGGCAACTGGTCACCTTAACATCATTTCGCCTAAAGTACCTATTTTCAGGAACATAACTACAACATTATGAGGAGTTACTGTATATTTTTTAAAATAATGTAAAAATGTGAGGCTCCGGGGTGGGGCTGGGGAGAGGGGTTTGGGCTGTGAGACGGGGCTCAGGGCTGGGGCAAGGGGTTGGGGTGCGGGGGGTGAGGGTCTGGGTGGGACAGACTGGGGATGAGGGGTTTGGGCTGTGGGAGGGGCTCAGGGCTGGGGCAGAGGTGGGGTGCGGGATAAGGGCCTCTGCGGGGGGCTGGGGATGAAGGGTTGGGATGTGGGAGGGGCTCAGGGCTGGGGCAGAGGGTTGGGGTGCAGCGGGTGAGGGCTCTGGGTGGGACAGGGCTGGGGAATGAGGTTTGGGCTGTGGAAGGGGTCAGGGCTGGGGCAGAGGTTGGGGTGCAGGGGGGAGTGGGTCTGGGATGGGACACGGCTGGGGATGAGGGGTTTGGATGTGGAGGGGCTCAGGGCTGGGGCAGAGGGTTGGGGTGCGGGGGTGAGGGGTCTGGGGTGGGACAGGGCTGGAGATGAGGGGTTGGGGTGTGGGAGGGGCTCAGGCTGGGGCAGAGGGTTGGGGTGCGGGGGTGAGGGCTCTGGGGTGGGACAGGGCTAGGGATGAGGGGTTTGGGATGTGGGAGGGGCTCAGCGGCTGGGGCAGAGGGTTGGGGTGCAGGGTGAGGGTCTGGGGTGGGACAGGGCTGGAGATGAGGGTGTTGGGGTGTGGAGGGGCTCAGGGCGGGCAGAGGGTTGGGGTGCAGTGGGGTGAGGGGTCTGGGGTGGGACAGGGTTGGGGATGAGGGGTTGGGGTGTGGGAGGGGCTCAGGGCTGGGCAGAGGGTTGGGGTGGGGCAGGGGTGAGGGTCTGGGGTTGGGCTGGGTGATGAGGGTTTGGGGTTGGGAGGGAGCACAGGCTAGGAAGAGGGTTGATGTGGCTGGGGATGAGGAGTTTTGGGGTGTGGGGGGGCTCAGGGCTGGAGCAGAGTGCTGGGGTGCAGGGATAAGGGCTCTGTGGTGGGCTGGGATGAGGGTTTGGGATGTGGGAGGGGCTCAGGGCTGGGGCAGAGGGTGGGGGTGACAGCGGGTGAGGGCTCTGTGGTGGGACAGGGCTGGGGATGAGGGGTTTTGGGTGTGGGAGGGGCTCAGGCTGGGGCAGAGGGTTGGGGTGCAGCGGGTGAGGGCTCTGTGGGGACAGGGCTGGGATGAGGGGTTTTGGGGTTGGGAGGGGCTCAGGGCTGGGCAGAGGGTTGGGGTGCCAGCGGGTGAGGGGTCTGGGGTGGGAACAGGGCTAGGGATGAGGGTTTGGGGTGTGGGAGGGGCTCAGGGCTGGGGCAGAGGGTTGGGTGCAGGGTGAGGGGTCTGGGTGGGACAGGGCTGGGGATGAAGGGTTTGGGGTGGGATGGGCTCAGGGCTGGGGCAGAGGTTGGTGCAGGGGGTGAGGGTCTGGGTGGGGCTGGGGATGAGGGTTTGGGGTGTGGGAGGGAGCACAGGGCTGGACAGAGGGTTGGCATGTGGGGCTTGGGATGAGGGGTTTGGGATGTGGGAGGGGGCTCAGGGCTGGGCAGAGGGTTGGGGTGCAGGGGTGAGGGGTCTGGGGTGGGACAGGGATGAGGGTTTGGGAGTGTGGGAGGGCTCAGGGCTGGGGCAGAGGGTTGGGGTGCAGCGGGTGAGGGGTCTGGGGTTGGGACAGGGCTGGGGATGAGCGGGTTTGGGTGGTGTGAGAGGGGGCTCAGGGCTGGGGCAGGGGTTGGGGTGCAGCGGGTGAGGGTTCTGGGGTGGGACAGGGCTGAGGATGAGGGGTTTTGGGGTGTGGGAGGGCTCAGGGCTGGGGCAGAGGGTTGGGGTGCAGGGGTGAGGGCTCTGGGGTGGGGCTGGGGATGAGGGTTTGGGGTGTGGGAGGAGCACAGGGCTAGGACAGAGGTTGGCCTGTGGGGCTGGGAGGAGGAGTTTGGGGTGTGGGAGGGGCTCAGGGCTGGGGCCAGAGTGTTGGGTGCAGGGTGAGGGGTCTGGGGTGGGACAGGCTGGGATGAGGGTTGGGTGTGGAGGGGCTTGGGGCAGAGGGTTGGGTGCAGGGTGAGGGTCTGGGTGGGGTGGGGATGAGGGTTTGGGGTGTGGGAGGGCTCAGGCTGGGCAAGAGGTTAGAGTGCAGGGGTGAGGGTCTTGGGTGGACAGGCTGGGTGAAGGGGTTTGGGATGTGGGAGGGCTCAGGGTGGGCAGAGGGTTGGGGTTGCAGCGGGTGAGGGTTCTGGGGTGGGACAGGGGCTGGGGATGAGGGTTTGGGTGTGGGAGGGGTCAGGGCTGGGCAGAGGGTTGGGCGTGCAGGGGTGAGGGTCTGGGGTGGGACAGGGCTGGGATGAGGGTTTTGGGATTGGGAGGGGCTCAGGGCTGGCAGAGGGGTGGGGTGCGGGGTGAGGGTCTGGGTGGGACAGGGCTGGAGATGGGGGGGTTTGGGGTGTGGGAGGGGCTCAGGGCTGGGGCAGAGGGTTAGAGTGCAGGGGTGAGGGGTCTGGGGTGGGACAGGGCTGGGGATGAGGGGTTTGGGATGTGGGAGGGGCTCAGGGCTGGGGCAGAGGGTTGGGGTGCAGCGGGTGAGGGTTCTGGGGTGGGACAGGGCTGGGGATGAGGGGTTTGGGGTGTGGGAGGGGCTCAGGGCTGGGGCAGAGGGTTGGAGTGCAGGGGGTGAGGGCTCTGGCTAGGGGCTCTGAGGTGGGACGGGGCTGGGGATGAGTTTGGGGTGCAGACAGGCTGCCCCAGGGCAAGGACCAGAGAGGAGGACTCCCCCCAGCCCTCTCCCCGCAGGCAGTAGTGAGCTCCAGGGGAGCCCCCCTCCACTTCCCGCCCTGCATCTCACTCACCTCACACCACAGTCACTGCATGTGCTCCTAGGGCCCCTCTCAGCTACAGGAAGCCCCCTTGTCTCCCATGCAGTGGGTGCTGGGGGGGGGCTGCCATCACATGTGCACCTCCTCCCCTGCTGCTGCCCCTCCCTGTAGCCTCACTGGGGGTGGGGCTGCCCCTTGTCCAGCGTGGGGCAGGAGCGGTGACTGCAGGCGGGGAGGCGGGCCCCCTGTGCTGGTGGAGGGTCCCATTGGAAAATGAAAGGGTCTGAGGGGGAAGGACAGGCTCAGGGTCAGTCTGCCCTGGCAGTAGTGGCGGGCTGGGGGGCACTAGGACCCTGCGGTGCAGTTGATACAGGAGGCAGCATGGAGCTGCTCTGGGGCCCCAGAGAGATGCGGGGGGGCAGCAAGTGGGGGCCGGGGGACACTCGGGGGAGGCACGTGGGGGCAGCAGGTGGGGCTGGCCCCGAACATTGGCAAAGCCGGGCCCCTGGGCCCTGAATATTGCTGGAGCCTGGGCACCACGGGCCCATACAACTCGCCACCTATGAACAACCCGTGACCGCGGCAATCGGACCTGCTCAGTCAGTGCACCAGGACGCTGCCCCCTCGGCCGGGGTGCCCCTCCTCTGACTTCTCCTTTAGACACTTGTTGCTGACACAAAGTGCCAGAGGCAAGCAACAGTGGTTGGGGGCCCGGTGTGCTCGGCTCGAATAAACACACCAGGATGGAGAAGCAAAACACAAGTTTATTTGAGCTCAAATAAGGTGTGAGGGAGAATGCAATCTCAAATCCTGCACACCTAAAACAAGCAGTTTCTTCCTTTTATATCCCAGTTGTTTACTACAAAACTTTTTCTTACTGACTAACTGATCTTTCACGGACAGGGCTAGGGATGAGGGGTTTGGGATGTGGGAGGGGCTCAGGCTGGGGCAGAGGTTGGGGTGCAGGGGTGAGGGTCTGGGGGGACAGGGCTGGGAGATGAGGGTTTGGGGTGTGGGAGGGGCTCAGGGCTGGGGCAGAGGGTTGGGGTGCAGTGGGTGAGGGGTCTGGGGTGGGACAGTTGGGGGATGAGGGTTTGGGGTGTGGGAGGGGCTCAGGGCTGGGCAGAGGGTTGGGTGCAGGGGGTGAGGGGTCTGGGGTGGGGCTGGGGATGAGGGGTTTGGGGTGTGGGAGGGAGCACAGGGCTAGGACGAGGGTTGATGTGGGGCTGGGGATGAGGAGTTTTGGGTGTGGGAGGGGGCTCAGGGCTGGGAGCAGAGTGCTGGGGTGCAGGGGATAAGGCTCTGTGGTGGGCTGGGGATGAGGGGTTTGGGATGTGGGAGGGCTCAGGGCTGGGGCAGAGGGTTGGGTGCAGCGGGTGAGGGCTCTGTGGTGGGACAGGGCTGGGGATGAGGGTTTGGGGTGTGGGAGGGGCTCAGGGCTGGGGCAGAGGGTTGGGGATGGGGTGAGGGCTCTGTGGTGGGACAGGGCTGGGGATGAGGGGTTTGGGGTGGTGGAGGGCTCAGGGCTGGGGCAGAGGGTTGGGGTGCAGCGGGTGAGGGGTCTGGGGTGGGACAGGGCTAGGGATGAGGGTTTGGGGTGTGGGAGGGGCTCAGGGCTGGGGCAGAGGGTTGGGGTGCAGGGGGTGAGGGGTCTGGGTGGGACAGGGCTGGGGATGAAGGGTTTGGGTGTGGGATGGGCTCAGGGCTGGGGCAGAGGTTGGGTGCAGGGGGTGAGGGGTCTGGGGTGGGCTGGGATGAGGGTTTGGGGTGTGGGAGGGAGCACAGGGCTAGGACAGAGGGTTGGCATGTGGGGCTTGGGATGAGGGGTTTGGGATGTGGGAGGGGCTCAGGGCTGGGGCAGAGGGTTGGGGTGCAGGGGTGGGGTCTGGGGGGGCAGGGGATGAGGGGTTTGGGATGTGGGAGGGGCTCAGGGCTGGGGCAGAGGGTTGGGGTGCAGGGGTGAGGGGTCTGGGGTGGGACAGGGCTGGGGATGAGGGGTTTGGGGTGTGAGAGGGGGCTCAGGGCTGGGGCAGAGGGTTGGGGTGCAGCGGGTGAGGGTTCTGGGGTGGGACAGGGCTGAGGATGAGGGGTTTGGGGTGTGGGAGGGGCTCAGGGCTGGGGCAGAGGGTTGGGGTGCCAGGGGTGAGGCTCTGGGTGGGGCTGGGGATGAGGGTTGGGGTGTGGGAGGGAGCACAGGGCTAGGACAGAGGGTTGGCATGTGGGGCTGGGAGGAGGAGTTTGGGGTGTGGGAGGGGCTCAGGGCTGGGGCAGAGTGTTGGGGTGCAGGGGTGAGGGGTCTGGGGTGGGACAGGGCTGGGATGAGGGTTGGGTGTGGGAGGGGCTGGGCAGAGGTTGGGTGCAGGGGGAGGGTCTGGGTGGGGCTGGGATGAGGGTTTGGGGTGTGGGAGGCTCAGGGCTGGGGCAGAGGGTTAGAGTGCAGGGGTGAGGGGTCTGGGGTGGACAGGCTGGGATGAGGGGTTTGGGATGTGGGAGGGCTCAGGGCTGGGGCAGAGGGTTGGGGTGCAGCGGGTGAGGGTTCTGGGGTGGGACAGGGCTGGGGATGAGGGTTTGGGTGTGGGAGGGGCTCAGGGCTGGGGCAGAGGGTTGGGGTGCAGGGGTGAGGGGTCTGGGGTGGGACAGGGCTGGGGATGAGGGTTTGGATTGGGAGGGGCTCAGGGCTGGGCAGAGGGTGGGGTGCGGGGGGTGAGGGTCTGGGGTGGGACAGGGTGGAGATGGGGGGTTTGGGGTGTGGGAGGGGCTCAGGGCTGGGGCAGAGGGTTAGAGTGCAGGGGTGAGGGGTCTGGGGATGGGAAGGGTGGGGATGAGGGGTTTGGGATGTGGGAGGGGCTCAGGGCTGGGCAGAGGGTTGGGGTGAGCGGTGAGGGTTCTGGTGGACAGGCTGGGGATGAGGGTTTGGGGTGTGGGAGGGCTCAGGGCTGGGGCAGAGGGTTGGAGTGCAGGGGGTGAGGGCTCTGGCTAGGGGCTCTGAGGTGGACGGGCTGGGGATGAGTTTGGGTGCAGACAGGCTGCCCCAGGCAGGACCAGAGAGGAGACTCCCCCAGCCCTCTCCCCGCAGGCAGTAGTGAAGCTCCAGGGGAGCCCCTCCACTTCCGCCCTGCATCTCACTCACCTCACACCACAGTCACTGCATGTGCTCCTAGGCCCCTCTCAGCTACAGGAAGCCCCTTGCTCCCATGCAGTGGGTGTCTGGGGGGGCTGCATCACATGTGCACTCCTCCCCTGCTGCTTGCCCCTCCTGTAGCTCACTGGGGGTGGGGCTGCCCTTGTCCAGCGTGGGCAGGAGCGGTGACTGCAGCGGGGAGGCGGGCCCCCTGTGCTGGGGAGGTCCCATTGGAAAATGAAAGGGTCTGAGGGGGAAGACAGGCTCAGGGTCAGTCTGCCCTGGCAGTAGTGGCGGGCTGGGGGCACTAGGACCTGCGGCAGTTGATACAGGAGGCAGCATGGAGCTGCTCTGGGGCCCCAGAGAGATGGCGGGGGGCAGCAAGTGGGGGCCGGGGGCACTCGGGGAGGCACGTGGGCAGCAGGTGGGGCTGGCCCCGACATTGGCAAAGCCGGGCCCCTGGCCCTGAATATTGCTGGAGCCTGGGCACCACGGCCCATACAACTCGCCACCTATGAACAACCCGTGCCCGCGGCATCGGACCTGCTCAGTCAGTGCACCAGGACGCTGCCCCTCGGCCGGGGTGCCCCTCCTCTGACTTCTCCTTTAGACACTTGTTGCTGACACAAAGTGCCAGAGGCAAGCAACAGTGGTTGGGGGCCCGGTGTGCTCGGCTCGAATAAACACACCAGGATGGAGAAGCAAAACACAAGTTTATTTGAGCTCAAATAAGGTGTGAGGGAGAATGCAATCTCAAATCCTGCACACCTAAAACAAGCAGTTTCTTCCTTTATATCCCAGTTGTTTACTACAAAACTTTTCTTACTGACTACTGATCTTTCACTCCCCCCTCCTTTCCCATTCAGCTGCAGTATCTTTCTCACTCAATCTTTTTGTTTTCCACTCCCTCTCCCCTTTCTGCTGCAGAGACATGTATGCTGTATCTAAGAGTGGCCTTGAAACTTGCTTCAATTTATCTCCAGTGTATTAGGCAGGGAACTGGCTGTTACAATCAGAAAACTAACTGCTGACATCTACATTTTACACCTATTAACACATTAGGTTACACAAAGTGTTAAATATGGAGGACAATGGTTCATTGAGGCCTGAGCAGGAGACTTTATCGACACTCGTGGTCTTCCATTTTCCGCGTTACCTAGATTTATGCCTAGTGACACCAACAACTACTGATACAAACAAGTTACATATCATGCTCCAGACGCCGTCCGCTAGTTACCACCCATCCTTGTGCCCGCCCGTCCTTATCTTATCCGGGGTCGGGGTTTTGCTGGAGCACTTCTTAGCAACTTGTTTCCATAGCTACTTGAGAGATCTGTGGAGTTCATACCCTCCTCTGCGGTCAGGAATGTGCTTACTTGCGGTTAGATAAGCAAGTGGGTTGGTATTTGCCCACGGCCAGGCCTACTCCGGTTCACACTGTTAGTTATGCCAAACTGAGGATTCCCTGTTCTGTTCATTCCCTCTGGGGCACCTGGCATTGGCCACTGGCAGTTGACAGGACACTGGCTGGTTGGACCCTTGGTCTGACCCAGTTGGCTGCTCTTATGTTCTATATGCCAAGGGCTCTGCAGGCTACAATCGTTTCATAGGTGCCAACGCATGGGTGCTCCAGGGCTGGATCACCCACAGAAAAAAAAGTGGTGCTGGCAGGGCCGTCCCTAGCCACCCCCACCCCACTCCCCTGAGGTCTGCAGCAGGGCCAGGCCTGCACTCACCAGCGGTGGGAAGAACAGACCAGACTCTCTTCAGGATACTAAAATCACAAGGGGCAGAGATTTGGGGGGCGGTTAGGGGACAGGGAATGGGGTTGGATAGAGGGTGGGGACCCAGGGGGTGGTTAGGGGCAGGGGTGTGGATAGGGGTTGGGGTGGTTAAGGGACAGGGAGCAGGGGGGTTGGATAGGGGCTGGGGACACAGGGGGCGGTTAGGGGAAGGGATGTGGATAGGGGTTGGGGCAGTTAGGGGACAGGGAGCAGGGGGGTTGGATAGGGGGTGGGGACCCAGGAGGCGGTTAGGGGCAGGGGTGTGTATAGGGGTTGGGGCGGTTAGGGGACAGGGAGCGGGGGGGTTGGATAGGGGGTGGGGACCCAGGGGGCGGTTAGGGGACAAGGAGCAGGGGCCGGTTGGATGGGGCTGAGGTGTGGGGGGAGCAGTCAAAGGACAGGGAACAGGGTGGGCTGAATAGGTGTGGGAGTCCTGAGGGGCCTGTTAGGGGGCAGGGGTGTGAATAGGGGGCAGGGCAGTCCGGAGACAGAGAGAAGGGGGTGTTGGATAGGGAGTGGGGTCCTGGGGGGGGCGGTTAACGGCAGGGGTCCCAGGAGGGGGCACTGACGGGACAAGGAGCAGGGGGGGTTGGATGCATCGGGAGTTCTGAGAGGGACAGTCAGGGGGCGGGAAGTGGGAGGGGGTGAATAGGTGGTGGGGGCCAGGCTGTTTGGGGGGGCACAGCCTTCCCTACCCGGCCCTCCATACAGTTTTGCAACCCCGATGTGGCTCTCGGGCCAAAAGGTTTGCCCAGCCCTGTGCTAGCTGGTCACTCTACTTGGGAACAGCTTGACGTCGATCACACGAACGCTCTTCCTCAATAACCGCCAAAACTTTGTCCAAACAAACTGAGACATGAGGTTCCACGATGTCCTTCACTAATTTTGCTTTGTGGTCGAAGTATCCCCCATTTCAAGTTGATCTTGCGTCTCAATGCTTTCACCGCAGTTGGAGTGCCAACGTGAGAACTTGTATATGGCAAAAGAGACAACTATCCCGAGAATGAGGACTAGACCTGAAATCTGGGGAGGAAAAAGAAAAATCAGCACATTCAGATTTGTTATTTATATTGGACTTTTTCTTCACAAATGTTTTGCATCCAGCCACCAGGAGTAGGGACAGGGTGACGTACACTTCACGGTCCCTGTGCATAGGCAGGCATGAATCAAGCCTTGGAGGTTTCACTGATATATAATCTAGTTATTTTATGAACTGAGGTTTATATATCATGAGTATAATTTAGTAATTTGGATCCCTCCCCTGCTCCACACCCCATAACACATCACATTTCAAAACAATCTGGGTTGAGGGGAGAATGTGAGACTGACAGACACTTATCCTGCCCCACTTTCCCTGCCAGAGCCACCAACTTTCTGCTTGACCCCTGCTCCGCCCCACACCCCTCCCTCACTCCTATATAAGAAAAAGACCCCAAAATTGGGACTGTCCCCATAAAATTGGGACTGTCCCTATAAAATTGGGACATCTGGTCACTCTACCTATGAATGATACCGACAAAGTGGGTATTCACCCACGAAAGCTCATGCTCCAATATGTCTGTTAGTCTATAAGGTGCCACAGGACTCTTTGCTGCTTTTACAGATCCAGACTAACACGGCTACCCCTCTGATAAGCTTTTCCTAAGCTAGACAAAGCCGAAAAGTGAAGAAAGAAGCACACGAAACTGTGGCTGTGATCCCATATGTTTCAGTGCTGCTGAGACTCTCTTTTGACAACAGGGGTCGCTTGGAAAAATAGTGTGTGATCGTGTAATTAAAGACTGCATCATAACAAAGACAGAATTAAGGCCACACAGGCAACCATAAAGCTGCATTTCCTAACTTCAGAGCATTTGACTTCTGTCGGAGAAAAACTCAGTTCTCACTTTTTAGTTGGGTGCAGCAAAATCAAATACTATATTTTTTCTCAAGCAATTGCAAAGAGGGAGGGAGTGCACTCGGACACAGGGTTTCCCCTTCCTAGGCAGGTCTCTCAGCTAGTAAACAATTCCAGCAAGCATTTATACTTTTTGTTACCTACAATAATGAGCAACAGCTGCATTTTGTTTATACGTAGGCTACCTTGTTATCTTATTTTTCTCACTTCTATTTAGATGCCAGTCTACGTTCCTCATTATCGACAAAAGGTCGCAACGACTTCTTCCACAGTGCTTTCCCACTCGCTCCTACAAATCTCACGTTAGTAGGGTTACAGCTAGCCTAACTCTTGTTAACAGAGACTGTCGTGCATTAAGATCCCCTACAAATCTCTGTCAGTTCTTTCTCTACTTCCAACGTTAATATTCTTTTAATGTGATCTATTTTACGTATGCTTTGAATTAACTCTCTATTTTGAATCTGTTTTGTGTGTTTTTATTTATTGCCTAAGTGTTGCAAAGCACTACAACTCACATAGCATTTGCCAGTCATTCTTATACGGTGTTAATGTCTCATGGCTGACCCAAGCTTTGGATCGAGGTACTTTTTTCAACCCTGCATTTGTAACTGTCTCATCTCTGTCGGTGAGCATCTTTTTGAACACTGAAAGCTGGTACAGAGCTCGTTTTAGCTGGTCCGTATTAAACATTTGGAACTGAAAAAATTCCAGACTAGAGCAAGAATCCAAGACAGCTGACAGCAAAATGCCAGAGATGGTTGCCATAAGAAATCCTGTTCTTTTTGCAGATACAGACTAACACAGCTGCTACTCTGAAACCAGAGATGGTTGAGTTTCTCATGAGAGATCTGTAATAGGAGAACCTTACCTGTGAATGTATATAACAATCACTGGGCTGTTTCGTATTGTCTCCTGTGATGATTTCTTCATCTGTTTTACACAGACAAGCCATGTATTTTCCATCCATGAGAAGAATGACAATCCATATAAGAGAAGGCAAGAAAATCTTAGCACAAGACTCAAAAAAGTCACTGCAGCTATTGCACCGTTTCTTGGCACAAGGGCATTTTGGCTGAAAAGCCATGCTTAGTAAAAACAAAATCCCAGCTGGAATAACAAAATAGAGGACACCGTAGCAGACTCTCAAGGTCTTCTTTGGAGAACATTTAAATTCAGCTTCCATTATTTTTTCGACCACTATCAAAATTAATGACTCAAGTAAAGCAGTTTTAATGGTATATTCCTTTCGCCATGTCTCCCAAAATTTCTTCTTAAGTTCCATTTTGCCTCGCAAACCAGACCGCTGCTAACTCAGGGCCGGTGAGAGAAACGCTGAGACGTTTGGGTTATATGGCTCCTCTCCACTTCGAGAGAGAATTAAGCAGGTGTGAAAATGAAAGTGAAAATATTGCCTTTGTGATGCAGCAGGGCCAGGCAGCAGTAGTAGATTGGTAGAGAGGAGATATATAAGCCCTATTCTAGTTAAGATGTGGTCCCCTGTCGACTAGGGAGGGTGGCTACAGGTTAATTGGAGCAATTGTAGTCAGTTAAGGCCCTCTCAGGAAACTAATAAACCCCCCCAGCTTTAGGCAGACAGGGGGGTGCGTGGAAGGAGAGAGGACCGGAGTTTGGGGGTGTGTTACTGACAATTGAAAGACCAGAGCATCAAAGGAAGGGAGACCCCACCCCAGCAGGGTAAGGAGACTTCCTCCCCCCAGCGTCAAGGACCAAGGTGTGAAAGTAGAATGAATTATATTGTAAAAATAAGAACGGATTAAAGAAATGGTGTATGTACCTTTAAGCAGAAATAAGAAATATTGAAATACAGGTGCCAGGAAAAGAAATATTAGGCATAAACAATGGTGCTAATGGTGAAACATTAACAGAAGTTAGTAAGGAAATAAGATATGCATGCCTAGCCCAGGTAGACTTATCAGATTCTGCTTCCTTTGTTATCTTGTCAAGTTCTTGGCCTTTTATCTGTATAAATAAGATAGTTTGTGTCTTGCATGGTGCTCACATTATCTGGGTGTATTAGCAGAGCCCTGTGCTAATAAAACAGAGAGGTCTGACAAACTGTGAGTCATGAGTCTAACTTTGACAATGGGTAGCCCTACCCAACGGCAAAGAGGGGAAGAAACCTACAGGGGTTGAGAGGGGCTGGGGCTCAGAGTGAGGAGCAAACCCAGACCTCTTCCCCGCTTCCCTCCTCTACCTCCTTCCTGGGCTACTAGCAGGGCCCTCAGTGCCCCAAGAGCAGGAGCAAGGGGTGGTATCCTAGGCTTCCGCCAAGAAAAGCACGGGACTCACCATACCAACGTCGGCCATTTTGCCACACCATATGAAAACATCCCCATTCTTGGTCATTCCATTAAGTGCTGTTGTCTAGATATGAACATTGTTCATAAACTGCATCCTATTGATTTCAGTAGGGTCTCAAGTAGTTAGGCTGGCAGACTGGAAACGATTTCCCATTTTCCACTATACTTTATCCTCCGTGTTATGACTTTGTCAAGAATAATCATTCATCTCGTATGGCAGCAACACCCTAGTTAAGCTTGTAAATGGCTTTATTTTAGCTGGATGACAAAGTTCTCTGAGCGTTTTGATCTATAACATTCAATTTGAAATTCTGATTGTAGCATTTTACACTTCCTAGGGCATTTTCGAGGGGGGGAAATATCCGAGTTTAGTTGTCAGTATCCAAAAAGGGCCACGTGATCACAAAATGATGCACTAAGCGCAAAATGTTCAGAAGGACTCAGTTGACTTAGGCACTTTGGAAGATTTTCTTCAGAGCCTTTCAGAAAAACATAATCAAGCAACTTGATGTGTAAAGGAACAGTGTGTTGTTTAGACCCACGTCGGTGAAAGCTCTCAGCTTGTGCTTGGCTTCTCTTTGGGGGTGTAACAATGTTATGTTTTGAATGTTGATGAGAGACGTATTAACAAGCCATAAGAACTGCAAATTGTCACCGGTGGCAGAAGCCATCCTGCTGGGATGTTACCCTCCCTTTGCACAGGAGTTACACAGACACAACAGAGGGTTTAACAGGCCAGACCCAGAACGATACTAGAGCAGCAGTTCTCAGACTGCGGGTTGGGACCCCAAACTTTTTTTTTTTTTTTTAAAAAAGGGGGTTTGAGTGGTAACCACAGCTTTAAAAACAAAAATAATTTCCCTAGTCTGTAAAGGGGCGGGAGGCATTTAAACAAAAAACCTTGGCTAAATTGCAAGCCACTGGCTGGTGGCCACATATAAGCAGTAATGTCAAACAGATTGTGAAGAATCACCAAGTGATCCATCCCCTGTTGCCCGTTCCCAGCTTCTGGCAAACAGAGGCTAGGGACACCATCCCTGCCCAGCCTGGCTAGTAGCCACTGATGGACCTGTCCTCCAAGAACTGATCTAGTTCTTTTCGAACCCTGTTATAGCCTCTAAAACAGCAAATAAAAGGGCCTGGAGCTGGTTTACAACTTGATTACATTGGCCCTTTAGCAAGAGCGGCCAGGGGTAATCAGTGTTGCTTAGTCCTGGGACTCTGGGTCTGATTCCTGGGTTAGCTCGGTTGCAATGTAGATGCAGGAGGAACTGGGATAGCACTGAGGCTCAAGCACAGGTTTATGTCGCAGTGTAAACAGACTCAGTATGCCCCAGCTTACCAGTTTCACCCCAGATCCCTGCTCCACTTAACATACAGCTCTTTGGTAAGTGTACAGGGAAATCATGATTGAACAGAGCATGGAGGTTCAGTCGTAGGAAGTAGGAATATTGGACACAAACAGTTACACATAAAATAAAATTGTAACTCGTCTTCTAAAGGCTAGACTTAATTAACAAGACGTGCATGCCTACCAATGTGTAGGTCCCCCACCCTTCTCACACCTTTATAGAGCCAAAGATGCTGTGATCCCTCTCCCATGGGACAACCTGTGGTGTCAGCTGGCCTCCTCGGTGAAGGATCTGCTGTGTCTCTCTTGGGCTGAGATATAGAGTTGATCCCTTCCCCTCTCTTGCCTCTGGGGAAGGGGGAGGGGGATTCATTTTCTGATTTCTTTGATCTCTCTGGTATTTATTTTGGTTCCTTCCCCCCTTTTCCATCCCTCTCTCATCGGTTTTCTGTCTCCCCGGCACAGGGGGTGGCCCATGTCTGGATTCTCAGCATAATACAGTCTCCGGGAGATGCAAACGGGACGTTTGCTGTGGTTGGTCCCAGACCAAAGCCTGTGAGAGTCAGCGCAGGGCAGAGGAAGTGTCAGGAGCTGCTCACACCTTATGAGACATCGGAGCAGCCTCATGGGCGAGAGACCCTACCCATGCTCTGAGGGTAGGAAAAGCTTCAGCCAGAGCTCCTCGCTTATTAGACATGAGAGAATCCACACAGGAGAGACCCTGTTCGCGTGCGCCGAGTGTGGGAGACGCTTTAGCCAGCGCTCATCCCTGGTCACCCACCGGAGAATCCACACCGGCGAGACGCCCTACACCTGTGCTGAGTGTTGGCAAAGCTTCAGGCAGAGCTCAAACCTCATCACGCACTGGAGGATCCACACCAGCGAGATGCCCTACACCTGCGCCGAGTGTGGGAAACGCTTCGGTCAGAGCTCGACCTTCATTCGACATCAGACCATCCACACCGGCGAGACACCCCACACCTGCGCCAAGTGCCGAAAAAGCTTCAGGCAGAGCTCAAACCTCATCACACATTGGAGGATCCACACTGGGGAGATACCCTACGCCTGCGCCGAGTGCGGGAAAAGCTTCAGTTGAAGCTCAGGCCCTGTCACTCCTCAGGGAATACACATGGCATAATGCCATAAATGTCTTGACTAAGGCTGGGCTAAACTGTTCTTTTATTTATTTATTTATTTTTAAATACACGTTCTCATTCCCACATTGTACTCTGTCAAGCGCTTTGCGCCACTGCCTGAACCGTGGTTTCTCATCTCCTGCAGGTGAGTTTCTTGCTTCTGCCATTTCCAGCTCATTTTTGGGGGTTGAATGCCACGATGCTTTCTGTCCACTCTGTGGTCTTATGAGGAACTGGAGCGTGCGTCTGTCCTGCCAGGAAGGCTCATCCCCCCGGGTGGGGGAGATATGTTTGACCACAACTAGCTCCACTGAGGTGAAAACGACTTGTCCCTTGTCTCCACTCAGATTGTACGTGGAGTTAGCTGCTAAAGGGAGCTGTCCTGATGTAAACAGACACATATAGTTCCGGTGCAGATATAAACCTCGGGACAGAGAATGAGGTTTGCTTTTCGTGTGACCTCACCAAATCTCCATCACTTCTCCTAGCCTAGACAAGCCCTGAGCATCACATCAATACTGGCCAAGGGAGTATTCATTACAGAGCTCCCCCATCGGCGATACATAATGGAGGCTGATGGAGGCTAAGCCTCCCCAAACCTCATGTCACCGCAGGGCCACAGAGCAGGCGTTAATTAATCCCTGGGAGCCTGCGACTAGACTTGCTAGCTAGGTGGGAGGCGTTTGCTTGCAGCCCTCACATAATAACTTTGTGACCCCCCCCGAGGGGTTGTGACCCCGCAATTTGAGACCCCAGGAGCACTGACTTCCAGACCCCTCCTGTCCCCGAGTCTCCATGTGCCATAAAGAAAAGGTAAAGAACCAGCAGGACCCCTGGAAGGAACGTCGGATTAGGACCACTGGGGAAGGCAGAGAGGGACACCCTGCCATCTGGGACACCTCACCCGTCTAGGATCGAATCACCTCCATGGCTGGAGCAGCTCTGAGATGCTGAGCTCTGGTGAACAGCGTCCGTGCCACATGCCCAGGATTACTTACTGGCCGGGATTCATTTGTAATGGAAGAGGTGCTGGGACTCAAGCAATTTTTTACTTTCCTAACTGATGTGCCAAGTCCAGAGGTGCCAGGACTAGGAATGACCAGGCCCAGAGGTGCTGGGGCTCTGAATGGCCAGGTCCAGAGGTGCCAGGGCTCAGAATGGCCAGGCCTGGAGGTGCCAGGGCTAGGAACGGCCAGGCCCAGAGGTGCCAGGGCTCTGAACAGCCAGGCCCGAAGGTGCCGGGGCTTGGAACAGCCAGGCCCAGAGGTGCCAGAGCTCTGAACGGCCAGGCCCAGAGGTGCTGGGGCTTGGAACAGCCAAACCCAGAGGTCCGGGGCTAGGAACGGAGGTCACAGGGCTCTGAACGGCCAGGCCCGGAGGTGCCGGGGCTCGGAACGGCCAGGCCCTGAGGTGCCAGGGCTCTGAACAGCCAGGCCTGGAGGTGCCGGGGCTCAGAACAGCCAGGCCCAGAGGTGCCAGGGCTCTGAACGGCCAGGCCCAGAGGTGCTGGGGCTTGGAACAGCCAAACCCAGAGGTCCGGGGCTAGGAATGGAGGTGCCAGGTCTCTGAATGGCCAGGCCTGGAGGTGCTGGGGCTCTGAACGGCCAGGCCCGGAGGTGCCAGGGCTCTGAACGGCCAGGCCCGGAGGTGCTGGGGCTCTGAACGGCCAGGCCTAGAGGTGCCGGGGCTTGGAACAGCCAAACCCAGAGGTCAGGGGCTAGGAGCGGAGGTCACGGGGCTTGGAACAGCCAGGCCCAGAGGTGCCAGGGCTAGGAATGGCCAGGTCTAGAGGTGCTGGGGCTCTGAATGGCCAGGCCCAGAGGTGCCGAGACTCGGAATGGCCAGGTCCGGAGGTGCCAGGCACAAATGAAGCCCTCTTTACTGGTCCAGAAAAGGGCAGGAATGACTGGACAGCTTGGGTGATCAGGGTATTCTCCTGAGAGGTGGACAATGCATTACATGGCTCTTCTCCACTGAATATGAAGATCTCTGCACCTCAACATCCCCAGCGAATCGTTAGGGCAAATGGCACCAGCTCTTGTCCCGCAGCAACTGCACTCAAAGCCACCTCCTTGCCAATGCCTGTCACGGCCGCCTTTTCATAGCCTGCTTAGCCATGGTGCCTCCCTTCACAAAGCCCTCCTGAACTGCCCTGCTTGGTGGTCCAAGAGGAAACTGGCCAATTCCAACCCATTTTCTGCAAGCCTGGCAAACATGGAGCTGTCTGGCTCCCTGGGTACAGAAAGCCACAGCTGGGCACAGAGAGAGTTTTCAAAGTGGCAGCCGAGGTCATATAGTGGTTTATACTCTGCGTTTGTAACCCATGTGCCTAATAGGGAGCTATCTCTTTAAGAGACACCTTAGCAGCAGGGCGAAGGAGTAGGCGTGAGTTGTGTCTGGGTCATTGTTGCTAGGTGGATTTGTCCCTCCACCTCCGGAAGTTTCTGGAGTTTGGGTGGGGTAGTTTTGGGGTTGGCTCCCATAGGGTCCCTGTGGCTGGGGTCAGAGTAGGCAGGGTAGCTGCTTTGTAAAGGGCCGTGTGTGTTGGCTTACGAGGAAGAGCGACAAAAAATGGAGCTGCACAGACAAGCTGGGCTCAGCGAGGAACAACTGGCTGGCCACACCGGCATCTCCTGGTTACCGAGAAGACTCTTCGGCCAGTTCTACCGAAAGGCCACTCTTTGGAGGCCTTGCAACAACCATGGCAGATGTTCACTGGGAAAGACCCAAAGAGCGTCCGACACAGAGTTCTCCACTCCCTGGAGACACCCAGCTCTCAGGAGCTCTGTGCACAGAGGGGCCCCCGCTAGCGGGAAAGGACCGTGGCCACAGAGTGCTTAATTCTCTGCCTAGTGTCTTCCACGGATCCAGTGGGTTTGTCCGTTTCCTCC
Organism: Chelonoidis abingdonii; assembly: GCF_003597395.2. Taxonomy (NCBI): domain Eukaryota; kingdom Metazoa; phylum Chordata; order Testudines; family Testudinidae; genus Chelonoidis; species Chelonoidis abingdonii. The sequence continues at coordinate 17,781,592 of NC_133779.1, read as the reverse complement.
AAAGATAGACAACAAAGTAGGAAGAGGAGACACGTTTGGCAAGGCACCCTGGGAGCCGGATCCAGAATCTCCTCTTTACCCGGAGGGTCCCACTGTCAGCTTAGCCACTGCGCCGCCCTCGGGGGCTTTTCTCCTCCCTGCTCCACATCTTCCCCAACAACAATCGGAAGTGAGGTGAACTGGGAGTAACGCTCCATTTCCTGCCAGCCCTGCAGAGGTGGCGAACTCAGGATCTTCGCACGATGACATCCCCAGCGAATCGCAAGAGCACGTGGCACAGGCTCTCATCCTGTTGCAGTCAAAGCCACCTCCTTGCCCATGCCCATCACTGCCGCCTTTTCATCAGCTCCTGGCTGGATTCTTTCCAAGGCTACTCCACAAAGAGGTCTCTTCTTTTACAAGCCTTTGCCAGCCTGGCCAAGAGAGGGGTCTTTGGTTTCCTGGAAGGAGAAAGGAAAACGGGAGCAGAGGAGACAAAGGACGCAGAGCCAGTCACCACAGGGAGTTACACCCAGGACCTTCTGTTTACTAGGCAGGTGCTTTAGCCATGGTGCCCCTCTTCTGAAAGTCCCCCAGGCTGCTGTACTTGATGGTCCCAGATAATACCGGCCGAATCCAAAGCAGAGATTTAATCCAGTTCCCGCAAGACCGGCAGATGTGGAGCTGTCTGTCTGTCTCTCTCTCTCCTTTTTCTCCCTGGAGCTCTCCTTTCTTATGCCATGATGACATGGTGTTGGCAACACTTTTGTCACTCAGGGGTGTGAACACCCCCTGAGCGATGTAAGTTTTGCCGGCATAAACGCTCGGGTGCACAGTGCCGTGTTGGCAGGAGACGCTCTCCCATCCCCACAGCTCCGCTGCTCATGGAGCTGGTTTTATCATGTCGAACGCGGTGGCCAGAGCGACCTTACAGTGGTGTCGCTGGAAGCGTGTACGTGTAGACATGGCCTTAGTATGGGAGTAACAAACCCCTAACCTATGTCTGAGTTATTGAAGCCCTCAAATCGTGGTTTAAAGACGTCAAGGTGCAGAGAACCTTCCAGCAAATGACCCGTGCCCCATGCTGCAGAGGAAGGCGAAGACCCCCCAGGGCTTCTGCCAATCTGCCCTGGGGGAAATTTCCTTCCCGACCCCAAATATGGTGATTGGCTAAACCCTGAGCATGTGGGCAAGACTCAGCAGCCAGACACCCAGGAAAGAATTCTCTGTAGTAACTCAGCTTCTGCCCCACGAACATCCCATCACAGGCCATTGGGCATATTTACCACTAGTAGTCAAAGACTAATTATTTGCCAAAATTAGGCTCTCCCATCATACCATCCCCTCCATAAGCTTATCAAGCTCAGTCTTGAAGCCAGATATGTTCCCTCTCCAAGGGGCAGAGTTGCCCCGTGACACGCGTACCTGCGATCAGGCAGGGGAGAAATTTCTGTGTGGGGAGTTCTTGTGAGATTCCAGTTCCTTTCATTTCAGGAAAGCCCAGCCTGGGTAGGGAAAAGCGTTCGTTTTCCAGGAATCAAACACAGGCTAGAGAAACAGAGCAGCAAATCCCCACCGCTGCATCATTGGCTCTCAACCTCTCCAGATGACTGTACCCCTTTCCGGTGTCGGAACTGTCTTACCTACCCCAGTTTCACCCCACTTCAAAACGACTTGTTTACAAAATCAGACATCGAAACACAAAAGTGCCCCAGGATGTTATGACTGGAATATGGCTGACGGTCTCATTTTTACCATATCACTGTAAAATAAATCAACTGGAATATAACTATTGTGCTTAAGAACATAAGAACATAAGAACGGCCCATACTGGGTCAGACCAAAGGTCCATCCAGCCCAGTATCCCGTCTTCCGACAGTGGCCAATGGCAACTTCCCCAAAGTGAATGAACAGAACAGGTTATCATCAAGTGATCCATCCCCTGTCGCCCATTCCCAGCTTCTGGCAAACAGAGGCTGGGGACACCATCCCTGCCCAGCCTGGTGGTAGTCACTGATGGACCTGTCTTTCATGGACCTAGCTTCCATTTCAGTGTATAGACTACAGAGCAGTATAAACAAGTCCTGGTCTGTATGAAATTTTAGTTTGTGCAGATTTTGCTAGCACTTTTTATGTAGCCTGTGGTTAAACTTGGCAAATGTCTAGGTGAATTGATGTTACCCCCTGGAAGACCTCTGGGTACAAGAACTAGGGGTCACCAAATGAAATGAATGGGTAGCAGGTTTAAAGCAAGTGAAAGGAAGTTCTTCTTCACACAGTGCACAGTCAACTTGTGGAACTCCTTGCCAGAGGAGGTTGTGAAGGCTGGGACTATAACAGGGTTTAAAAGAGAACTGGATAAATTCATGGTGGTGAAGTCCATTAATGGCTAGTAGCCAGGCTGGGTAAGGAATGATGTCTCTGGCCTCTGTTTGTCAGAGGGTGGAGATGGATGGCAGGAGAGAGATCACTTGATCATTACCTGTTAGGTTCACTCCCTCTGGGACACCTGGCATTGGCCACTGTCGGCAGACAGGATACTGGGCTGGATGGACCTTTGGTCTGACCCAGTACGACCGTTCTTATGTTTTTATGCTCCTGAATGAAAACCGCTGCACTAGACTCCCAGGGAGGTGTTGGGAATTTCATTATGCATGACACACACAACACTGAAAATTCCCTTTTCTTTGTTTTTTTACCCAGTGAGCTCATTTCCCAGCAGAGGAAAACAAATATTTTTCTCCATTTCATGACTTAGGTTTTGTCTACACTGTGCAGCTTTTAGCGACACACCGGTGCCGTGCTACAGCCAGGATGTTAAAAGATGCGTTTGTAGGCAGGAAAAAATCTTCCAACCCCAACGAGCAGCGTTAGCATTGTCGGCCGGAGCAGTTCACACCGATGCTTTCCCTCGATAAAACTTCTGTCTTTCAGGGCGTATGTGTGTGTTTTTTCACACTTCTGAATGACAACAGTTTTGTCTTTCACTAGCCAGTGTAGACAAAACCTCAGACAGGGGCTGGAACAGGCAGAGACAGGCTCGTCCCTGCATCATCACCATTAATTTGAACCTAATGAAAAACATGAAGGTCAAACCAAGCCTTTCCTTTCTTTATGCTCTCCCTCCCTACTCACCTGCCGCCCCCCGGCCCCGGGGAAAATAAAGAGCCTGAGGCTTCGTCTACACTGGAAACTGAACGACACAACTTTTCTTGTTCAGAGGTGTGTCAGCGCCTCGCTTCAGAGGGTGCAAATGCTGCTGGTGACTAGCCCATCGCTGGTGGAAGAAGGGTCGCGCCCAGACACCGACAGTGGATGAATTACTGTGGGGTCTAGAAGCAGATCTGAATTAAGTCGACCTAATTTTGTAGTGTAGACAAGAGTCGCTTTCCTGTTCTGGGGGGGCGTGTTCACTCTCCTGGGGTGGGATTGGGGCTAACAGGAACCAGAACCTCTGTGTGTGTAAATACAGCGAATGTGGAGGAGGAGGAGCAGCAGAGAGGAGGGTTAGCAGTTCCCTCCTGAGAAAACCCCCTGTCCCAGGGAGTGTGTGACAGGCTGCAGCCCGGGTTGGTCTGGAAGGAGACAGGAAGGGGCTGGAATAGCTAGGAGCAGGGGGGTGTTGGCAGGAAGGAAGCTGGGAGAACAAAGAACAAGCCCTGGGCAGCTTCTGGGTGTGGGTGCTTTGGAAAGATGCAAGATGCAGCAGCTGTTGCTTCCCCGGTGGGGTCTGTGCAGGGGGAGAGTCCTTCATTCAAGGGGGGAGACTTTCTCCGGCTGGAATCAGCCACCCGAGAGCAGCCCTGGGCTCTGCGGACACCACCCCCTGAGCTGGAGACAGCAGGTAATTGAGGGGAAGAAGGGGTGTGTGCTGGGGATGGGGAGGAAAGGGAGTCTCTGCCCCAGTGGGGTTGGGAGCCTCAGATCTGGCAGCCCCTGAGAATTTTCTCCCTTGTTCATGAGACTGGGCTGGTCGGTGCTTTGACTGAATTTGCTGCCCCAGGAGCAAAACTGAGGAGATTCAGAGGAGGAAAGAAAAGGGATTTCCCCTGTGTGTGTGTGGAGGGGGAAGTGGGCCAGGCCAGGCTAGGGGTGGAAAATAAGGCAGAGAGGGAGGGGAGGCAAAGACAGTGTGAAAGGTGGTGGATCGGACTCTCTCTGTGCAGCCAGGACTCTCCAGGGGCAGACAGGTTAGGGGGCTAATGAAATCCGCTCTGGTTCTGCCACTTGTCCCTCAAATGCAGACAAAATTCTCGCTAATGATCACCTGTGAATATAAAATCCCTGAAGATCCCCCTGCCCTCCTGCTTTTCTCTCAGATTATTTGCCTCTGTCTCTAGTCTCCTCCCCTGATCTTGCCCCATTTTGTCTCTTAATTCTTCAATGACCCTTTAAAATCTCCTCCGATGTGGGGTATTTTCCCACCCCTTTGACCTGCTGCAAATTGTGCTTGTCTGGATGGGAAATGATTGCCCCTGAGTCGCTCCCCAAATGGGAAGGGGGCCAGCGGGTGCAGCTTGGAGGATCCCGGAGACTCGGCTGCTTCTGGGGTGGGTTGGGGCGGCCGTTCTCTGCCAGCAAGAAGGCATGGAAGGGGTAATGAGGGGGCTGCCCAGTTCAAGGTTCCCCAGCCCCAGGTGCTGTCCCCACAACGGCCTACCAGTCACCTGCCCACCTTGCTGCCTGCCCCATAACCCATCACTTGCCCTCTTAAAGCAGCATCCCAAAAGCTTCTGGAGGTGGTGGTGGGGGAACTATTTCTGTCCATGAGTCTATTTCACTTTCCTACACCATCCCTTCTAACGTCCCCCCCATCTCAGTTATTTAACAGTGACACAAAACCTCGAAAGAAGAGGTAAATCTGGAACAGTGAGAGTCACTGGTGAACCATTGGAACAATTTACCACCGGTTGTGGTGGAGTCTGCATGACTGACTTTCTTTAGATTGCTCGGATCTTCTCTTCAGATCTTGACTTTTTTTCTCTTGTATGATCAAACATTTCATTTTTCGACCTATTTTCTCCCCAATTCTCAAAGTTTGATATAAAATACCCTAACATCCCACCCTGCTTCTTTTCCCCCTAATCATGTTACTCACGTTGTTCTTCTTAACCTCTGAGGAAAGGACAAGAAGCAATGGGCTTAAATTGCAGCCAGGGCAGTTTAGGTTGGACATTAGGAAAAGCTTCCTAGCTGTCAGGCTGGCTAAGCGCTGGAATAAATTACCTGGGGAGGCTGTGGAATCTCTGCCAACAGCAGGTTGGACAAACACTTGTCACGGACGGTCGAGATAATACTTAGTCCTGCCTTGAGTGCAGGGGACTGGACTCGAGATCCCTCCAGTCCTACAATTTTATGATTCCAGTTAACATTTCCTGAGATTTCCCCATCTTTCTAATGATCAAATATGAGTCTAAAATCTCCACAGAACTGGACCTTTCCCCAAATTCTTGACCATTGCTATAAAAGTCCAGCGCCCGTCACCCCTTTTCTCTCTGCTTATCAAATCCCGCTATGAAATTCACTCATGTTTTCCCTCTTTACCGCCTGTTGGCCCCTGGTATAAAATCCCTCCCGGGGGCCCCCTAAAACAGGAAGCTATTTTGGCATCACTGGGGCAAGTCGACAGGTCTGTCCTTACTAATTATGGTGCCCTACGCAGCCTGAGCACCTGCCCCCCTGCAGCGCGGAGGGGCTGAGCTGCGCTCAAGGCTCGTGGGCCCGGGGGATTAGTAGGGGAGCCGGGAGCAGGAAGTGGAATGACCTGGCCCCAGCCCGTTCCGCTCCTCCTGCCCCAGCTGTGTCGCTCAGGGGAGGAGCCTTGGGGGAAGAGGGTCCGCCTCCCCCCCACTCTCACCGGCAGTGGGAAGCGGAGCGACACAGTGGGAAGAGGCGGGGCAGGGGCAGAGGGAGTTGTCCTGGGCCCCACACCCCCTTAGGAACTCACGGGGGAGGGGACAGCTGGGGGATGGGGCTGGCCGCCGCATACACAGCTCACAGCTGCATAGGGCACCATGACATTGGGGGCAATTTGGTGCCCCCAGTGTCATGCCCTACGCAGCTGTGCATTTGAAGACGCTACCTGGTACCGAGAGATACCGGGTCTCTTTAATTCTCTCTTCTGCCCGCTAAAGGGGGCGCTCCCAAGAGAGATGGGGAAAAGGCTGGGGCATCAAACAAGCTTGTTAACTGGTGACACCCCAGAGGGCATTGTGGGATTCTCCTGGCTTTTCTCGACAAAACCATGTCGTGTAGACATGGCCTGCCTGTTTCCCGGGGCGGCAGAGCCTTGATGGTCTGACTGTAGGGGGAAAAGCCCACGGGGGAATCAGGGAGGGAAATAGCTCTGTGTGAAATCTCTCCAGTTTATAGATCATTAGGGTTGGAAGGGACCTCAGGAGATCATCTAAGTCCAACCCCCTGCTCAAAGCAGGACCAATCCCCAAATGGCCCCCTCAAGGATTGAACTCACAACCCTTCATCTGACCTTTACAGCTGCAGAAGAGCATTCCTGTTTCACTCCAGATCTAGGTGGCCAAGGGCCTGGTTTTCAACCAGAAAGTCTGGTCAAAATGGGGACCTAACAGTGTCCGGTCAGATCTACTGACCGCATGCCCAATGTCCGGTTACAGCGGGCAGGGGAGGCGGGGTCGCCTCTGACCAGCGTCGGGCAGCTGCAGTTCCCAGCCCCGGCTGTGCAGGCGAGTTTCTCCTGACCTGGGCGGAGGAGTGGGAGGGGAAAAGCAGCAAGTGATGGGAGGAAGGAGGGAAGAGGTGTGAATGGGGGGGTGAAGCCTCAGAGGGAAGAGGCGGGGCAGGGGAGGGGCCTCAGGGGAAGAGGCGGGGCAGGGGAGGTTGCAGACAGAAGAAGAGAGGCAGTAAACGCACAGGACAACGAGAGCTGCTGGAGGTGGGAGGAGGGCAGGAAATACACAGTGGGGAGAAGGGGAGAGCACTGGTGCGAAAAATCTGCCAGACCTAGTTTAAGGTGGAGCATAGTTTCTAGGAACAGACTCCTGGAGGTCGGGCTGTTCCCTGTTTGTGGAAGAGGAAATAACTCACCTGTCCAGGGCTGGGAAAACTTTCCCGACCCCCAGAGCTGAAGCCTGACTCTCCTGACCCACTTCATTATTTGCCGCTATCCGAACTTTGTGTGGTCTGGCAATTTATCAGTGAGGATTTTATGTTTTCTGCCAGGTCACTGATAAAAATGTTAAATAGCATAGGGTCATGAATCAATCCCTGGGGGACCCCACTAGAAACACATCCGCTTGACCATGGTTCTCCATTATTTTTTGAGACCTCTCAGTTAGCCATTTTTGTATCCATTTACTGTGTGCCGTGTTAATTGTGTATTGTCCTGGTTCAGGGGTAGGCAACCTATGGCACGCGTGCCGAAGGCGGCACGAGAGCTGATTTTCAGTGGCACTCACGCTGCTTGGGTCCTGGGCACCGGTCTGGGGGGCTCTGCATTTTAATTTAATTTTAAATGAAGCTTCTTAAACATTTAAAAAAACCTTATTTACTTCACATGCAACAATGGTTTAGTTATGTATTATAGACTTACAGAAAGAGACCTTCTAAAAACGTTAAAATGTATGACTGGCACGTGAAACCTTAAATTAGAGTGAATAAATGAAGACTCGGCACAGCACTTCTGAAAGGTTGCCGACCCCTGTCCTAGTTTAATCAAAGTATCGTGTGTACTAAGTTAAATATCTTACTGAAGTCTGCAGATCAACACTATTACCTTTATTGACCAAACATTTAATCTCAGCAAAAAAAGATATCCAGTTAGTCTGATAGGATCTATTGCCCCTAAATCTATGTTGATTGGTATTAATTAATCAAATCCAATATCAGCTACTTCGTTAGCCTGCATGTTATCAATGTCAGAGTGACAGACCTATAATTACTTGGACTTTCACTCTTTCTAAACATTGGCACAGCACTAGCATTCCTCCAGTCTTGGAACTCCTCAGTATCCAAGACCTGCTGAAAGTGGACATTATTGGTCCAGCGAGCACCTCAGCCAGCTCTTTTAAAACTCTTGCAGACAAGTTAACTGGACCTGCTGATTTTAAGATGTCTAACTATGGTAGCTGCTGTTTCACCTCTTTCTGAGTTACTAGTGGAATGGACAGAGTGTCTCCATCATCATATGACGTGACTGCATCATCTGTTTGTTTTTCCCCAAATACAGACCAGAAATATATATTGAATGCTTTTTGCTTTTTCTGCATTACTATTGATATTTTAGCATTTCCCTCTAGTAATGGGCCCATCTCATGGTTAGGATTCTTCTTGTTTTTAAAAAAACTCCTTCATGTTGTGTTTCACTATGCTGACCACAGGTGCCATATGCTGCTTGTATCCTTCTGCTTCCCTTATTAATGTTCTACAATTCCAGCCTCTGACTCATATTCTTTTCTATCAACTTCCTCTTTCTTTTATGTGTTATACAGTAGAACCTCAGAGCTATGAACCCCTCAGGAACGGAGGTTGTTCGCAAGTCTGAAATGTCTAAAACGTCATGGTTGTTCTCTCAAAAGTTTACAACTGATGTAACACAGCTTTGAAACTTTACTATGTAGGAGAAAAATGCTGCTTTTAACTGTCTTAATTTAAACAAAACAAGCACAGAAACAGTTTCCTCACCTCATCAGATCTTTTTCTTTAAAAAAACTTTCCCTTTATTTTTTTAATAGTTTACGTTTAACATAGCACTGTACTGTATTTGCATTTTATATATATATATTGTGTCTTTGCTTCTGCCTGATTGTGTACTTCCGGTTCCAAACGAGGTGTGTGGTTGACCGGTCAGTTCATAACTCTGGGGTTCTACTGTCTATTATTTTATCATTTTTTTTTAAATGCAGTGGGTGTTGGGATTCCGGCTGTCCTTGGACTCTTCTGGGGGCTTTTATCTCCTGTATCAGCCTCCGGCTAGTAGATGTGTGATAAATATGAAAACCGTGCATCCTGCGGATGCGGGGGAGGGCTCTCTCTCTCCTCACCCTGTTGCCTCCCGGCTGCTCTGAGCAGATTAGGCACGGGAATCCCTCAAAAAACTTCTTGGCCCAGCTCCCCTGCGAATAGTGAGGTTGTCAGGGGGCAGGAGGTAGTGAGCGGGATAAGGATAGTGACATCCAGAGGAGCAATAACTCGATTGTGTAATTTGGGCAGGTCTCCATCCCCCCTTTCTGTTTGCTGTCCCTGGTGTCATATTTGGACCTGCGCGTTTTTGGTGGTGGTGGCCGTTTTGAATGATACATTTTTTAAATGTAATCTCTTGTTCTCGGGGGGATGTAAAAACGAAGTTAATACTTTGAGCTTTGGGGTCTGGTCCTCATTCTGAGAGGAACATTTGCAGCGAGTAGAATACTACACAAAGCCAGTAGTTCTCAAACTTTTGCACCGGGGACCCCTTTCAGACAGCAAGCCTCTGAGTGCGACCCCCCCTTATAAATTAAAAACACCTTTTAATATATTTTACACCATTATAAACGCTGGAGGCAAAGTGGGGTTTGAGGGGGAGGCTGACAGCTCGCGACCCCCCATGTAATAACCCCGTGACCCCCTGAGGGATCCTGACCCCCAGTTTGAGAAGCCCTGTTTTAGGAAATAGATCTATTATTTAGGGTGACCATGAGCCCAGTTTTCGACCGGAAAGTCCGGTAGAAAAGGAGACTTGACAGTGTTCGGTCAAATCTACTGACCGGACAGCAAAAGTCTTGTTACTGCAGGCTGGGGAGATGCGGAAGCACCAGGTCATCACCCAACCCACCCCCTACTCAGCCGGGGGCTGCCTTCTACCTGCGTCGGGCGGCTGCAGCTCCCAACCCTGGCTCCGCGGGCCAGTCCCTCCCGAGCTGGGCAGGGTGGAAGGAGGGGGAAAAGCAGCAGTGACAGGAGGGGGAAGGTAAAAGGAGTCTAAGGGGCGGGCATTTGGCGCGCAGGGCGGTGGAGGCAAGGGCTGGCTGGGCGGGGGCTTCTGGGGGAAGAGGTGGGGCATTGGGGCAGGTTCTGGCACTCCTGCTGGAGGGTCCTATTTTTAAATAGTACAAAGTTGGCGACCACAACTATGTTATGCGCAGACTGTGGGACAGTCAGATGAGGCCCTCTCTTGCCGGGAGAGTATCTGTGGTGCCAAGCCTGAAGGGAGAGCAGGGGCACAGAGAGCAGGGAGGAAGGCCCCCGCCCCTGGGAAGTGGGCAGGGGAGGTGTCACGGATCCCCAGCACCGGTGCCGTGGTCACAGCTTTGGAGCAGTCCCTGGGAGGGCCCCTTCTAGTGGGCCAGATCCCATAGCGGGTTCCACTCTTCCACCAGGGTCAGCCACGCGGTTTCACCACTTCGTTAGGCTGGGGCCTCTGAGCCATCAGCACCCCTCTCTGCCCTGCGAGAGCCATTCAAGGAGTCTCACTGAGACAGACCCCCCAAGGGAGACTCGTACAGTCTTAGGGACCAATGCACGTCCGCAGGCATCGTCAGCGGCACTCAGCCCATGCTGGCAAACAGGAGGGTCTGTTACAGGGGAGGGCAAACTTTATGGCCAGAGGGCCACATTGGGTTTCCAAAATTGTCTGGAGGGCCGGTTAGGGGAGGCTGTGCCTCCCCAAACAGCCAGACATGGCTGGCCAATGCCCCATATCTGACCCCCTGATTCTTGCCCTCTGATGGCTCCCCTGTGACCCCTGCCCCATCCAATCCCCTCTGCTCCCTGTCCCCTGACCGCCCCCAGAACCCCTGCCCCTGACTGCACCTTGCTGCCCCATCCAACCCCCCCTCTCATTCCTGACTGTCCCCCCAGGACCCCTGCCCCATCCAACCACCCCTTTTCCCTGATGCCCCCGCCAGGACTCCTGCCCTTCTGACTGTCCCAACCTCCCTGTCCCCTTGACTGCCCCCAGACCTCCCACCCCTGACTGCCCCCCGCCAAACCATCCAACCCCTCCTCTCATTCCTGACTGCCCCCCGGGATCCCTGCCCCATCCAACCACCCCTTCTCCCTGTCCCCTGACCACCCCCAGAACCCCTGCCTCTGACTGCCCCCTGCTGCCCCATCCAACCCCCCTTCCTTCCTGAGTGCCCTGGGGACTCCTGACCCCCTGTTCCCTGCCCTCTGACCATCCTGACCCCCCCATCCACACCCTCGCCCCCTGACCACCACCCCGAACTCCCCTGACCCCTTACCGTGCTGTCTGGAGCGCCGGTGGCTGGCGGTGCTACAGCCGCGCTGCCCAGAGCACCAGAACAGGCAGCCACGCCACTGCTCAGCGTGGACCACTGGGTCAGGCTGCAGATCTGCAGCTGTGCTGTCTGGCAAGATCTTGCAGCCATTGCGCCGGCGACGGGGCGAGCTGAGGCTGTGGGGGAGGGGGAACAGCAGGGGAGGGGACAGGAGCTCAGGGGCCGGGTAAGAGGGTCCTGTGGGACGGATGTGGCGACCGGGATTAGCACAGAGAAATAAACAGAGTCCATTCTAGTTAGCCAGAGCCCGTAGCTGTTTCCCTGTGTCACTGCCTCGGACCTCCTCAGTCAGGTTTCCCTCTGAGCAGCCCCCCGACTCCTCATCTCATACCCCCGCAAGTCCTTTGCTCCCGTACTGGGGCACATGCAGCTCAGGCCCCGCCCACCACCAGTGAGCAGCAGGGAAATCAGTTGCTAAGTGTCCACATCCGGGCAATTGGATCTGCCACTGCATTCCCAAGAGCTCAATCGACATGAGACCTAAGGACCCCGGACAGCTGTTCACCCCCGTGTCTTAGCCCAAACAATCCCTTTCCATCCACTAAGTAACCATGCAGCATATGAGGGAAACTGAGGCACGCATTGGCTTCCTAACTATATTACAGAATATTCCCACTTTGTCGCACCGGGAGAAAGGAAAGACCCAGGCTGGGGATGCTGATGATAGGGGCCGACAAAGCCGGAACCCCCCTCACACTCTTTTGCCCTTGGCATGGTTGGGCCCTGTGCCCGGTAGCCAGGCCTTAGAGGGGAGCAGCCCACCGCCGCCTCCCCAGCCAGGCTCTAGAGCAGCAAACTGGAGCAGCCAGCTTCAGCCGTCATGAGAAGCGGCTCCGTCCACTCCCCGCCCGGGACCGGCTGCTAGGGAGAGCAGCTGAATGTGCCGGGTGGGGTGAAGGGGGAAAGGATGGAGCCCTCTCGCTCAGGTAATGTGGGGCGGGGATTTCATGTCACCTGGGCTCAGGGCTGGGAAGTTGCTGGGCAGAGGAGACACAGGGGGTGCTCATGTGTCCTTCCTTTGAGATTGTGCCCCCTCAATGGCCAGGGACTCCAGAGGAGACTCCCCTGGCTTCAGCCAGGGGGGGCTCTGGCTCTGGGCTTCAGCAGAGCCAGTCTTACCGGGAGCCATGGTGAAGAGGCAAGAAGTGGGGTAGAAGGGAGCTCATGGCAATGGGGGGGGGGAAGGAGTGGGGCCCAGGGGCATTGGGGAGCCAGGAGTGGCAGCGGAGGCCACAGGTGATGGGTAGGGGGCGGCAGGAGGGAGCAGGGACCAGGGGCACCAAAATACAGCAGTACATTATTTTTATTATGGAGCCTGCAAATTTATTTGTTTTTTCCCCCAAAGTTAATTAAGTATTTTAGGAAAATTTGTCCGAGCGGCCACCAGCAAGAGTTGGCCAGCAAAAAGTTTGTTCCGAGAACTCCTGGTTATCCCCTGGACACTCACCGTTTTCACCGATCTGCTTCTTGCAAAGAAACAGTTCACTCCAGCATACCCGTTTCACCTCAGATCACAGCTCCTCTCTACTTACAGCACTTTGATGAGTTCAAGGGCACCCAGAGGATTCAGGGGGCCTGGGGCAAAGGAATTTTGGGGGCCCCTTCCATAAAAAAAGTTGCAATACTATAGAATACTATATTCTCGTGAGGGCCCCTGCGGGGCCCAGGGTCTGGGGCAAATTGTCCCACTTGCCCCCCCCCCCCCGGGCAGCCCTGGAAGAGATAGTGGAAATAGCAAGGGGAGCCGGATTGAATTGAGCATAGAGATTCTGTCGTAGGAAGCAGAAATATTTGACAGAAATGGCTACATATACAAATAAAATCATGAACCCTTCATGAACAAAAGACCCTCATGTCTGTAGCTCACCCATTTTGGAGCCAAATAGGCTGTGATCCATCTTTCCGAAAGAAACTCTTACTGTCAGTTACCCTCCTTGGTGAAGAAACCAATATGTCCCTTCCTCTGAATGCGGGGGAGGGTTGTGGATTCAGATTTGACCCCCTCCCATCTCTTTCCTTTGGGGAAGGGTTTTTTGGGGGGAGGGAGATTTCAGCTCCTGTTTTCTTTGATCCGTCCATCCCTTATTGCGGTTCCTCCCTCCCTTTTCCCATCCCTCTCTCGGAGGTTTTCTGTCTCCCCGGCACAGGGGGTGACACATGTCTGGATTCTCTCTCTGTTCCAGCAGGTGATGCCGGGATGGCGAGTGAGAACGGGGAGGAGAAGCCCCAGCAGGAAGATGCTGATCCAGGAGTGCTTCGCGGGATGTTCGCAGGGAGATGCAAAAGGGACGTTTGCTGTGGTTGGCCACTGACCAAAGCCTGTGAGAGTCAGTGCAGGGCAGAGGAAAGTGTCAGGAGCTGCTCACACCTCATGAGACGTCAGAGCATCCTCATGGGCAAGAGACCCTACCCATGCTCTGAGTGTGGGAAAAGCTTCAGCCAGAGCTCCTCGCTTATTAGACATGAGAGAATCCACACAGGAGAGACCCCGTTCGCGTGCGCCGAGTGCGGGAAACGCTTTAGCCAGCGCTCATCCCTGGTCACCCACCGGAGAATCCACACCGGCGAGACGCCCTACACCTGTGCTGAGTGTGGGAAAAGCTTCCGGCGGAGCTCAAACCTGATCACGCACCAGAGAATCCACACCGGCGAGACACCCTACACCTGCGCCAAGTGCGGGAAAAGCTTCAGGCAGAGCTCAAACCTCATCACACATTGGAGGATCCACACCGGGGAGATGCCCTACACCTGCGCTGAGTGCGGGAAATGCTTCAGTCAGAGCTCGACCTTCATTCGACATCAGACAATCCACACCGGGGAGACGCCCTACGCCTGCTCTGAGTGTGGGAAAAGCTTCAATCGGTGCTCTGCCCTGATCACGCACCAGAGGATCCACACTGGAGAGATGCCCTATGCCTGCACCGAGTGCGGGAAACGCTTCAGTCTGAGCTCGACCCTCATTGCACATCGGAGGATCCACACGGGAGACATGCCCTACACCTGTGCCGAGTGCGGAAAAAGCTTCCGGCAGAGCTCAAACCTGAACACCCATCGGAGGATCCACACTGGGGAGACGCCTTATGCCTGCACCGAGTGCGGGAAATGCTTCAGTCAGAGATCCACCTTTATTAGACATCGGCGCGTCCACACGGGGGAGACGCCATACACGTGCTCTGAGTGTGGGAAAAGCTTCAGCCAGAGCTCGACCCTCATCACACATTGGAGAATCCACATGGAAGAGGCCCCCTACGCATGCTCCGAGTGTGGGAAACGTTTTAGCCACAGTTCTGCCCTTATTAGACATCTGAGGATCCACACTGGGGAGACCCCTTACCCATGCTCCGAGTGCGGGAAACGTTTTAGCCACAGCTCTGCCTTGACCACGCACTGGAGAATCCACACAGGAGAGATGCCCTACAAATGCTCCGAGTGCGGGAAAAGCTTCCGGCGGAGCTCCGGCCTCCGCACCCATTGGAGGATCCACACCGGCGAGACGCCCTACATGTGCTCCGAGTGCGGGAAAAGCTTCAGCCACAGCTCCACCCTGACCACCCACCGGAGAATCCACACCGGAGAAACACCCTACACCTGTGCCGAGTGCGGGAAATGCTTCCGGCAGAGATCCAGTCTCATCACGCACCGGAGGATTCACACTGGAGAGACGCCCTACGCCTGCTCTGAGTGCGGGAAAAGCTTCCGGCAGAGCTCAAACCTTATAGCTCACCAGAGAATCCACACGAGGGAGACACACTGAACGTGCTGTGAGTGCGGGAAAAACTTCAGTCATGGTTCATCCTTCCTTAGACACCAGAGAATCCCCACGGATGAGAGACCCTATATGTGCTCCGAGTGCAGGAAAAGCTTCAGTCAGAGCTCAAACCTTATTAGGCATCTGAGAATCCACACTGGAGAGACACCCTGCAGCAGGCTTCTCAGACTGGGGATCGGGACCCCTCAGGGGGGTACAAAGTCATTACACGGGGGTCACGAGCTGTCAGCCTCTACCCCAAACCCTGCTTTGCCTCCAGCATTTATCATGGTGTTAAGTATTTAAACAAGTGTTTTTAATGTATAAGGGGGGAAGAGGGGTCACACTCAGAGGCTTGCAAAATGAAAGGGGTCTCTAGTGCAAAAGTCTGAGGACCCCTGCCCTACACCGGCTGGTCTCCACCAGGAGTACACGTCACCCTGGGGATACACAGAGGTCTTCCAGGAGGCACATCAGCTCATCTCGATAATTGCTTAGCTTTACAACAGGCTACATAAAAAGCACTCACGAAATCAGTACAAACTCACATTTCCTATGGACAATGCCTTGTTTATACTGCTCTCTAAGGTGTACATTGAAATGCAAGTACAATGTTTATATTCCAATGGGTTTATTTTATAAGGCTACGGTAAAAATGAGAACATCAGCACATTTTTAGCACTAGGGTGGCCGGGACACTTTGGTATTTGTAGGTCTGGTTTTGTAAGCAGGTCGTTTTTAAGTGAGGTGAAACTTGGGGGGACGCAAGACAAATCAGACTCCTGAAAGGGGGACAGTTGTCTGCAAAGGTTGAGAGCCGCTGCCCGACAGAGAGCTTTCACCTTATCACACATCGGAGACTCCCCATGGGTGAGAGCCCCAACACATGCTCTGAGTGTGGGAAAAGCTTTGGTTGAAGCTCAGGCCTTGTCGCATGGGTGGGGCATATCATAGTCTGGGGCTGGCCGTGCCTCCCCAAATAAGCCCAATGTGGCCGCGCCCACGCGCCGCCCAGAAGGCCCCCTCCTGCTTGCCTTTTCCCCTTGGCCACAGCCCAGGCAGGCTGGCTGCTCCTCTTCCGGGCAGCGTGCTGGGGCTGGGGTGGCCTGCGGCCAGGACTTGGGGTGGCTGGGGCCGCACAGCACTGGGTGGGGGCAGGTGCTGGGGCTGCAGCCCTCAGTGCTCGGGGGGGAAGGCGGCTGCTGGCACTGGGGCTGCCCACCCTGTGCTCGGGGTGGGAGCTGTGCCTCACAACCCAGTGCACTGGGAAGGGGGCCTGGCGGCCACAGCGGAAGCAGCTTTGGGCTCTGGCCGGTGAAGGGGGGCAGGAGCGGCAGGGCTGGCCAGGCACCAACCTCCCCAAGCCAGTGGGTCACCCGCTGCCCATGCCCACGCGCGAATCCGCATGGGAGAGGAATGCCATGAATGGTTTGACTAAGCCTTGCCAAAGATTTTTTTTTCCTTTTAAATGCATTTGCTAATTCCCACACAGCAGCCTGCATGGCTCTTTTCACGTTGCCTGAACTGCGCAATGCCTCTCGTCTCCTGCAAGTGCGTTTCTTGCTTCTGCCTGTTGCAGCTCATTTTTTGGGGGGCGAATGTCACGATCCTTTCTGTCCACTCTGTGGTCTTATGAGGAACTGGAGCGTGTGTCTGTCCTGCCAGGAAGGCCCGTCCCCCCGGGTGCGGGAGACAGGCTTCACCACAACTAGCTCCACTGAGGTGAAAACGACCTGTCCCCTGTCTCCACTCAGACTGTAGGTGGAGTTAGCTGCTGAAGGGAGCTGTCCTGATGTAAACACGCACATATACTTGTGGTGCAGATATAAACCCCAGTACAGAGAATGGGGTTTGCTTTCTCCTTGACCTCACCAAATCTCCATCACTTTTCCTAGCCTAGACAAGCCCTGAGCATCACGTCAGTACTGTTCCCCCATTGCCAAGGGAGTGTTACTCACAGCTCTCCCTTTGGGGACAGAACAGAGGCACTGATTTTCTAATGTGCCGGGTGGGGCTCAACCCCCGCTTTGCCCGTGGCCCCGCCCCCATTCCTTTCCCCGAGGCCCCACCCNATTATCACTGTAATAGTCAGTGCTTCCCTTCAGGACCGGCCCTAGAGGGGTCTGGGGTCTGGGACAAATCCCTCCCTTTCCTCCTCAGGCCCTGCCCCCACTGCACCCCTTCCCCCAAGTCCCCACCCCACCCCGTCCCATCCCATCTCTTCCCTTCCTGCCCCATTCCGGCCCCACCCCCACCTCTTTCCACTCAGCCCCACCTTTTCCCGCCCCCCTCAACTCCTTTCCCACCCCTCCCCCGAGCATGCCTCTTCCTTGTCACCCCACCCAGTGCCTCCTGCATGCCGTGGAACAGCTGATAGTGCCATGTGGGAAACACTGGAGGGGGGGGGGCGCTGATTGAGGCAGGCTGCTAGTGGGTGCTGAGTACCCACCATTTTTTTCCCATGGGTGCTCCAGCCCCAGAGCACCCACGGAGTCGGCGCCTATGGGACAGAATGTCGCGTGTTGATCAGAGTGGAAGGGGAAGATTGCACTATAACAGAAAGCAGCACAGGGGATAAACGTCATTTCAGCCTCTCTTCCCCGAGGGAGATCAGGGATTCCCTCCTTTCACATAGCCATCAGGATCCCACTTCCCAATTCCAGCCCAGCCGTCCGCATGAGCTGCTACAGTATTTATAATCCCCACTTTCTACTCGTCCAGCTCCGGCAGTGCTAAATCATGATACAATGTTCGCAGCACTCGGCGGTGAGTTATCATGCTCTGATCCTAAATTAAACTCACCAAGGCAGGAGGTGAAAGTGCTGGAGGGGGGATTTGAATGGAACCCAAATGCAGAGAGTTCATTCCCTGGTTTAATCCTGGTTTCTGTCCATCGGAAAAAATTTTTCCTGCTGAGCCGGGATTCTTTGCAAGGTGGTTGGCTGTTTTTCCCCATTACTGTGATGCTAAAACTTTTTTTTTTTGGTAACTAGGACTGCTGAATAATAATGAAGTGGCTCTGAGTGAAGCAGGTTTGAATGCATCAGGGGTAAATACAATGTTCTGATTCTGAGTGATCAGACGTCACCTGCTCTGAAATTTCATTTTCTAGGAAATTTGAAAGTGTCTGACACGCCTTTGCATTGTGGGGTTTCCTCTCTGTCCTGATTGGTCAAATATGGGGATATTAGTTTTGTTTGACAGCATCAGCTCAGCTTGATTGGGGGGCGTGGGCTATGAAAGAAACGATCATTCACTTAAATTCTGTCTATAGGGACTGTGATCCAGGCCCGTGTCGAGTCACTTGATGATTCCTTATTCTGTTCATTCCCTCTGTGGCACCCGGCATTGGCCACTGTCGGTAGACAGGACACTGGGCTGGATGGACCTTTGGTCTGACCCAGTCTGGCCATTTTTATATTCTTATGCTGGGCTAAGCGAGACTTTTCCAAATTGACACTCGCCTGAAAATCATCAAGGATCAAGATGAAGGGAAAAGCAGAAGTCCTTTGCCTGTCAGGTCAACACGCTCTGGAAGAGGGGGTGACTTTTCTGGACCTCCAGACTCATCCTCTCTGTGGAAGGAAGTCACAACATCAAAGACGGGCCAAGCCAGCTTTGACTAGAGTCTCTGTACCCGAAAAACCTCACAAGCCTGAGGCACGGGGTCAGCTACCCCACAACCTAGGTCCCCGACGGTAGCTCCAGCTCCGACTCGGCGCATCTGAAGAATAGGAGAGTCGCAGAGGTCCGACCCTTTGTCATGATAGGCTGTGTAGCAGGGTGGTTACCCGCTCCTGCCCTTCGGGATGGAAAACAGCCTGAGCTGATTGGGGAAAGTAGGCTCAGCTGTGGCCAAGCCCCAATCAGGCCCAGTGGGCCCCTATAAGAGGCAATGAGCCAGGAGCCCAAACAGACTCCCTCTGCCTGTAGAGGGAGATGGGCCTGGCTGCAGGGAGCTAGACACAGGGTACCTGAGTGGAGCAGGGCTGGGGAAAAGCAGAGGAGCTGGGGAGCTCCAGCCTGGAAAGCCCCAGGCTGTGGCCTAGCATTGGGCTAATAGGTACTGGAGGTTATAGGGAGCAACCCAGGGGTGGGCCAAGGCAGCAGATCCAAACCCAATCTTGCCAGTGATGAGTGGCTGAACTGCAGTCCGCCCCAGGGCGTGGGGGCTAGACGATGGCTGGCAGTAGCCGCATACTGAGGTGAGGTGCGGATAGTGGGTGGGGGTTTCCCTGGGAGGGGAGACTGTCAGAGAAAGGGGTTACTGCTTGGGGGCAGCACCCCAGCTAACAGGGCACCAGGGTCCTGGGAGGGACATGGGGCCAACAGGCAGTGGATCACTGGCCTGCAGAGGGAGCTCTGGAGCTGGAACGAGCTAATTCCCTAAGAGATCAGCAGGAGGCGCTGCAGGGGTGAGTTGGCACGTCTACAGCGCTTACTGAACTTTTTTCCCCTATTTTTGGTCTTTTGTTTTTGTTAACTGGAGACAGCCTGGCTTTTCTGTTATATCAGGGGGTTCAGTGTGCGCATGCGTGTAAAAGCACCTGGAAAATCCATACCAGGAATGCTATAGAAAGAATAGTTAGGCAAATCTAAGGGCTTCTTCACACCCCTGAGCAACATAAATTACATTGATTTAAGACAAAGATCACCAAACTCTGGGGCACACCCCACCAGAGGAACATTCTGGGGAGTACGGGTGTGTGTGTGGGGGGGCGGGGGGACAGGTCCAGGCCAGCCCCCTTGGGGGTGGGAGGGAGCATCACCCAGCCCACCCCCAC
>NC_133779.1:17730363-17761759 GCF_003597395.2 Chelonoidis abingdonii | reverse complement strand
TCGTGGCTCCTGGCCCCGCCCCCAGCCCCGGTCCTGGCTCTTAGCACCGTGCCTGGTCCTATCCCCAGCCTTGGCATGGCTCTGCCCCCGGCTGCGGGCCCCCATCGTGGCCCAGATGCAGCTCCACTCCCAGCCTCGGCTCTCTTCCCAGCCCCAGCTGCACCCCCCAGCTGCAGCCCCTGTACTCCTGTCTGCGTCCCCCCCCCGCCCCAGGAATCACGGCCCTGCTCCTGGCCCCAATTCCGGGGAGGGGGCGAGGGGCACGGACAGAGGGAAGACGGGTGTGACCCTCAACCTCTGGGGACCAGTGACTTAAGGGATAGCGTAAACAAGCCCTTAGTGGTCCCAAATCTCTGCCCTGTGAAATGACTGAAGCCTCATCTGAGAAAGCGTTCCAACCCTCCAAGTTGCTGGGTATAAACTGTATAAAATGCGTAAAGTCGCTGTAAGATCTGTATCTATACTGGCGCATTGCTGGGGAGGGCACGGAGAAGGATCAGCAACACACTAGTGAACGCCGAGGCTATGTCCACATGGCACTTCTTTTGATACAACTTTTGTTGGCTGGGGTGTGAACCACCCTCCCGACTGACATAAGTTTTACTGACGAAAAGAGGCGGCGTGGCCAGCACTTTGACAGTGGGAGATGCTCCCCCTACACCCCCGACAAAGCTACTGCTGCTCGTTGGTTTGAGAGAGCTCTCCCGCCACCAAAGTCCGGCTACACAGGAGAACTTACAGCGGCGCGGTAAGATACTCTGTCAACGTTGCCTAAGGAAAAAAAATGAGAAGTCCTTGTGGCACCTTAGAGACCAAATTTATTTGGGCATAAGCTTTCGTGGGCTAAACCCCACTTCATCGGTTGCATGGAGTGATAAATACAGTAAGCAATATATATATCACATCAAAAGATGGGAGTTGCCTTACCAAGTGTGTGTGGGGGTCACTGCTAGCGAGGCCAATTCAATTAAGGTGGAAGTGGCCTATTTTCAACAGTTGACAAGAAGGGGTGAGTATCAGCAGAGGGAAAATTACTTTTTGTAGTGACCCAGCTGTGACGGGGCAGGGAGTGGGGACGGATTGACCTGGGGATGTTGCATCCTTGATGGGAGAGGAAGTGGGGACGGATTGACCTGGGGATGTTGCGTCCGTGACGGGGCAGGGAGTGGGCACAGATTGACCTGGGGATGTTGCATCCTTGATGGGAGAGGAAGTGGGGACAGATTGACCTGGGGATGTTGTGTCCGTGACGGGGCAGGGAGTGGGGACAGATTGACCTGGGGATGTTGCGTCCGTGATGGGGCAGGGAGTGGGGAGAATTGACCTGGGGATGTTGCATCTGTGACGGGGCAGGGAGTGGGGAGGATTGACCTGGGGATGTTGTGTCCGTGACGGGGCAGGAAGTGGGGACGGATTGACCTGGGGATGTTGCGTCTGTGGTGGGGCAGGAAGTGGGGAGAATTGACCTGGGGATGTTGCATCTGTGATGGGGCAGGGAGTGGGGAAGGATTGACCTAAGGCTGTTGCGGGGGAGTTTTACTGGTACTGTCTGCATTGGTGATGGGATATCAGGGGGTGACTTCACTTGAGGGATGATACCTGAGTACGTAACCTGAGCCAGGAGGGGGGTTGGGGCCAGGTGACACCTTCTGCCCGGGAAACTGGACAAAGGCTGGAGGAGGAGCCAGGGAGTGGCTGGAGGAGATGGCTAGAGGGGGTTTCAGTTTGGAGCTGGCTGGGGAAATGGAGGGAGACACCGGGCCAGGGTCCAAGCTCCCTGCCCCCCAATATGGACCTGACTGAGGGGTCCTGTTGTCTGTACCTGCAAGACCTGTTTTGAGCCGTGTTCCTGTCATCTAATAAACCTGTGTTTATCGTGAATTGCAGGAAGCGGGGGATGCAGGGCCCTGACTCCCCCACTCTCCGTGGCGCCAGCCACTCCCAGTCTTTATTCAGGCCTAATGTGGTGGTGTCCAGTTTGCAAATGAATTCTAGCTCTGCAGTTTCTTGCTGGAGTCTGGTTTTGAAGGTTTTGATGTTGAAGAATGACCACTTTTAGGTCTGTTGTTGAGCGTCCAGGGAGATTGAAGCACTCTCTTGCTGGTTTTTGAATGATCCAATTCTTGATGTCTGATTTGTGTCTGTTTATTCTTTTGTGTAGAGAATTCTTCTGCCCAAAGAAATGTGTTAGTGTCTCAGGTGCTACGAGGACTCCTCGTTGTTTTTGCTGATACAGACTAACACGAGTGCCGCTCTGAAACCTAACGCCTAAGGAAGAAGCTTTAATTGGCTTTAAGGCGGTTTAAATCCAAGCGCTAATTTGGTCTCCGTATTGAGATATTCAGCCAGCCACAGCTGGTTTGTACTGCCTAGGCAGACAGCACTGATTAGAGTTTATAACTAAATACGCAAACCTGCTTTTTGGGTTCCTGTTTTAGATTTTATAAGGCTTGATCTTCTCTTGGATTAATCTGATGACTTGACTTAATTGACGGCTGGATTCCAAAGCAATCTCACCGTTCACGCTTGGATGGACTACTTTGACCTTAAAATGTGTGCTGGTGTAATTCAACCCTTCGTGCGTGGTGTCGTGTGTATGGCAAATTGGCCGTCGTCATGTGGGCGCTTGATCACCATTTGAATAAAATGTCTAAAATGGAAAATTGAGTCCTGTTTCTTTGAATAAGCAACATGGGCCAGATCCGCAGAGAATCGACACTGTCCAAATTAACCATTCGGCACTAACAGAGGACTAGTTGCGGGCACCTATCTCAGCTCCAGCTGCACCCTGTGGGACTCAGAGCATCAAAAGGGAAACTAAACTCCCCAGCCAGGGAGTGTGGGTGGGGCCAGTGTGGTTGAGGGAGGTGATCAGAGAGTGTCTCTGAGTAGCGGAGGTGAGAGGGGGTTCCGCTCCTGTCTGGATTAGGGTCAGTGCCTGGTCAGGCCCATCTGAGGCTAGGGGCTTAGGTTTGAAGGTCTGTAAACGGAGGTGAAAAGCTTGTACATTTTATCTGCGGTGGGGAGTCAGCCGAGCAAATGTATTTGTGTTAACGGGAAAGTTCTGAAAGAGGGCAGAGTTAAGGTTATGTGGGAAACCTTAATGGGGTATTTCACGAACTTGAATTTGGCTGAAGCATAGGTTCTAGAAGAGCCCAGTATCCCACCAGGCAACTTGAACTCTGCACTGATGACATTTTTTGTCCTTTAATACAAGGAGGGGAGGTACTGGCTGCCAATTAGACATTAACCAGCTAGCAAGGTGGACTCCAGGGCTAAACAATTAGCAAGAAAACAGTAATATTACCCATCAACAAGGACTCCTTTAAAGCAAATCATATAACACCCATCTTCACCGGAGCAGCAAAGTGACTCAAAGCCATTCCCTCCGGAGAGAGGTTTCCCCACCTCCATCCTGGGTATTTGCTAGACGGAAGAAGCACAAGAAAAGCCAACTGAATTCACAGGAAGTCCCTTCTCCTCCAGATCTTCCTGATTTGAGGGGTGGCCACATGGTTTCCAACACTGTTGTCTCAGACAATCTCTCTCCCAGAGCCTCAGGCCTGAGTCCCCATGTTAGGTTCCTGCACTGCCCCAGTTCCCATAACACTCAGAGCCGAGGGGCACCGGGAACCCAGGGTGTTTTCCCCCTGGGGGCCAGTTTGCTGCAGACCACAGGGTCACAGTGTGAGGCAGGGCCCCAGGCATCTCTATGGAAGGTGCAGAGGGGGGGGTTTGCTAGGCCTGGGGGGCTAATTGAGAGCATCTCAGGGGATTACATGGACACATTCCCCTGCTTGGCAACTGGCAGAAAGGACAGGCCTCACTGCAAGCAGGATTTGAACCTGCGCAGGAAAACCCCAGGGGATTTCAAATCCAACACCTTAAAACTCAGCCATCACCTCATAAGACCACCAGCCCTGATTTCTCCCATGCTTTGGGGGCTGGGTTTGCTAGTTGAATGCTGCATTTCAGATTCCGGGCATTGCAATTATTTCATAGAATCCTAGAAAATTAGAATTGGAAGGGACCTCAGGAGGTATCTACTCCAACCCCCTGCTCAAAGCAGGACCAACCCCAACTAAATCATCCCAGCCGGGGCTTTGTCAAGCCTGACCTTAAAAACCTCTAAGGAAGGAGATTCCACCACCTCCCTAGGGAACCCATTCCAGTGCTTCACCTCCCTCCTAGGGAAATGGTGTTTCCTAATATCCAACCTAGGTCTCCCTCACTGCAACCTGAGCCCATCACTCCTTGTTCTGTCATCTGCCATCACTGAGAACAGCTGAACTCCAGCCTCTATGGAACCCCCTTTCAGGGGGTTGAAAGCAGCCATCAAATCCCCCCTCACTCTTCTCTTCTGCAGACTAAACAAGCCCAGTTCCCGCAGCCGTTCCCCGTAAGTCATGTGCCCCAGCCCCCTGATCATTTTCGTTGCCCTCCGCTGGACACTCTCCAATTTGTCCACATCCCTTTTGTAGTGTGGGGCCCAAAACTGGACACAGTATTCCAGATGCGGCCTCACCAATGCCGAATAGAGGAGAATGATCACGTCCCTCAATCTGCGTCCCCATCTGTGTGATGGGGACTGGGGCAGTGCAGGAACCTAACAAGGGGACTCAGGCCTGAAGCTCTGGGAGAGAGGTTGTCTGAGACATCGGTGCTGGAAACCACGTGGCCACCCCCTAAATCAGGGGCCTGGTCCAGCCATGCGTCTGAGCTGCTGGGATTCCCTCCCACAGAGCCCCGGATCGCAGCCTGAAAATCAGCATGTGATGCTGCCACTCGTTCTCCCTGAGTCAGAAAATCACCCCTGCATGGCTGGCAGGGCATGCGGGCACCGTGCAGCCGTCCTGGCGTGAGCTCTTCTCCCAGCAGCTCTGGGCCCGGTCGAAAGCCTTGAAAGGGGGCGTGCTGCCGGGCTATTTGCACCAACACCTCGCACGTGCGGCATGTCCGGTGGTAGCTGGGTAAAGACCCTTCACTCCCTGGCAGCCTGGGGTCCAGCCTCCATTCCTGGAGAGGCCCAGGGTGCTATTCACACCAGCCGATGCTGGGTGTGCGCCGAGGGAAATCAGCCCCAAGGGCCCCTTCCAGCAGCCCCGGGAATTCATTTCAGCTGGTGCCTGGAGGGAAAACACATCTGGGAACAGGGGTGAGGGGAGTTCACCCCCTTTTCACCGGGGCTGTGCGGACTGAGGCCTGGTGCTTTTCATGCCTGATGATGTGGCGCCACCGTGTGGCCAGTTTCTGTCGCACCCTTGGATTAAAAATAGCTTTTTTCACAGAAACTTTCTTTTCCTCACGGGGGCAGGTTAATCTACCCAGGGTAAGTGATTCTGCGGCAGGTCTGGAGGGGGAAGGGACCATTTTCAGGGTTATTAAATTAATGCGTTGTGCCTACACACACACACACACACACACACACACACTCCCACCCATCCTCTGTCTCTCTCTCTCTCTAAACTTCATTATCTCCAGTAGGAGAACACTTCCACCTCTCTGCTCACTCAGTAACAGACTTAAAGGTGGCACTTTTGCAACAGAAAAGCTTCAAAAACAGACTCCAACGAGAAACTGCTGAGCTTGAATTAATATGCAACCTAGATACCAATAACTTGGGCTTGAATAGAGACTGAGTGTGGCTGGGTCATTGCACAGATTTAATCTATTTCCCCATGTTAAGTATCCTCACACCTTTTTTTTAACTGTCTGAAATGGGCCATCTTGATTATCGCTACAAAAGTTTTTTTCCTCCTGTTGATAATTGCTCATCTTAATTAATTAGCCTCTTAGAGTTGGTAATGCAACTTCCATCTTTTCATGTTCTCCGTATGTATGTATGTATCTCCTCACTGTATGTTCCGTTCTATGCATCCGATGAAGTGGGCTGTAGCCCACGAAAGCTCATGCTCAAATCAGTGTGTTAGTCTCTGAGGTGCCACAAGTTGTCCTGTTCTTTTTGCGGATACAGACTAACATGGCTGCTACTCTGAAACCCTTAATTAGCTGAAGCAGTTTGAGAACCTCTAGATTAAGTCGAGACTTGTGGTTTTCACGCAGGTGATGCTTGTTTGACTCCTGGTCGGGGGGAAGAAATGAGATTTTGCTCAGCGAGAAGGCAGGCAGTGTGACCATCAGGTCCATCTGGCCATCCACATGCCTCATTACTGACCTGGGTCTGTGTGGTCAGGGCTGCTCTGGGGAGGCAAGTGGGGCAACTTGCCCCAGGCCCTGGGCCCTGCAGGGGCCCCCACGAGAATATAGTATTCTCTAGTATTGCAACTTTTTTTTTAATGGAAGGGCCCCCCGAAATTGCTTTGCCCCAGGCCCCCTGAATCCTCTGGGCGGCCCTGTGTGTGGTCCCTGGCACAACAGGATCCCCAGGGTCTGTAAAGAAGGCCCTTGTCTCACTCATATGTGAAAATTGTGTCCTTCATCTTGAGAGGCCTTTCTGCCGCAGGTGGTGCAATGGAGATCCTGGTCTCAGTCAAGGTCTGTGTTGGTTGGTTATTACCCCAACCCAGTCCAATGTGCAGAGGAGGGGGGGCGTTAGCAGGTTCAGGGGTTAAGGGCCACACACCACTTGTGGCCGTTAACCATTCAAATTTCGACTGATCGCAGCACCCCTAGTTTTTTTGCTTTCGTGATCATCACTGTGATTTTCCTGCTCTTTCTGGGGTAATCTCGGTCTTTTCCTTACCAAAGCATAGAAAAAACAAACAAACCCCCTGTCACTTTTATTCCCTACTATTCCTTTTCTTCACGTTGTTGTTGGTGTCACTAAAGGAACATGCAACCACACAAAATCTTTGACTGCCCTGTTCTGGGTCCATGCAGCACCTCCCTGAACAGGATTTGTAGCGCTGCAGCCACCAACAGACACCAGAGCAGGGGCGGGCAAACTTCTTGGCCTGAGGGCTGCATTGGGTTTTGGAAATTGTATGGACGGCTGGTTAGGGGAGGGGGATGTGGCCCAGCCCCCACCTCCCTCCCTGCTTCTGGCCCCCTGACAGCCCCCCCTGGGACTCCTGGCCCATCCAAATCCCCCTGTTCCCTGATGCCCACCCCCCGGCCCTCTGTTCCCTGACTCCCCACCCAGACCCCCCCGAGTGCCCCCGCCACCCATCCAACTCCCCCTCCTTCCTGACTGCCCCCCCAGGATTCCTGATTGCCTGTTCTCTGCCCTCTGACCACCCTGCCCCCTATCCACACCCTGCCCCTGGCCTACCCCCCCCAACTCCCCTGCCCTCTATCCAACCCCACCTGCTCCCTGCCCCCTTACCGCACTGCCTGGAGCACCGGTAGCTGGCGGCACTAGAGCTGTGCTGCCCAGCTGGAGTCAGCTGCCTCACCGTGCAGCACAGAGACCTGCTCAGGCCAGGCGCTGGCAGCCCTGCAGCCCAGAGTGTCACCTCCCAGGGTAGTTGCTCAAAGGCTGGGCAGGAAGGTCCTGCAGGCCGCAGTTTGCTCAGCTCTGGTTTATGGAAAAATGTAAAGCACAGGAATAAAATCAGTTTTGTCGCCCGAACAGGGACTTGAACCCTGGACCCTCAGATTAAAAGTCTGATGCTCTACCGACTGAGCTATCCGGGCTTCTGAGTGGCAGTGGGAAGCTTTACATTTTTAAACTTACATCCTGCTCTCTGATTGGGCAAAAGATTAGCCAATCGGGCGGAGGGGGCGGGCACCGCCCCAGCAAACTGAAACCCAGTGCAGAGATGTGACAACAGCCCAGGAAAGGGCCGCCCGGGGGTGCAAATCTCCGCTCTTGTAGCTAAAGGCAGGGGCACGGGGGTGTCATCCTGCTGCTCAGCACCTGATCATTAATTACCCTTCTAGCAGCAGCCTAATTACTGAGGAGGGGGAAAGGTCTGAGTGAAGCAAGAAGGTGATTTGTCCAGGATTGTCAACCCCAGATGCTCAAAACTAATGAGTTTGGCTCAGCAAAAATCATCAGCTTGACTTTAAAATCATGAGATTATGTAAAAATAAGAGACTCGAGGAGTTCATTTGTTTGCTTTCTGATTCTGGATTCTTTAGGGTGCCCGAGAAGCGGGGTGTGTGTCGCGTTTTGAAGCTTTCTCCACAGCCACCAGCTCTAGACACTTTAGTTTTGCTTTAAGAAGGAAGGCTGAAGTCATCCCATTGTTCACTTGACTCCAGGAGCTGGGGCTTTAAGGAAAACAATAATGATCGTTTCAGAGTGGCAGCCGTTTTAATCTGTATCAACAAAAAGAATGAGGAGTCCTTGTGGCACCTTAGAGATGAACAAATTTATCTGAGCGTAAGCTTTCGGGGGCTAAAGCCCACTTCCTCAGCTTTAGCCCCCGAAAGCTTATGCTCAAATAAATTTGTTCATCTCTAAGGTGCCACAAGGACTCCTCATTCTTTTTAATAATGATTGTGAGACTGGTGACAAAATGATGAGAGTTGACACCCCCGTTTTTCCATATTGTAACAATACCTGGCAAAGGGTGTTAGCCGAGACCCTAGAGAAATCAGACTCTTGAAAGGAGTACAGTGGTCTGAAAAGGTGGAGAGCTGCTGGGCTAGAGTCACTTAGCCCTATGCAGAGCACCCTCATCAATGCAGCTAAAACGGCGAGTGCAAAACACTGACCTAAACGTTTCACATGTTATGACTGCAGAATCAGTGAAAATTGAGGGGAGGTCGCCAGTCCAACCTCTTGGGCTGAATTGTTTCCGTTTAAAAGAACTCTCCAGAAAACAAAACATGCTATTTGCTATTCCGCCCCAGGGGGAGCTACATTATTGCATCCAAAATGTTTGGATTAACACCGCAAGTACTGGACTTGAAAGCACTTGGAAGAGAGAATATTTTAAATACATTTAATATTTACTTTTTGCTAAATAACCCAGCGTTTTTAGTGTGGAAGTGAGCCAGGCTTCAAGACCCCTTTTTTGGGTCGTTGTTTCATTTTGCAGCAGGCTGAAGGTTCAGGCCCCCCAGTACAATGTGTAACCCCGAGATCTGTTTCAGAATGGTAGCTGTGTTAGTCTGTATCAGCAGAAACCCATTGAAGTGGGTTTTAGCCCATGAAAACTTATGCCCAAATAAACGTGTTAGTCTGTAAGGTGCCACAAGCCCTCCTCATTGTTTTTTCCTGATATCTGTGTACACCCCAAACCCAAGCATCATGTGCACACTTTGATCTTAGCATGGTCTGTGTACGACCTCATATCCCAGATCAATCATTCTCCAGAACAAGCCCCAGCACTCCCTTGCTCTTCTACATCTGGGGGTCAATTTATGGTTTCAAGCCCAGTGTGACTGGGCTAAAGGGCAGATCTTAGGCCTGGGCAATACCCTGAACATTGCCCTGAAGCACTTCAGAGATTTTAGTGCCTTAAAAAAAAAAAAAAAAAAACATAAAAAACACCTTTACCTCCCTCCCACCACCCAAATAAAAATAAAAAGTAGCAAAAATATAACAGATAAAAATAGCATTGTAACAACACTTGATTGATTGGACATATACAATCCAGTCAAGCCAAGCCAGGGTGTCCTTATCAATGGCTATTGAAGGGAGGAAGGCCTCTGTAAAGCTGATTTCAGCGTAGCAGCTGTGTCAGTCTGTCTCTGCAAAACGAACAGGACTTGTAGCACCTTAGAGGCTAACAAATTTATTTGAGCATAAGCTTTTGTGGGCTCTGTCTCTGTTCAAAGCTAAATTAATTGTATCTAATTTGCATATTAAGTCAAGTTTAGCAAGTCTCTCCTTGGAAGCTGTTTTTGACGTTTTTTTTGCTGTAAAATCTGACAGCCCTCAACATGATCATGGTTTCTGGCGGGCTGGGCACAACCAGCATTGATGGAATCGGCTCAGAGGGAAAACCGAGGTAGAAAAGGTAAAAACCCGCCCCGTCCCCCCAACGCGTTTCCTTTCTGACCAGAGACAGAGCGGATCGCACCGCGTCCAATCATAGCCGGTCTTGATCTTTGACGTCAGGCAGAGTGGCCGCCGGGAGCGCTTTGGTGTGAAACACTCCCCCTCCCCCCGGACAAGGGTCCCTGCAGCGCCCTAGCAAAGTGGGGGGGGTGGGGGGCTCAGTGTGTCGAACGCAGCAGCGAAGTTATAGACTGACCCAACCCGCAAGGAAAAATAACCCCCCAACTCACTTAACTTTGATTCCCCGCCCCCAAACCCCACGTGGTTGCAAGTGAAGAGGGTCCCTCGCTCAGCAGCGGAGTTTCACCGACTAGCGATTTCAGGTCGCGCCTGGGTTTCCCCATCTCCCCTTCCCAGCGTGGGAGGTTGGCAGCGAAAGTGGGTATTTGGCAAACATCGCCGCTTGTCCAGGCCGAGATTTTTGTTAGCAGCGGATCAGAATCCTGTCGCTGACTCTGGGTTAGTGCGGATTTCCTGTGATTTAAGAACAAATCGTGTATGTGTGGGTCATCTAAGCACTATACCCAGATGTACAGACACGTCTCAACCTGTTAAAAGTCTATTTTAAAATTTGATTTTAATAAGCACTTAGTAGGGAATAGAAGCACCACAAACTATCTGATCATTAAATCCTACAGAAGCCACTGACGTGGCACAGAAAAACCTCCCCCCGTCTACAATATTTAAAGAGTTGCACTGCCTTTTCAAGCCAGGAGCAAACAAGCCCAGCGCAGCCCAACCCGGATCCACCTCCCACTTAAATAAAGTTAATTAACATGAACAAACAGGGAATTAAAGGAAGAAGCCAATCGAGACTTGCTAAAGCCGAACACGCCCCGGGAAAGCCCCCGAACAAGCAGCAGATTGAAGAAACCAGTCCTATATGCGTTTTGCTAGGAGCTACCTTGGCAAGACAAGTTGCTCACACAGCGTACAGTAATTGCAACCCTCTTATAGAAATAGTGGGTGGCTCTTAAAAGAGCCTTTGGGGCTTTGAAATTGACGTCTCTTTGAGCGAGTAACACGCCGCGCGGTTACTTGGAGCTGGTGTACTTGGTCACGGCCTTGGTGCCCTCCGAGACGGCGTGTTTGGCCAGCTCCCCGGGCAGCAGCAGGCGCACGGCGGTCTGGATCTCCCGGGAGGTGATGGTGGAGCGCTTGTTGTAATGCGCCAGGCGAGACGCCTCCCCGGCGATGCGCTCGAAGATATCGTTGACGAAGGAGTTCATAATGCCCATGGCCTTGGAGGAAATGCCGGTGTCGGGGTGAACCTGCTTCAGCACCTTGTAGACGTAAATGGAGTAACTCTCTTTCCTGGTCTTGCGGCGCTTCTTATCCCCTTTCTTCTGGGTCTTGGTCACCGCTTTTTTGGAGCCCTTCTTGGGCGCGGGAGCTGATTTCGCCGGCTCAGGCATCTCGGTTACCAGTCACACCGCAGAACACAAAAATAACAACACAATAAGCCACTCGGTGGAGAGTCCTATATTTATAGCGCCCCTATGCAAATAAGGGTAGCGTAATTCTAACCTTCCTATTGGCTGGTTCCATATTGGTCTGCCATTTGAAGTCGTCACCTGAGATGCAAATAGTCTGACTCCAAATGGTGTGCTGCTATTGGACGTGAAACGCCTCTTTCTTTCCCGATTGGCGGGATTGCGAATCGGCTTTGCCATTGGTTGTTTTTGAACAGAAGCCTGAGGCAACCAATCAGAAGCCGCTCTGCCTATCCCCATGAGGGAATAAAAGGCCGGCAGCGCTGTTTTTTGACTGCATTGTCATTGGGTATTTCATTGCAATAGTGGAAGTGGTGTGGTGCTAGTAGAGCGGTGTGATGTCTGGCCGTGGAAAGCAAGGGGGGAAAGTGCGGGCTAAAGCCAAGTCTCGCTCTTCTCGTGCTGGGCTGCAGTTCCCAGTGGGGCGGGTACATCGGTTGCTACGTAAGGGGAACTACGCGGAGCGTGTTGGAGCTGGGGCCCCTGTGTACTTGGCTGCGGTGATGGAGTATCTCACTGCTGAGATATTAGAGCTGGCTGGTAACGCCGCCCGCGACAACAAGAAAACCCGCATCATCCCGCGACACTTGCAGCTGGCCGTGCGCAACGACGAGGAGTTGAACAAGTTACTGGGGGGGGTCACCATCGCGCAGGGTGGCGTCCTGCCCAACATCCAAGCGGTGCTGCTGCCCAAGAAAACCGAGAGCCACAAAGCGAAGGGCAAGTGAGCGCGGATACGAGTCCCCCAAAACCAAAGGCTCTTTTAAGAGCCACCCACAATTTCAGAAAAAGCTGGGAATCGCTCCATGTGCTGCGGAAAAGGGAGATGGGGGTGCTTAAAAAAAACACTTTTCTATTTTTTATCCACACCTCACAAAGTTTTAGAAATTCTGTCTTGGTCTTGCAGATCCAAAAGCCACACACAAGAGGCTAGGGGGGAAAATGTGTCTGTTTCTCTAGCCCTGCTCTAGTGCAAACTTTTTCTGAAACCCGTTCTGGTGTTGAACTAATGAGATCCCAGAACTAAATGTGGGTGAGTGGTTGTAGCTGCTGTGATTCCTGTAGCCCTTCCAGCCTAGAGCTTTCAACCAGACCAACCCACACCCAGGACTGAAAACATTTCAAACTCCCCAAAGCCAGTGCCTGGTTCTCTTTGGGTTAAACCTTTTTTTTTCTGCTGTGCAGTTTTATTGTTTTCATCTGGGATTCTTGTGCAGTGGTGCTTATAAACATCACAGTCTGAAAACATTGGCCTAAGCATCTTTCCTAAAAGTGCACAAAAAATATAGTCAAGCTAGGAAAGGAACCAGGCACCTGGGACTCAAGCTGTGTGTTTTAAGCCCTGGACCAAGGCTACCTGGTAAAGGGAAGGTGTAATTCACAACAGCCGTGGGTCTCTGCATTGCAAGAAATTTGAATTAATTTGTTCCAAGTTTATCTGGCTAGTTGGCATGTTACTTGTGTTTTACTGGATTTTATGCATTATTTTTGTCAGTTGTAAGCAAAGTTAGCTGGGAGGGTTCTTGATACTGTCAAGATAACTAATTACTAGGGATAATTAATTGTCAGACCAGGAACTTTCTCAAGTAGTTGTTTCACTTGTCACTACTTTCAGACTGATCAAATCATCTCTTAACCTTGTCTGTATTAAACTAAATAGATTGAGCTCTCTGGGTCTATCACTGGGGAGAAAAATTATGCTACTATACAGAGAGTGTCTAGCCACTGTATGCAGTCTAAAAGATTTGCAATATGTCTACAGGGGAGGAAATTTACTGTGTGGACTCAGACCATTCACTCCTCCTATGGTTATTTTAGATGTAGAAATCTGATCCTAAACTCTTATGCTAGAACCTGGAACTCCAGAGTTACGATATGGAACCATCCTATAGCAAAGACAATGAAGACCCAATTGCAGATCCTGAACTCTGTCTACCCTAAGTCAGTTAAATGTAAATGGTGTGTGCATATGGTGAGAGATTTCCAAGAATGCAGCAGGAAGAAAGGAACACAACACAGAACCCAGAGTCCACCCAAGGAAATTAATATTCAGCAGGTTTAATACAAATAAGAGGAAGTATTGTTTCACACAACACCCAGCTAACTCAGTGCCATGGCATGATGTTCTGCCCAAAAGCATAACTTGGGGGTCAGAAAAGAACAGAATACGTTCAGGGAGGACAGGCCTGTTAAGGCAGCGTTTCGGAAAGGCGGCCACAGCCTCCTGGGCTGTGAGTGGGGATGGGGGCAAAGCAAGAGCCCATCTCCCAGGGCTGCCAGCAGGGGTTGAGTTCTGCCCCCCTCTGAAGACACATATGCTGGAGGTGCTGGCAGCTGTTGAATTCCCCACTTTACTTGGTTGGAGGGCGGGGGGGAAGACTTCAGCTGGAGGACTTCAGGCTCCATGTGTGATGGCAAGCTCCAGCCTCAGGTTCACCATCCCCACCACAGTCCCTGGACCCTGCTGCCTCCCTGCCCATCTCCCCACCCAGGGTTTAATTTGTCCCAGGGCTTGCTGGGGCTGAGTAAACTTTCTGCTGTGGAAAGTGATACTAGCAAACATGCAAATATCACTTTTGACAGCAGCAGCCTTCCTAGCTAGCAAGTCTTTTTTTAAAAGCATCCGAAAAAACAAAACAAAAGGCAAAGACCATGCAGAACACCGTATTTGTGATTCTATTCTGTTTAGGGCCAGTAAAGAATAGAGACAATTGTATGTTATTTTCATGACCGAGTCTGACAAAAACCCTACAGGAATAAATTACAATGATTTGGACATGTGTATGTACATATTTATTGGTTTTTTTTCTGAAGCTAATTAAGTATTTTAGGAAGAACTGTCAGCGTGGCCACCAAAAAATTTGTTGGGAGAACCCCTGCACTAGTGGATCCATGTGACCTTAACTCTGACTACCAGGAGCCAGGAATGGAAGCCGAGGTAGATTACTCTGTGATTACCCTGTTCTGCACACTCCCTTCTGAAGCTCCGCTATGGACCACTGTCTACCCAGTATGGCAGCTCTTTATGTTCTTGTTACTGTCATTCTGGGTGGTCATAGTTAAAGAGGGGAGTAAATTTTGAGAAATACAGATTTTTCCCATTTTTGTTTTTAACAAGTAAGAGGAGCTATATTACAGGGTTTGGCAAACAAAGCATGCAGTTTAGACATGTTATGCAAAGCATATTTATTTTACTGGGCTTCCATTTAAAAGGTCTGGGCTTTTTGTAGAGTACATGAATGCAAAGGGAAAAAACAAAGCAGCAAGTATGAAGGCACTGCAGAAAACCCCACTCAGAACCAAAACTTTGTGATGTGTTACTTCGGTTCTGAGATGAGTTCAGAACTTTTTAATTTTACCTTAACTCTCTTATTTACATAACTTTGGTTTGGAGCAAATCCAGCTCTTTGCCTGCAGGCAGGGAAGGACTTTTAGATGGAACATCTACTTTGTGGGTGTGGCTGAGGGTTCAACCCTCCCCACACCCAGGTAAGGTGCACCCTTGATGTTTCAAGGTATACACCATATCCATGGCCTTCAGAGTGTTTCTCTTAGCATGTTCTGTGTTGAGCACCACACTCCAGATCATGTTTTCCAGGAAAACATTGAGCAGGCCCTGAGTTTCTTTGTGCATTAGCCCTAAAGTTGCCAACTCTGATTGAAGTTATTCGGGGAGATTCCCCCCCCCCCAACATGACAATGTTATTTTCTTAAAATAGCCTATTAAAATCTCTGAGATTGCTTTCAATACTCACCTGGAGATGGATACCAATTTCTGGAGACTCGAGGCCAACCCTGGCCAGGCTGGCAACCCTAATTAGCCCTGAAATGATCTTCACATCCCCCTGCGCTGGGAGCAAGACACCCCCAGGCTCGCAAGTATTCTAAATATCGGATGACAGTTCTGACTCCCTCCTTTCTGC
Organism: Chelonoidis abingdonii; assembly: GCF_003597395.2. Classification (NCBI taxonomy): domain Eukaryota; kingdom Metazoa; phylum Chordata; order Testudines; family Testudinidae; genus Chelonoidis; species Chelonoidis abingdonii. The sequence goes on along the minus strand of NC_133779.1, from coordinate 17,746,430 downwards.
GTTGCCCCTTCCCGACCAGAGGGAAAACAGAGTGAACAAGACGAGCACAAGAACCACCTACCTGTACTTTACCTCCCCAACCCTATAAAGGCGTCGCGTCTCCGCTTCCACCAATGAGACCTCTTGCCCCACTGGCCAATCAGCATGCAGCCCTTAATTTTAAATTCAAATAGTAAAATTTGGCGCCTTATCTGCCCCAGAGCATGCGCAAAAGGGGGGGGAAGAGAAGTAATTTAGCATTTAAGAATTGCATTTAATCACTCAGCTTTGATTCATGGGCTGCGATTCATTTCAGGGATCTCTGAGCTGAGGCAGGCCACAAAGTGAGAGAGAGAGAGAGAGAGAGAGAGAATGTGTATTGTGTGTGTGTCCCCTTTAATTGTCTGGAGGTCCCTGCATGTTTGGTTCCGTTGGGTCAGAGGGACAGCAGGTGCATTTTGAAACTCGGAAGAGATTCAAAAGGTCCCTTTGGGAGTTTGGAAATCGGTTTATTTTTCCCATCAGAAAGTGTCTCAGAGGTTTGGGCCTGGAGAGGTCACGCAGCACAAATGGAGCCACCCCCCATGGCTGTGCAAATGGGACACTTTGTTCTTTCTGCCACGTCCTAGCAGTTCATTTCCTGATGTCTGCCCTGCCCTAAATTTTGCAGGGGAAAAACTTCCCACGACGCCACTTGAAATACAGGTTTTTACATCCGCAGCTCAACGGTGGGGAGTGACTCCCACATCAGAAGTGTGGCCAAATGTGCCCTTTTTAAAGGGACAGGCCCATTTTGGGGGTCACTTTTTCTTATACAGGCGCCTATCACCCCAGTCTGTTTTTTTCACATATGCTATCTGGTCACCCTAGCCATCAACCATTTAACTACCATGGGCTGTGGGGGAAGGGGCTTAAATTAATATATTAACAAAATTGAAATATCGCTCCATGTCAGCACTGGAAAGGACAGAAAATCCTCAGTGTCTCTTTTATAGTTGTAAGGAGATTGTCACTTACACTAAAGATGAAATTTTCTTAAAAAGCTAGAAACCTATATGACTCTTAATATCTCTTTCTCACTTCTCTGCAAAGTGTAATTTGACTTGTCTATAAAAGCGGCTTCCGGTTATTTCACAATGTTTTTCTTTGTTAAATCTTGAAGAAAATGAATATAGGAATACTTATTCTAATGGATTCAAAGTTTATAGCAAATATTTATCACAGCCTAACATGAGATCTTATTTTTACTCCAAATACAATTTTCTTGTAGTTATAAAACTCGAGGAATGAAGAAAAAGCTCTAGCTAAAAAACAAACAAGCGTAAAACCTAGTCACTATAGCCTCTTTCATTGAAGACTCTGATACCACTGACAAGAATGGATGAGTTTCCCCAGTCCCTAAATGGTCATTTTAAAAATTAACATTCGTTTTCTTATTAGAAAAATCCAGTCTGTATATTTACAGTAATGTCTCCAGGCCTCTCCTTCCCCAGTAGCTTTCTGAAGTACTTTGGGTACTGTGAACTGACATTTCTGTACTGCATAAAGAGATGTTTGAATACCTTCCCTGAATAGATCTTAAAATGACAGATTTTACAGTTACTGATCTCAGAATACGTAAACAAACTTATTTTTCCTATTACATAATCAAACCTTAAGACTGATGTTTTCCACACAAGTTCGTTTCTCATGTAAGTTAAGCAGATTGTACAAGTTAAAGCCCTGCAAAGAGAGATTAGTTCTATTGTTGACAGCGAGGCACAGCTCTCCTATAGAGAAAGTGGGTGGCTCTTAAAAGAGCCTTTGGGTTTTAGATGTAACAACTTCCCGGAGAGGCACAACCCCCGTTTACTTGGAGCTGGTGTACTTGGTCACGGCCTTGGTGCCCTCCGAGACGGCGTGTTTGGCCAGCTCCCCGGGCAGCAGCAGGCGCACGGCGGTCTGGATCTCCCGGGAGGTGATGGTGGAGCGCTTGTTGTAATGTGCCAGGCGAGACGCCTCCCCGGCGATGCGCTCGAAGATGTCGTTGACGAAGGAGTTCATAATGCCCATGGCCTTGGAGGAAATGCCGGTGTCGGGGTGAACCTGCTTCAGCACCTTGTAGACGTAAATGGAGTAACTCTCTTTCCTGGTCTTGCGGCGCTTCTTATCCCCTTTCTTCTGGGTCTTGGTCACCGCTTTTTTGGAGCCCTTCTTGGGCGCGGGAGCAGATTTCGCCGGCTCAGGCATCTCGGTTACCAGTCACACCGCAGAACACAAAAATAACAACACAATAAGCCACTCGGTGGAGAGTCCTATATTTATAGCGCCCCTATGCAAATAAGGGTAGCGTAATTCTAACCTTCCTATTGGCTGGTTCCATATTGGTCTGCCATTTGAAGTCGTCACCTGAGATGCAAATAGTCTGACTCCAAATAGTGTGCTGCTATTGGACGTGAAACGCCTCTTTCTTTCCCGATTGGCGAGATTGCGAAGCGCCTTTCTCATTGGGTGTTTTGGAACGGAAACATGAGGCAGCCAATCAGGAGCTGCTCACCCCCCATCCCCATGAGAAGATAAAAAGCCGGCAGCTGTTCAAAGCTTTTATTACGTTTTGTTTGTGTTAGAGATTTTCTACTATCAACTTGTGTCATGTCTGGTCGTGGAAAACAGGGAGGCAAAGTGCGGGCTAAGGCGAAGTCTCGTTCCTCCCGTGCTGGGCTGCAGTTTCCTGTGGGCCGCGTGCACCGGCTGCTGCGCAAGGGAAACTATGCGGAGCGAGTAGGAGCCGGCGCTCCCGTTTATATGGCTGCGGTGCTGGAGTACCTCACTGCTGAAATCTTGGAGTTGGCTGGTAACGCTGCCCGGGACAACAAGAAAACCCGTATTATCCCCCGGCATTTGCAGCTGGCTATCCGCAACGACGAGGAGTTGAACAAGTTGCTGGGTAAAGTCACTATCGCGCAGGGTGGCGTCCTGCCAAACATCCAGGCAGTGCTGCTGCCCAAGAAAACTGAGAGCCATAAAGCCAAGGGCAAATGAGGCGGCTGCATCCCCTGGGGGGAGAAAACTTACCCCACGACTAGGTCTCTGTGAACCCAAAGGCTCTTTTAAGAGCCACCCACAAATTCCTAAAAAGAGCTTGTCCGTCCTAGAAAACCTGTACGTTACTGTGGAGCTGTGGTACCGCACTGGGGGATGCTTATGTTCATGGTGTAAACAGAACTTCCAATTCGAACAAAGAAGCATCCATACAAGTGGGTAAAGATGGAGTTTTATGAAGGGGGTAGATGAAGGCTGAATTTTTCTCTCTCAGGTTTTGAGGTCAAGAACTGAAGCGACTCCGTGAGCGAGAAGGCAAAGAATGTTAGGAGTAAACGAATGAATGGGACAGGAGATCCATCATTTCTGTCTCTAGTGAAACACCCTGCTCCTTTGGCCTGGTTGGGAATGAGCTGCAGCCGGGTGGCGGGGAAAGGAAACATTTGCGAGGGTGGGGTTTTCAAAAAATCTTCAGATCCCACCCTCCCCCACACATACTTCCGCGCCATTCTTACCCAGCAGCCCCAAAGCGAATAAACTCCTTAGAAAACATGTCCCTGAGTGTGTACGCACCAGAGATGCTAGAATACATGCATAGGGTCACACGTGCAGTCTCTGGTGTAGAATCCAGATCTCAGGACATGTTGTGCTGTAATCATTGGATCATAATGCCCTTCCCTAAACAATCACCTAGATCCTGCTCCTACTGGAGCTTCCCCCTACCCCGTAGTCTAGCCCCCCTGTTGCCAGATCCTGTATTAAAGACCTCACCCTATATTATGACATCATATAGTATGTTGCCATGGAAATTACTGTGATCTTCATAGGTTTGAAAATCCAGCCTTATAGTGTCCTGTGGATCTTGCTTTCATTTAGTGTTTATGATACCGAGCCGGAGGGGCGGGAAGTGCATTCAACGGGAGGCACCCATTAAAACCCAAGCGCCAAGTTTGTTTCTAGGTGAGGTTGCAGAGGGGAAACTCCCCCCCCCCCGCCGCAATGGGACAGACAGAAATGTTCTGCACGCGTGACTCCTATTGGATTTCACATTTGGAGTCTTTGCTGCGTCTGCATGGGCAGAGCGGAGCCCGGGGCCCTGTGCAGGGCAAGGGAGCCGTGCAATGGATCAGCGGCGGACTGACTCCCCCTCCCTCGGCGCCGGCACCCCGAGTTTGGCGGCAGAGAGCAAGGACCCGCCTGCCACGACGCTGCGTCACCAGGGAGCCTTGTGTCTCGTCGGGAGAGCGACTGGGGGGAAGGGGCAGGGCCATGGCCACGCGTGGGCCAAACACACTGTTGGGTGTAAAATCTCCAGCTAATCCCCGTCAAGCCCGGGAAATTCAAATACTGGCCAGCCAATCAGAGGAGGAGACTTGATTATAGAAACTCTCCTGACCCCCACCCTTATAAGCAGCTAGAGGGTTTCAAGTTCTAGCCAATCCCCGTCTAGAATTCGTCCGTTGCCTCAGAGACCATTCCGCCCGCCCGCATTTCCAATGGCGGGAAGACCTCAAACCCCAGGAACGTCTTGCCCCCAACGGAGGGAGCAGCCCCTATAGCCAATCCGTGCTGAACCCGGGAAATTTAAACCCCTCAACGGGCGCCCGGCAGTTCAGAGCCAATCAGGAGACAGAGTTAGGCTATAAATTGCGCACAGCAAGTGATAGGTGCTTATTGCTCTGTGCATGGACTGCAGAGAGCTTGGTAACGCGTAGCACCGAGGATGGCTCGTACTAAGCAGACGGCTCGTAAATCCACCGGCGGGAAAGCGCCCCGCAAGCAGCTCGCCACTAAGGCTGCTCGGAAGAGCGCCCCCGCCACGGGTGGGGTGAAGAAGCCCCATCGCTACCGCCCCGGAACCGTGGCCCTGCGGGAAATCCGCCGCTACCAGAAATCTACCGAGCTGCTGATCCGCAAGCTGCCCTTCCAGCGCCTGGTGCGGGAGATCGCCCAGGACTTCAAGACGGATCTGCGCTTCCAGAGCTCTGCTGTCATGGCCCTGCAGGAGGCGAGCGAGGCTTACCTGGTGGGGCTCTTCGAGGACACCAACCTGTGCGCCATCCACGCCAAGCGAGTCACCATTATGCCCAAGGACATCCAGCTGGCGCGCCGCATCCGCGGGGAGAGGGCCTAGAGAGCCACTCCCTTCGAGCCGCCGGCTCTCCGACAACCCCCCCCCCCCCCAAAAGGCTCTTCTTAAGAGCCAGCACGTGCCCACGCGAAGAGTTCAAATCCACTGTGATGTCTTATTAATTCGGTTGTTAAATTGTAGAAGTATCTAAACAGTCAGCGCAAAGTTCCTTGTTCTACAAACACTGCAAATGTGGTTTAGTTTTGATACCTCTTAGCTTACAATAAAAGAAAGTTACCTAAAAGCTGTACAGACCTTTATCATAACGACGTTTTTAGAGTTTCTCCCGTCTCCGTTTTCTAGCCCAAGTGTTTAATTTAGCAATCCAGAAAATGTTAGTCTAACCCAGCCGAGATGAAATTGGGGTGATTGCGTTTACACGGAACTGAGGAATTGGTAGTGAAATGCAGAGTTGGTAGTGATGTGGCTGGAATGGATTTGGCCCTGTGCTGGTGCGATGGATGTTGATGCGTACAGTACGGGGGGGGTTGAAAACCGCCAAGCAACAGTACCTTTAAAAACCTTATTGAGTGACTCCGAAGTCCGTCCGTCCTTCTCCTCCCCCCCGCTCTGTTCAGAAACCTGTTCCAAGGCTGAATTTCTAGGGAGCAAAATATTTCAATGAAAATAAATGCATTTAAAAAAGTTGGCTGAAATGGCCACAAGATGGTGCTGTCTCCTAAGGCATGTGATGCACTTGTCTACATTGCTGCTGAGACCTGACTTCTTTTTAACAATACATCCGTTGTTTGCTCGAGGGGGACAAATATAAAGCTAAACTAATTCCGCCGAGATAATAATGATCATTCGGTCAATAAAGGACTAAGACAAATCGGTACCACAAGAAAAGGTCCCCAACTGCTGGAAAGCCAAAAACGGACCCATTCATGTGCCTGTGATTCCAAAGGCAAAGTATGGTGTAGACAGGGAACAGGCTGTAAAATGAAGTGCGGGTACCGGTGAGAACGTACTTAAACGTGTTAAAAGCGCTCCTGACTTAAATAGACAGCGTCGTCCCTGGGTGGGCTCGAACCACCAACCTTTCGGTTAACAGCCGAACGCGCTAACCGATTGCGCCACAGAGACAGCTGCTTCATTTTTTTATGTACATCCCCTCCACTTCTACACATAGTGTTCTTTCGCCGCAGTTTCTGGACTAGTGACTTGGTTGTGTTACGTGTCCTCTTTATTATACAAGCTCCACACGGTGAAACCACAACTGAAAATACGCAAAGACCAGTGCGGCGGGGCTGAGGGGAAGCCTCCTTGTGGGGGCAGAGATCAGAAAAGAGAAGCTAGTGAGGGAAAGGGACCAGATATGGACGGGGGTAGAAACACGAATCAGTGGGTCAGTTTAGTGAATGACCCCCCCCAGCCAGCTGCAGCTCAGGCCACGACTAAAGAGGAGCTTGTGTCTTCTCCATCGCTCAAGTAAAGGGACACACTAGGAAAAACAGAGCCACTTGGATCCAGACATTTGATTTCTTTCCTGCCTCCCGCAGTCCCAAACTCTTGCACAGACGCAAACCAGGCTTTTCAGAGGTTGCATGAAGCAGGGTCACCACTCAGTGTCTGGGGCTTTATTAAGAGGAGTTTGCCTGGCGCTCCTCTGCAGCCCCCAGCACGGACACGTTGACTTTTTGCATGTTTCGCTTCGGGAAAGAACGACGTGACGAGTGTGGTAAGTAAAGCCAGGAAGCGCTGGCACCTCAATTGGAGGTGGAGGGAATCTTTGGCGCAGAGGTTGGTGCTGATGTTCAGCCCAAAAGGGGAACCGACGAGGATGGGATTCGAACCCACGCGTGCAGAGCACAATGGATTAGCAGTCCATCGCCTTAACCACTCGGCCACCTCGTCTTAAAAAACAGAACAAAGAACTAGATCTTCATGGACAGCAGATCCGGGGTGCTGGGCACCCCAGCAGTAGGCAGGTGTGTTCAAATGGAAACATGAACATTTCGTCTACGAGGGGATGTAGCTCAGTGGTAGAGCGCATGCTTCGCATGTATGAGGTCCCGGGTTCAATCCCTGGCATCTCCAACTACCATTTTTTCCCCCGCTTCTAATTATGTGAGAGGCAGGGAAAGGAGCAGGGGCAGAGAATCACCCCACTCACCTCAGTGGCAGTGTAGCTCGTGTCTCTCAGCGGCTCTGCTCCCAGAGAGGCTTCCACGAGTGGTTGCAGCCACATGGGACAAGAAGATCAAAATGTGAGGCGCGATGTATAATGCGGAGTTACCGCTGAAAATAAAGCGCTTTCGGTTTTGGCGGAGGAGGGAAAAGCCGCTGAATTCTTCCCCAGCGTGCTGGAAAGCAGCGGGTGCGCGGCTGGGTTAGAAAGGCCAGCCAGGGTTTTCCACTCCGACTTCCTGCAAAGATGCAGGATGGGACAGCGGCGTAGCAACCCCGTTTGAAACCCAGTCGAGAAAAAGCAGCCCCCGCCCCCGCTCCTCGGCTGCTCCATCGGCCAGCTGAATAGCAGCAGCGTCTTTGTATCATGCAGAGGTTTCAATCATTTCTCGAATCACCAAGATTTTTCTTTTTTACAAGACTCCTCTTACGAGCAGCAAATGACAAGTAACATCGCCAGTTGCACAGGGACCCAGGCCGCTCAGGGGGCCCCCTGCCTGGGGTGGTTTGAACTAGGTAGGAGCAGCCATGAGACTCCGAAGTGAAGTTGCACAAGAAAAAGAGAAGAGGAGACATTCACGGGAGCGTTGGTGGTATAGTGGTTAGCATAGCTGCCTTCCAAGCAGTTGACCCGGGTTCGATTCCCGGCCAACGCAAAGTTATTGTTCCTTTTAATTAAAAATATGGATGTTAATAGAGTTAATTTCCCGCCTATGTTGCTCTTTTTTAGTAACTAACCACCCAAAGAGTGAAAAAAACAAGGCGCTCCCAGCACTTGCATTGCCAACAGCAAGCCCTGAAGCGGGCTGGTCATGCAGGCAGTGCTGGGTGAATGAACCGCAGCAATGTCACCAACCCACAGTTCTCCCGGCCGGGCTCTTTGCTGCTCTTGCTGGTGCCGGTTGCAAGTGACTGCACGTACAATTCTGCAACTTGCCGGCGGCCTTTCGAGTCCATTAAAAGGAAACGGTGTTAAATCCGGATTCCCTCCCCTCCATGCCACTGGTGCAAGATCAGGAAAATACTTGACAACTGTTACTAAAGAAACGAAATTGCGCAGAGGGAGCAGAGTGGCGCAGCGGAAGCGTGCTGGGCCCATAACCCAGAGGTCGATGGATCGAAACCATCCTCTGCTAAACTTTTTTTTTGGTCCCAAAAGGGCTCGAAAGTTTTTCTGGTTTCTTTTTCCACATAGCACAAAAACACACATGCGCTGACTTTTTCCTATTTGACAATAAGAAAAGACAGAGTTGCCTATATGGGAAAAATGGGTTTTTTTGGCAAGGATTTAGGTTTTTTTCAGTCTATGCTGCCTTGTGGCCACAGACAAAAGTTGGATTTTTATTGTTTGCTGTCTTACCTTGCTTTAGCTAATGTGCTCGGAAGAGCTATAAATTAGCTTGGCAAATGCTGTACCACTGTAAGGTGTGTTCACACTTCTGTATTTTGGACTGATTAAATTGCTTCAGCTAGTCCGCACCTGCTTTGCATTGTTTCGCATCTGGATGAGCCTGGTGAGATACATGTATGCCTTCCCACCTCCCTGTTCAAATGCTGAGCCACGCCCAAGCATCTGGCAGGTGCCTTTGGATCCAGATGCCAGGTTGAAACCTGCTTTTGTTCCCCTTGGGGCTGTACAAATCCCTGGTCCTACCTTTCAGCCTCCAGCAGGTGCCCGTGGCCTGCCAGCGCCAGGTGGATCAGTTACCGCGGGGAATGGAGAATTTTACTCTAGCGTACATTGATCTTTGTCCCATTAGTCAGATCTGGGAGGACCATGTGTCCCAGGTGAAGTGGGAACTGAGTCACCTCCTGGATGCGGGGCTGACTGTAAAAGCTGAGATGTGCAAGGTGGGGATGGCAGAGATGTCGTACCTGGGTCACAAGGTGGGGTGCGGCTGCCTAAAGCCAGAGCTGGCCAAGGTGGGGACCATCAGAGACTGGCCCGCTGCCCAGACTAAGAAACAGGCCCAGTCCTTTGTGAAAGTAGAATTAATTATATTGTAAAAATAAGAATGGATTAAAGAAATGTTGTCTGCACCTTTAAGCAAAATTGTTGGAATGTTGCAATCCAGTTGTCAGGAACACAAACATTAGCATAGAACAATTGCACCTTTTAAGGGCAATTGGAAAAGTATTAGCCTTAGATCGTTGAAAATACATATGGGCATGTCTATGAAGATCCATAAATCGCACTGGGGAGACTTTGGAGCTGTTTAGGTTACTGTCTTACTACGAGGCTGAAGCAAAGTGGCAGATGGTGTTGGAATGTGCGTACTTTGGCGTTAAAAGGGGGCTGGGGAGGAAACATCACCAGGCGACATTTGAATGTCGAGCTATTTAAATAAACTCGCCTCAGAAATCTCGGTACAGCCAAAAATGGTCCCGTTTGTTTTTTGCTGCTTGTGTGTTGCTCCACAATCTCTGTGAGAGTAAGGGGGATGACCTTAGCTTGGGTGATGCAGGACTTTGGTGCTCGAGAAGACAAATCACCTGGCCGCTGCTACGAGCAGCAGACAGAAACGATGGTGAGATTAGGAACAACAACCAGGAGGGCGGTGCCCATCATAAAGAAGCTTGAAAACGAGTTTCAGCACGGGCAAGAGGTACGTGATGACTGTAGTGTTTGTTTCCCTTGATGACCCTCCCCTGGATTGATCATTCGATCTAAGCACAACCACCCTTCTTTACTACAGCTGGCTGAAGGAATAAAGTCAGTATCCGGTTTAAAATCATTTAAATTCTTTATTAAAAGTCATTTTGTATTGTTTAAAAAGTCATGTATGCTTTCTAAGTCATTCCCTGTAAGCACCCACCTCTCCCTTGATGTATTCTTTATTAAAATAATATAAAGAGAAAGAAGCAGAAATTATATAGGATAATGCAGATAAGACAATCGCTGTGGTTTGGGAGGAGAATTGGAGGGTAAGGAAAAGGCATTAGCAATTTCACACGTAATCAGCTGTTTGGTTGGAAGGTTATATAGGGGTGGAGTGGTGCGGGTGCAGAAAGCTTCCACCGGTTCTAACAGGTCTGGGTGAGGAAGATATTGGAACGTGGGGAGCTTGGAGGGTGGTAGCATGGCTGCAGTGGACTCTGTAACCCGCTGCTCTTCTGAAGATCCACCACGTGTGAGGATATCAGTTTGATACGCAGCAGCTCCAGCGTTGCATCCCGCCACCGCTGATCTTCCTGCCTAAACCTCTGATCTCTGTCCGCCACTCGCTCATCTCTATGAGCCTCTCTTGCTCCTTATCTACGTTCAACTGGACACTTTCTGTATGTTGCTATCATACCATTTATTATCTTCACTATTTGATGAGCTCTGTCATTCCGGTTATACTCATGATTTCTGAGAAATTCACTTTATACTGAGTTTTTCTACTACTCAATTACTGGGCTAGCCTTCAGATGGGATGGGAGGGCGACACTGTGCAGACTGATGGAGGAGGAGGGAAGGGAGAGAAGAATGTAAAAGATACATTTACGAAGTCTACTTACTTACATGAGAAAATCCTTGTACTCTTTTCTTACACTATGTAATATCTGGAATTTTCCACTACCACATACGCGAGGTCGCATTTTGCATGTTTAATACTGAGTCCTGTGGCTCTGGTGTTGCAGATCTCACAGACGCAGGTCCAGGCTAAAATTCACTTCCATGCGGCCAATGGTTAAGTGTCTATGTTGATCTCCAGCAGTTCATATACACGAGGGACCTACGTTGCCTTGTTTCCTGTTAAGAGGATCCAGCAGACACAACCCCTCTTTCCTCCTCCCACACCTGCATCGAGCATGGCTGCTATCATGTAAGATCACTGGTAATCTACTCCCCCTCCTTCCTTCCCCCCCCGCCCACAGATGGCTGGTAGCTGGGAAGATCTGCTCGCACACTGCTGAAAAAGCTCAGCGCTAGCACTACCCCTCCCACTTTGCTAGTGCAAGGAGGTGAAGGGCAGCCAGTAGGAAAATGCCATGTATGGCCCCTAAAATTAATAATTCCTGAATTCAACCAGATTAAATGAATGATATAACTGCTGGAGAAAACAGCAAGATGCAGAACGTCATGTTTCTTGAATGCCAGCAATCACCCGGAGCGTACGCGTACTGTGCTTCAGTGAAGCATAGATGGTCCGAATTACTTGCTACATGCATGGCGAGGGAAGGTTCACAATGGGGGACCGGACAAGGCCGCTTGCCCAGAAAATCTTCTGCAAAGGCTTTTTGGAGTACAATTCCAAATGTTCATGGAGTATTTTTGGGAGATTTTCGCTCCTTCCCCAGACATGTTATGAACTTTTCCTGTAACTTTACTGGCTGCGATGCATCACAAGCCGCTGCAAATCAATCATTAAAAAATGCTTGTTTAAAACATGTTTGATTATAAAGGTACACTGCACAGAGGTTTTCCATGGCTTCATATGTTCAGGGTAGTGCTTGGTGTCGGGTCTGGCAGGTAATTCTGGGGTCACAAAAGCTCCTGTGCTGTTGGGGCTAATGGAGTGCTGTGTGTCTATTAGTAAGTCTTCCTCTTCTTCCATCTCCCCTCCGCAGAATCTCAGCATTGGTTGATATTACACGACCTCTGAACCATCACAGCCAGCGGTGGGGTACTGGTTGCGCAGCCCCTAAAATTGCAGATCAGCTCAGCATAGAAGCGGCATGTTTTCGGCCCTGATCCAGACCTTCCGTTTGCTTGTCTGGTTTTCTGTATGCCTGTCTGAGCTCCTTAACTTTTACTCTGCACTGCACGGGTCCCTGCTGTGGCCTTTTTCCATCATAGACTTGAAATTCTTTCAAAGATTTTTCATTTCATCTTTCGAACGGATTCTGTTAGCACTGAATCCTCTCCCATATAGCGATCAGATCGCTACCTCTGTGTGGTCCAGGCTGGTGCTCTTTTTCGATTCTCAGGAGATCCATTGTTACCCTGGCTGATGAACTCTGCGTGGTCACCTGTGTTGATCAGAGCTCCACGCTGGCAAACAGGAAATTGATCAAAGTTCGCGGGGCTTTTTCCTGTTTATCCTGGCCAGTGCCTCTGAGTCTGATTGCTGTCCAGACGGTAGTGGTGCACTGTGGATACCTCCCGGAGGCCAATAACGTCGATTTCTGTCCACACTAACATTATTCCGAATTAGTAATTTCGATTTAGGGTTACTCCTCTCGTTTTGGAGTACAGAAATCCGATTTAAAGAGCCTTTAAATCGATTTACAGAGCAGTTTAGTGTGGACGGTGCAGCGTTAAATGTTTAACACGTTATGAAATCGATTTAACGCTAGTGTAGACCAGGACCTAGTACTCTGAGGGGATCACTGAATGCGGTGTCACTGAGTGATGTCTGTGGACTACTCCATACAAAGCCAGCCAGCACTTCAGGGGGAGCGTCCTTTCTCTGAGCGACTCACCAGGGCAAGAGCTTCCACAGTTTGACCTTTCTGGGTCTGACCTTGGAGCATTCAGCATTCCTGTCCACACTGTGTGCTTCCTTCAGCAAGTCCCTCGGGTGGCCTGGGGAACCAGCGGGCCCTGCCCTCAACGCTCATACATTCTGACGTGATCTCAGCAGCCAGTAAAACAGAAGGTTATAGTCAACAGGGAACACAGCATAGAGCAGAGCTTGTTAATTACAAATCATAACTTGCAGCAGGCACTTGTGGAGTCCTGGCCAGACGCCATATGAACACATAAAGGGCTTGTCAAAGTCTAGCTTTCCCACACTGGGTCCTTGAAGATCCACCTTCAGCGCGCAGAGAGCCCTCTGGCACTGGCATGTCTGGCTTCCCTTCTGTGTAGTCAGTGATGAGAACTGACATGGAGATAGAGGGACAAACCTTGGAGGCCCCTCCATGATAAAGGTGTCAAGTTAGACTCAGGACTCACAGTTTGTCAGACCACTCTCGTTTGATAGCACAGCGCTCTGCTAATACACCCAGATAATGTGAGCACCATGCAAGACACAAACTATCTTATTTATACAGAGTGAACGGCAGGAGTTTAGACAAAGGGACAAAGAAAGCAAACAGACAGGAAACACACCTGTGATTACAGCATGCATATCCACGTCCTTACTGATTGGTATCGATCTAAGAGGCTAATACTTTCCATTGCCCTTAAAAGTGCAATTGTTCTATGCTAATGTTTGTGTCTCTGACACTGGATTGCAAATTCCAACAATTTGTTAAAGGTGCAGACAACATTTTTTAATCCATTTTATTTTTACAATATAATTAATTCTACTTTCCAAAGGACTGGGCCTGTTTCTTAGTCTGGGCGCGGCCAGTCTCTGATGGTCCCACCTTGCAGTCTGGCTTTAGCAGCGCACACCCATCCTTGTGACCAGGTACGACATCTCTGCCATCCCACCTTGCACATCTCAGCCTTTTACAGTCAGCCTCGCATCCAGGAGTGACTCATTCACTTCACCTGGACATCTGTCCTCTCACAGATCTGACTAATGGGACAAAGATCAATGTACGCTAGAGTAAATTCTCCATTCCCGCGGTAACTGATACCACCTGGCGCTGGCAGCACGGGCACCTGCTGGAGGCTGAAAGGTAGACCAGGGTTTGTAAGCCAAGGGACAAAAGCAGGTTTCACCTGGCATCTTGGATTCAAAGGCACCTGCCAGTGCTGGGCGATGCTCAGCATTAAAGGGAGGTGGGAAGGCATACATGTATCTACTCACCAGGCTCATCCAGATGCAAAACAATGCAAGCAGGTGGGACTATGCTGAAGCAATTTAATCAGTCAAAATACAGAAGTGTGAACACAACTTACAGTGGTACAGCATTTGCCAAGCTAATTTATAGCTCTTTCCGAGCACATTAGCTAAAGCAAGGTAAACAGCAAACAATAAAAATCCAACTTTTCTGTGGCCACAGAGCAGCATAGACTGAAAAAACCTAATCCTTGCAAAAAACCCATTTTCCCATATAGGCAACTCTGTCTTTTTCTTATTGTCAAATAGGAAAAAGTCAGCGCATGTGTGTTTTGTGCTATGTGGAAAAAGAAACCAAAAAACTTTCGAGCCCTTTTGGGACCAAAAAAAAAGTTCAGAGAGATGGTTTCGATCCATCGACCTCTGGGTTATGGGCACCAGCAGCTTCGCGCTGCGCCACTCTGCTCCTCTCTGCGCATTTCGTTCTTTAGTAACAGTTGTCAAGTTATTTCCTGATCTTGCACAGTGGCATGGAGGGGAGGGAATCCGGATTAACCACGTTCCTTTAATGGACTCGAAAGGCCGCCGGCAAGTTGCAGAATTGTACGTGCAGTCACTTGCAACCGGCACCAGCAAGAGCAGCAAAGAGCCGGCCGGGAGAACTGTGGGTTGGTGACATTGCTGCGGTTCATTCACCCAGCACTGCCTGCATGACAGCCCGCTTCAGGCTTGCTGTTGGCAATGCAAGTCTGGAGCGCCTTGTTTTTTTTCACTCTTTGGGTGGTTAGTTACTAAAAAGAGCATACAATAAGGCGGGAATAACTCTATTAACATCCTATTTTTAATTAAAGGAATAATACTTTGCGTTGGCGGGAATCGAACCCGGTCAACTGCTTGAAGGCAGCTATGCTAACACTAACCACCAACGCTCCGGAAAGTCTCCTCTTCTTTTTTCTTGTGCAACTTCACTTCGGTCTCATGGCTGCTCTACCTAGTTCAAACACCCCAGGCGGGGCCCCTGAGGCGGCCTGGTCCTGTGCAACTGCGATGTTACTTGTCATTTGCTGCTCGTAAGAGGAAGTCTGTAAAAAGAAAAATTCTTGGTGATTCGAGAATGATTGAACTCTTGCATGATACAAAGACGCTGCTGCATTCAGCTGGCCGATGGAGCAGCGAAGAGGCGGGGGCGGGGGCTGCTTTTTCTCGACTGGATTTGCAAACGGGGTTGCTACGCGCTGTCCATCCTGCATCTTTGCAGGAAGTCGGAGTGGAATAAACCTGTGGCTGCTTCTACCCCCGCAAGATCAAGACCGCTGCTTTCCAGCCACGCGGGCAAGATTGCTAGCGGCTTTTCCCTCCTCCGCCAAAACCGAAAGGCTTTATATTCAGCGGTAACTCCGCAATTAGTACAATGTGCCAGCTCACATTTGATCTTCTTGTCCATATGGCTGCAAACCACTCGTAGGAAAGACCTCTAAGGGGAGCAATCGCCGTGGAGATCAGAGCTAAACATGCACGAAGGAGTGAGTGGATGATTCTTGCCTGCATCTTTCCTGAACCTCTCACACTTACATTAGAAGGCGGGCGAAAAAAGGTGTAGCTTGGAGATGCCAGGAGATTGAGCTAGGGACTGTATACATGCGAAAGCATGCCTCTACACTGGAGCTACATCCCCTCGTAGACGATATGTTCATGTTTCTTTGAAATACATCCTGCTTACTGCGGAGGTGCCCAGCACCCGATCTGCTGTTCGCAATGAGATTAGTTCCGTTTGCTGTTTCGAAGACGAAGGTGGACCGAGTGGTTAAGGCCGATGGACTGCAATCAGCATTTGCTGCCTGCACGCGTGGGTTCGAATCCCATCCTCTGTTCGGTTCCTTTTGGTTGAACAACAAGCACCCAACCTCTGCGCCAAAGATTCTTCCTCCACTTCCAAATTGCAGGTGCAGCGCTCCTGGCTTACTTTCCACACTTCGCACGTCTTCTTTGTTCCCGAAGCGAAACATTGCAAAAAGTTGCAAACGATTGTCACCGTAGTCTAGTGGCATGCATGGAGAGCGCCAAGTTGTCGAGACTCCGTCCTTGAGCGCCAGGCGTGCAGTAACGCTGAGCTGGGACACCTGCCTAATCATTCGCTAACTTCC
>NC_133779.1:17717267-17730338 GCF_003597395.2 Chelonoidis abingdonii | reverse complement strand
GAGGGAACTATGGGATAGCTATGGAACAGCTACCCACAGTGCACCGCTCCAGAAATCGACGCTAGCCTTGGACCATGGACGCACACCATCGAATTAATGTGCCTAGTGTGGATGCGCACAATCAACTTTATAATATGTTTTATAAAACCGGTTTAAGCTAATTCAAAATTATCCCATAGTGTAGACGTACCCTTAGTGACACATGCTTTCAGTGATCCCCTCAGTACTAGTGAAAAATCACACACACACACACACACACACTCCCAACTTGTAATGAAAGAGATGCTGAGGCTCAATCAATTTTTTTACATTCATCACTGATGCAGCAAGTCTAGAGATCCTATTGGCATCCAGCCTAAGGGGAAGACCCACAGGTCTGGGACACCAAGTAAGCCTAGAGGTGCCAGGACTATGAACTGCCAATCCGAGCTCTGGCAAGGCCTGACACAAATCAAACACTGCCCCGCCGTTTGGAAGCAAAAGCATCGCATCTGTCGGCAGCACGTTTCTGCGCATGATCTAAAATCAGGCCCAAGCGCCAAAATTCACTCTTTAGCATTTAAAATAGAAGGCTAGCTCTGGATTGGCTGAGGGTGCGATGCGCTGCTTCTTATTGGTGGGAATGGAATGAGTGTCACCAGGTACGGCTGGGAGGGGGCGGGAGAGGGAGTTCCTGCCGGCTTCCCTCGCAGTTCTCCCTCTGATCGGATCCCAGCCTAGTTAGGCTCTGGTGTTCTCGGAGAAGCAGTTCCATTGTTGTGTTGTTAAGAGGTAGCGTTAAGATGTCTGGTCGTGGTAAGGGTGGAAAGGGGCTGGGTAAGGGGGGTGCTAAGAGGCACCGCAAGGTCTTACGAGACAACATCCAGGGTATTACGAAGCCTGCGATCCGCCGTTTGGCTCGCCGCGGCGGGGTGAAGCGTATCTCGGGGTTGATCTATGAAGAGACCCGCGGGGTGCTGAAGGTTTTCCTGGAGAATGTGATTCGTGATGCGGTGACCTATACTGAGCACGCTAAGCGGAAGACGGTGACGGCTATGGATGTGGTGTACGCCCTGAAGCGCCAGGGGCGCACCCTGTACGGCTTTGGGGGTTAAACTTCAAGCCTAGAAACCAGAGTAATTGTTGCAACACAAAGGTCCTTTTAAGGGCCGCCCACTTCTGCACAGAAAGAGCTGCGTGTGAGAGGCACAGAAATATAGATTTTTACTACAAATACTTATTTCTATGTTATTGGAGTTGTATGAATGGGGTAGTTTCTGCTAACACCTGTTCTCTGGAGTCTGCTGAGCACTCTGCTTTTTGGTATCTTTACAGTTTAAATTAGTTTGAATTCACAACTGTAAACCAGCTCACCTATACCGCTGAGTCCATATAGTATTTTTCTATTCAGAGCAAGGAATTTCAATCTATTTCTGAAAGATGATAGAATAGGAGAGGTTTCAGAGTAGCAGCTGTGTTAGTCTGTATCTGCAAAAAGAATAGGAGAGCTTTTCCTGAAACAAAGAAACAGATTTCCCTGTGACTGAATAGATGAGATGCTGTAGAGGTGTCATGACTACTCTGTCATTTTATTTCTCTGAAGAATCTGTTATGAGGAGACAGCGCTTGTGATGTGAAATCCTCGGGCAGCTGACCCTAGCTGTGGATCGTTGGATTTGCAGGTAATGGCCAGCTTTTATTTGGGAATAAATATCTTCCTTCTCCCCTGTCCCTTTGAAACATTTTGATGGTAGTTTGTAATAAAGCAGCTTCCTTGCATTCAGCAGGAAACTGCATTTGAGTGACTGGAAATCTGGTATTTTCATAGTAACCTAAGGGTGACTAAACTGAAATATTAAAACTGTCATTTTCCTTTCTCAGAGAATGGTGCCTTGCAAGTCGTTGTCTTTGGATAGGAGTCAGTATGGAAGAGTTGAAGCTGCTTATATTTCTCTACATTTTATCTTCCAACCCCCTCATTTGTGATCAGACACACCACTGTCTTTCATCTCAGCTCTACACACCTGCTGTAAAAGCTGGATCTGCCTGTTGCAAGGGTCTTGTTCCTGACTGGTCCAAGACTGCTCGGATTCTGTAAGCGTGTCCCTGGTTTGTGACTAAGCAAAACAGATGTTTACTACAGCCTGTAACTGAACGATTTTAGTTTCTTCTTGGCTATTTTTAACAGCGCTTCTTCTGTACCAAATAGAGTTTTCATTGAAAATTCAGATCTTAAGCTGTCAGACATCCCACTGCCAAAATAGACCAGTTATCAGATAGCGTTGTCATCAAGAAGCATCCCCCCCTGAAATGCCGCTGAAATTCAGTGGCATTTTGGCGAGTGCTCTCCCAGGGGCCAGGACATGGGGGCATTAAGATGCCCCCATGGGTGCTGTGTTGGGGACACTGCCTTACTATCTTGACCACTCCCTGGACACTCAGACTTATAAGTGGCCATTCTTCAACAACAAAAACAGACCTTAATCAGAAACTGCAGAACTGGAATTAATTTGCAAACTGGACACCATAAAACTGGGCCTCAACAGAGACAGGGAGTGGCTGGGTCACTGCCAAAAGTCATCTTTCCTCTGCTGATAGTCCTTCTTGTGAACAATTGGGAATGGCCGACCTCCACCTTGATTGCATTGGCCTCTTTAACACTACAAAATGTCCCCACTTGATATTCACCCTTCTTGTCAACTGTGAGAATAGGCCACTTTAGCACTGACCCCCCCCCCCTTAAGGCAACTCCCATCCTTTCATGTGTTGTGATATATACACCTGCCTACTGTATTTTCCACTCCATGCATCCAGTGAAGTGGGTTTTAGCCTGCAAAAGCTTATGCCCAAATAAATGTTAGTCTAAGATGCCACAGGACTCATTCTTTTTCTTGAACAATGCAGTTTCTTAAAGAAAGTACAGCTCTTTAAGCATTACTGCTAGTTTATACTCTCTGGAGTTATATCATTACTGTAACAAGAACAGGAGGACTGTGCCTAGACAACAAATTATTTGAGAAAGCTTTTGTGGGCTACAGCCCAACTTCATCAGATGCATTTGACTGCGATCATATAGTAGGAGATACACAGACGCATGAAAAGGTGAGGTAGCCATACAAGTCTAGAGACTGAATTAAGTGAGCAACTTAACAGCAGGAGGGGGAAAAAACAACTTTGTAGTGATAATCAAGATGGCCCATTTCAGACAGTTACCAGCATGTGAAGGATTACTTCCACATGGGGAAGTAGATTCAATCTGTGTAAATGAAACTCAGGCCATTCCAAAATTTCTAATGTAAATTACTGGTATCCTATTTGCATATTAATTCAGCTCAGCAGTTTCTCGTTTGGAGACGGTTATTTAAAAACTTTACTGTTAACAGTATCGCTAACATTGTATAACTGAGTTTGAAACGGCATTTAAATTCTAATATTCCATACCAGTATTTAAACACATGTTAACCATCCATGTAACTTAGGATGATGTTTTATTTCAAGGTCCCAGAAACACCAGATAAGGTTTCATCTTGAGGCTTAAGACCAAAATCAAGACACTTGATCAGTCGCTTTGGATAAGCCAAAGACTAACTCACACTTGATTTAGCCTTCACGAACACATCTAGGACCAAACTCTTTTCTATGGCAGCTGCGGAGAGCGGCCCTAAAGGACGCTTTGTGTTGAAATGATTTCCTACATAGCGGTGCGAAAGGAAGGATTCAGCCCACGAGCCGTACAGGGTTGCGGCCTTGGCGTTTCAGGCGTATACTACATCCAGGCAGTCAGCAGTCTTTTCCTTTTGGCGTGCTCCGTGCTAAGATGCACCGCATCGCGGATCACGTTCTCCAGGAAAACCTTCAGTACCCCGGCGGCTCCTAGTGCCCGTCTGCACTCACTTGTCCGCGAGTCTCTTATAAATCAGCCCCGAGATCGCTTCACGCCCGCCACAGCGGGCCCAAGCGCCGGATTGCAGGCTTAGTAATACCAGATGTTGTCGCGCAAAAAACCTTCCGGTGCCGCTAGCACCGCCTTCCCAACCCTTTTCCCACCTTTCCGCGTCCCAGCACATGGATAACGCTGGATAGAACAAAGAATAATTTCACAGTATCAGCGTTTAACCATGGCTCTGTACGGCACGCAGAGGGAAAACTAGAGGGAAACAAGGCGGGAACTGTCTCCCCGTCCCTTTTCCAGCCTACCATGGCGACGCGTTTGACGCCCGCAATCAGACACGAAAGTCGCACCTCAGCCCATTATTAGCCAATTCTTACTTTAAATTTGGAGGCCGGCCTTAGTATTGAGCATGCGCAGAAAGGAGCCGGCAAGACACCCCGCGTGTGAGGAAACACTGTTCCTCCCGTCTCGTAAGGACCAGGCAGCCCCCACCCCCGCCTGCAGTAAGTGGCGGGAGAGCTGCTGCTGCTGCGTGCTGAGCCGGGCTCCCTACGACCCCGCTGTGGCAAAATCCGGTGTTGGCATTAACTCAACAGGGAGAGCGAAACTAAAGCAGAATTGTCTCGTGCCAATTCTCCCAAAACATCCCTTCTCCCGCTGGATTGCATGCAAGGCTGGGCTGCACGTCCCTGCTTCTGCGTGCACTCCCGGGGATTTTCGCTCGCTCTTTCCTTCTGCATGTAAATGCCTAAAAGTTGTGAAATCTTTCCGACCACCGACGGGTTCACGCGAGTTTGAGTCGATAGAAAAAAATCCATTCGAAACCGTTCGCAGACCTAGTTTACACCCTTAAGGTTTTATCTTTACTAAGGTCTAGAAACTAGTTTTTAATCCCTTTATTGCAACTAAAGGAACCCAGTACTACGCCTTCATAGACCACTTCACTTTTATCTCAACACATTTGTGCAACAAGCTCTTTCCGTGAAAAAGTGTGTGGCTCTTAAAACAGCCTTTGGCTAAAATAAACACGTTTCACGTATTAAAGAACTAAGTCAACCCCCGAAGCCGTACAGGGTGCGCCCCTGGCGTTTCAGGGCGTACACCACATCCATAGCCGTCACCGTCTTCCGCTTGGCGTGCTCGGTGTAGGTCACCGCATCGCGGATTACATTCTCCAAGAAAACCTTCAGCACCCCGCGAGTCTCTTCATAGATCAGCCCCGAGATGCGCTTCACCCCGCCGCGGCGAGCCAAGCGGCGGATCGCAGGCTTGGTAATACCCTAGATATTATCCCGCAAAACTTTTCGGTGCCTTTTAGCACCCCCCTTCCCCAACCCTTTGCCACCCTTTCCACGACCTGACATAATAACAGCCATCCAACAACAAACTTGAAACAATACAATACTTCCTTACACCCGAAACAAGAGTTTATATGGGCTATAGTCCGACCGGAGTGAGAACCACAAGCACAAGGGGGGCGAAAATCTCTCCCCGCCCTCTCGCCCGCCGAAGATGACGTTTGCTCTCGCATACCAATGAGACACTTAACATCGCTCCCTGGCCAATCATTAATCAGAAGTTAACTTCAAATGCAAACAGTTAGTTTGGCGCTGCATCTCCTCTCTATACCTTCACCCACACGATGATCAGAGAGTTGCTGCACAAACAGTGCTGCGCTTTAGGAGCCTTTGGGGGCAGGAAAAAGCAGGAGGGAGAATATATTTCCCACTGACCCAAATCCCTGTAGGACAGTGGTTCTCAAACGTTTGTACTGGTGACCCCTTCCACATATCAACCTTCTTGAGTGCAACCCCCCCCCCCAATAAATTAAAAACACTTTTAAAATATATTTAACGCCATTGTCAATGCTGGACGCAGAGCGGGGTTTAGGGTGGAGGCTGACAGATCACGACCCCCCCTCCCCCGTGTAATAACCTCACGACCCCCTGAGGGGTCCCGAGCCCCAGTTTGAAAACCCCCGCTGTAGGACCTGGGAACCAGCCCTGAATGAAATGAGCCATGTGGGCAGCAGACCAAAAGGACACAGTGGTTCTGGAACAATTTGTATAGTGGGGGGTGCTGAGAGCCATTGCACCAAACTGTCAACCCTGTACAAGATGGAAACCATTTCAAGCCAGAGGGATGCAGCAACATCCTGAGTACAAGCACTTATGAAAAGACAAGGCTGCCAAGATTTTTTCAGCAGCTGGGAGCAATGTTTGACCTGACTCTGAACAATCGGATGACACAGTTCTCCCATGAAAAAAGCTCGGAAGGAAGTTTGCAGTCAGCCTCCAATTGAGCCTGCAGTCCAGCCAACATGTGGATCCCATGTTACCCTTGGTACTAGAGAGCCAGCTGGTAGGTCTGCTAATAGAGGAGGCTTATCACCCTTCTATCCACTGAGGGATTTTGTTTTGCTTAATAGAATGTTCATAGAATCACAGAACTGGAAGGGACCTCGAGAGGTCATCTAGTCCAGTTCTCTGCCCTCATGGCAGGACTAAGTATTATCTAGACCAACCCTGACAGGTGTTTGTCTAACCTGCTCTTAAAAATCCCCAACGATGGAGATTCCACAACTTCCCTGGCCAATTTATTCCAGTGCTTAACCACCCTGACAGTTAGGAAGTTTTTCCTAATGTCCAACCTAAACCTCCCTTGCTGCAATTGAAACACATCTCTTCAATTACAGCCAGGGTGGTTTAGGTTGGACTTTAGAAATAGCTTCCTAATGAGGATCCAGAATGCACACGGGGTTTGGTAGGGAATGGATCGTGGGAAAACACAGCATCATCCCTGCTGCTACAGCAGCTGCTTGGCAACAAGCAACCCAGCTTCCAAAACAGCATTTCTGCTGCCCTCCTTGCCCAGGGCCTGGCCAAGCAGAGTCACTGGCTGGATGTTCTAAGCACACCAAGGAGATCTCTAAACAGGTGCAGATGTTCACCAATACGATATGAGTTCAGCAGCAAGGCAGAAGCCCAATGGCTGTGGTGGGGGGATACCCAGAAGATAAGACCATTTTGACCAGATTGGTGGACCCATCTGCACTGAGAAGACCATAACAAGAGGAGGGGCTCACAGAAGGGAGTGGCTTTAAACAGAAAATTCTTGGGGTGGGGGACCAAGCCCCAAAAGGGACAACTATTAGGTCCAATTTTTGCATGGGAATGCCAAGTGCCCAGTCATTCTCCACAGTGGACAGATGAGTGCATTTCTGGACACTGGTTCCCATATGGCTACCATCTGGATGAAAAAAAATTCTTCCATCCCAGATCAGAGCGAGTAGCGGTGCATCCACCAGGTCAGACGTCAAGTACTCATAGGCCTGGTGATGGCATCTTTTATTCTACTCCATCTGATTCCTGCAAGCCCTTCCTCATTGTAGGGTGTGTAGGGAAGCAGTCACCTTGGCTAAAATAATTTATAAAATGTCCTTCTCACTTCCCCAAAATCTCTCTCTATCGAGTGGCACCAGGACCAGTGAGAGGTGAGGAGGTACCCTCCTGAGCACTGGATTCCTGGAAGAGAAAGCTAAATTCCACAGACCCAACCAGGGCCTCTGGCTCCTGAGGGAAGCATCCCAGGAATGGGAAGAGGGGGGAACCTGGTGGGAGGGAAGGGATCCTGAAGTGATGCAAGGAAAGTGACAGGGGGAATTCTGAGTATAGGAAGGGAAGGAGAAGATCTTGAAGGCCAGAATCTGGCAGCCCCCCAGGGTCAGGGCATTTGGAGCCACTACTGAAGGGAAAGTGCAAGATAGGATCTTCTCCTCCTTCCTTCCCCACCCCCACCCCCACCCCATAGAATGTTTTACCAGCTGTCTACGTTTCAGCTGAACCATTCTCTCGGGTGGAGCTCAGACCTTGGTATGTGGAGTGAGGTGACGAAGTTTTTTTTCACCTCAGTAGAAAGAGGATTTTTATGATCTTTCACTAATTGTGTAGGTTATCAGGGATTATCAGCCCCGCCACCATTCGCAAACTGAAAATAACGAGAAGTCCTTGTGGCACAAGACTTCTCATTCTTTTTGCTGATACAGACTAACACGGCTTACCACTCTTGGAAAACTGAAAATAGACCTGCGCTCTGACCCCCACTCCACCTCCCCCCAAAAAAACATTTTTTGGCATCCTTTGTTATACCAAAACCTTTTGCTTGGTTGTCAAGACCATAAATCTACTTGGTATTCATCATTAAACTATTGTAAATGATCAATTTAATGAAAAGTTTTAATTTTGAAATAACAATGAAAATAAGCCACTCGAGAATTTTTTTTAATAAAAAGAAAAACCTTGCCTCTGGTGAAGCAGATGAGAAAAATCTCAGAACGTGTCAGGATCAGACCTGTGGTGTGGTTTAGAGGCCACCTTTAGTTGTAGTGTATGGCTTTGGAAATGCACTTCTCTCACAAACTGTCCTGCAGACCTGCTGCCCCCAAGTCTCGTAGTCTCGGAGGTGTGTTTGCCCTTTGTGAGCTGGAAACATTGTGCCTGGTTTTCAGCAGACAAGGAATGCGAATAGTACAGCCTGACCAGACTACAGAAGAATTACGATACATTACCACCGTTCGTTTGTCAGACAGACTGGCTCTGTTGTCTTGCCTGCCATCTGGGAGTGAAGGAGCCACTCTGCTAACACACAATAAAGATTCCCATATCAGTTCTTTGGGTTTCATGCAAAGGAAAATCTCGTTGCCAGAATATTCTCCCAGGAAATATGTCATTTCTATTGCGTTTATATTCTTAGTTTGCCCTGAGTCATGTGTGAAAGCCTGTTGAAGCCTTGAAGGGCAACAATTCTGCAAGATAATCTTCTTACCCCACAATCTTAGAATTGTAGGACTGGAAGGACTGCTGAGAGTTGCCTAAGTCCAGTTCCTGCCACTCATGAAGGACTAAGTATTGTCTTAGAATCTCCTGACAAGGTGTTGCTAACCCGCTCTTAAAAGCCCCCAATGATGGAGATTTCACCACCTACCTCAGCCAATTTATTTCCAGTGCTTCCAACCCTGACAGTCAGGAAAGTTTTCCTAAGTCCAACCTAACCTCCCTTCCTGCAATTTTAAATCCATTGTTCTTGCTCCTATCCTCAGAGATTTAAAAACAATTTCCCCTCCTCCGTTGAACAACCTTTAATGTACTTGAAAACTGTTATCATGTCCCTCTCGGCCTCCTTCTCCAGAACTAAAACTCCATTTTTTTCAATCTTTCTCCTGTTGATTTTTGCACAGAAAACACCAGCTGTAACAATCATCCCATATAGATTTCCCAAGTCATATTATACAAATCATCAGCTCTGCGTCAAATGATGTGTGTGCTCGCAGTCCAATAGCGCACGCATGTGCACTGTTAAGAGATGGTTCCAAGAATAGCTGGAGTTGGTATTAGACTCGAAGGTGCCCAAGATTGTTCAGGATACAGCATCATAGATAAAATTCCCTGAATACTTGTTGGGTCAGACCAGTGTCTGAGCCTCAAATTCAGACATACTCATTTGCTGACAGAAGAAATTCAAAGAATAGATTACCGAATATTAACAGAATGAAATATGCAGAAACATGGAAGGTATTAATTATTTAGCCAACAGGGATGCTAACGAGTGGTGTGGAGAAGATGAGAATGAGAGCTAAAAAGGCAGGGCTGGGGAATGAGTAATACCTCTGAGCACCTATCTCCGCCATGGTGGTGTCGTGTCAAGGTTTTCCCCACTCTACTAGGCTACAAATGTAGGAATGCTAGACCCTTCTAAGCTTAATTACTAAGCTTAGATCTGGTAATCTGCCCCTATCCACAAATTTTCAGTGTCTGGAGCACTTTCCTGTCCTCCAAAACTTATCCCCTCCTGGGGTTGGCCTTGAGGGACTCACCAATTCCTGGTGAACACAGAATCAAAACACGCTTGGGATCTTAAACAAGGAGAAAATTAACGCATCCCCCTTCCTTTTCCCCCCACCAATCCCTGGTGAGTCCAGATCCAATCCCCTTGGATCTTTAAACAAGAAAAAATCATCGGGTTCTTAAAAAGAAGCTTTATAAAGAAGAAAAGTTAAAATTATCTCCTGTAAAATCAGGATGGGAAAATGGCTTTACAGGTAATCAGATTCCTGTAGACAGAGGCCCCCCGCCCTAGCCTTAGGTTTCAAGTTACAGCAACAGAGGTTAAAATTCTTCCAGCAAAAAAGAAACTTTACAGTTGAAGAAAACAAACCTAAGGACTAACATTGCCTTGCCTGGCTAATTACTTACAAGTTGAAACATGAAAGACTGATCAGAAGATTTGGAGAGCTGGCATTGATGTCCTGTCCCTCTCAGTTCCTCAAACGAGCGAACAACAAACAAACAAAAGCACAGACAAAGGCTTCCCTCCACCAAGATTTGAAAGTACTTGTCCCCTGTTGGTCCTCGGTCAGGTGTCAGCCAGGTTTACTGAGCTTCTTAACCCTTTACAGGTAAAAGAGACATTAACCCTTAACTATCTGTTTATGACAGTGGGGATTATCCATGACAGCACTTGGGTGAACAGATGTCCTGATTTTATAGGGACAGTCCTGATTCGGGCCTCTTTTTCTTATGTAGGGTCCTATTACCCCCAACCCCCTGTCCTGATTTTTCACACTTGCTGTCTGATCACATTAGACTGCACAGATCCTGTGAAGGTAAATACCACAAGACATACTTCTGGAAGATTAGATTGACAATGTATGTTCTGGCCCTTGGATGGTCCAAGCACTTGATTTAAGCCTAGGAATGCGACAAGATGGATTCTCCTGCCAACAATGCACTGGCTGGTACTTGAACTCCTGACGCTGGCTCTGACCCTTGGCTCCAGAAGTACTGGGACAATTTGTATAGTCGGGGTGCTGAAAGCCATTGAACCAAAGTGGCAACTCTGTATGTGATGGAAACCACTTCAAGACAGGGGGTGTGGCAGCCCCCACAGTTTCAGCACCTCTGCACCCTATGCACCATTGTACCAACTATACCTTGCGAGGTGTTATCTGAAAACGGTGTGCAGCACCCTGCTACGTGAGGTTAGGATGATGTGGGTGGCAGTCATGAGTGCAAACCTGTCTGGCCTGGATTAGGCAAATCTGCTCAAGCAGGCCTTAAACAAAGGGCAAATTGACCCCTCTAGCCCGGTGTCATCAAAAGGGATGGGCCATCACCTATCAAAAGGCCTTTCTTTGGCGAGGGAGGGAGGCAGAAACACGGGCTCAGATACCAGTCATTGAGGGATTTAAAAGGTGCTATAGCAACAGTTCAACATGGAATAAAGTTATTAAAACTAAACAGGTCAGTCCTTGTGTGCCAGTGGGATTATTCCCCGACCAGGTAAACACCTAGGAGGGATTTTATTCCGGTAGTCACCAGGGGAGGATTTACAAGTGTTTCTGAAGGGGCTGAGATCTCGGGCGCAGTGCAAAAAGCTGCACCCGGCGCATTCCCTTCTTGCAGCTCACCCATCTATTTGCAGAAATGAGCAAAAGGCGGCACTGAAGCTCCTTGGCATGAAGGGGAAAATTGCAGGCTTTTTCTCGAGCCGGCGCCGTGGCTTAGTTGGTTAAAGCGCCTGTCTAGTAAACAGGAGATCCTGGGTTCGAATCCCAGCGGTGCCTTTTCATCAGGCAAACCTTTAACGTCGTCTCCCGCCACCTGGGTGGTCACCGCGCCCGGGTCCCTTCCGCTTTTATGGGGCCCGGGGGGCAAAGAAGCCAGGCACCGGCGCGACTGCATTGCGAGAGAAACCGGGTGGGGGTCTGGGTTTTTCTGCTTTGCAAGGCTGCCCCCGCCCCTACTTCGCGCTGTCCCTGGTTTGATTTACTCCTGCCCGGGACAAAACTTGCAGCCTCTGCGGGCAGCAAACAAACCCAGCTCCGTTTCTACCCTCCTGCTAGGCTGCAACACGGGACATGCGCGCGGGGCTACAGCAATTTGCCCCGTAGGAAGATGATTTTCTCTCCTTTGGTGGGGGTTGTGGGCGGATCCTATAGCGTGTTCTGGCCAGATAAAATAAAATAAATAAAAATTTAAAAACGTGAATCCTTCCCTGACCGGGAATCGAACCCGGGCCGCGGCGGTGAGAGCGCCGAATCCTAACCACTAGACCACCAGGGAACTTACCAGGAAATTTTTTTTACAATATAGTGTACACGGTAAGGAGCGGACCGTTCCCTGCTCGTCGTGTGAACACACACAGTACAAACCGCTTCCCTCTTGCTTTAGACTAGCACGAATTCAGGGCCCCGCCCGGCTATTTAGCAACCGCGCCACCAGAGTAAATGCCCGATCCAAGTCATAATAAATGCACGCGATAGAACCTGACGCAGAGAGCACGCTCTCTCCCCCGCGCTTGCTGGTGTTTGATTCTGGGAAGAGACCGGCCACTCCTTCCCTTCGCCCCATTCCCCTGGGCGCTGGAGCGCGGATGTTGCCACAAGGGATAGGAGGAGCCGTGTTTCAGGCTTGGTTTGTTAGGAGGTTGGGAACTGACTTGTTTAAGAAGCCTGAAACTCATTCTCAGGATGATTGAACTTGGGCAACACAGTGGCGGGCAGCGGACCGGAAAGGGGCTTTTAGGCTGCTGTAATCAGTTGATCCCTGTTCCCCCCCGCGCCCCCGTTCCCAGTCACTTGCATCTCGACCCACCCGCTTAGTGAATGAGTCGGGTAAATAAAATGGCTATTTACAAACACAAAAAACCTTTCCTCCAAATAAGCGCAAATCCTGAGACCAGATCCTTGTGCTCAAACCGACTCTGAATCCTCACTGCCCGGTTCGAAAGAGTTTAAACAAGCCAGAAACAAGATAGTGACAAAACAAATATTCGATTGATTCCTCCTCCCCTGAGAGCGAACTCATCGTGGGCCGGCTTCCTTACTCCAGCCAGTCAATTATGTATCCTCCAAATTACCGGCCTTTGTTTTGTTGTTGCTGAGAATACCAGGACCCCGGTCTGAACGTTGCGGTTACTTGAGATTGGGAGAAGCTACGTTTTTTAATAGGACATTTTAAAGTGAAAAATGCTCATGTGAATACGACATGCATCCGACCAAAATGGGTATCAACCCAGGAAAGCTCATG
This sequence comes from Chelonoidis abingdonii, assembly GCF_003597395.2. Classification (NCBI taxonomy): domain Eukaryota; kingdom Metazoa; phylum Chordata; order Testudines; family Testudinidae; genus Chelonoidis; species Chelonoidis abingdonii. The sequence goes on along the minus strand of NC_133779.1, from coordinate 17,717,381 downwards.
CTCCAAAACGTGTTAGTCTAAAGGTAATCACAGGATTCTTTGCATGTTTGCACTGAGAACTCCTTCCGCTGCAGGGAAAGGATTTAACATCTTACGTGTATTGCCTCTTAAGGT
>NC_133779.1:17701585-17715944 GCF_003597395.2 Chelonoidis abingdonii | reverse complement strand
GGGGAAGTGGGGGTTGTGGGCTTAGCGCCTGGGGGGCCATAGAGGGGAAGTGGGGGGTTGCGGGCTCAGCGCCTGGGGGGACATAGAGGGGCAGTCTGGGGGGTTGTGGGCTCAGTGCCTGGGGGGCCATAGACGGGAAATGGGGGACGTGCTTAGTGCCTGGGGGAACAGAGGGGCAGTCTAGGGGGTTGTGGGCTCAGCGCCTGGGGAGCCATAGAGGGGAAGTGGGGGTTGTGGGCTCAGCGCCTGGGGGGACATAGAGGGGCAGTCTGGGGGGTTGTGGGTTCAGTGCCTGGTAGTCCATAGAGCGGAAGTGAGGCGTTTGCTCAAGTGCCTCTGTTCTGCGCATCCTGCGGATTTTCATTAACTCGTCACCGCGGCAGTTGAACTTTTGAATTTCAGGGGCTGCGAAGGGCTTGGCCTGTCACAGCCCCCCTCCATCGCATAAGGGCGCGCTGCGAAGGGGCGTTCCCTGGGCCTCCTTCGCTGATGGCTGGCGCGCGGCAGTTTGTACCGTTTGAATTTGCCGGGCTGGGGTGAATTCCACCCCCAACCCCCCGCACATATATTCCACCCCGCTTCCCTGCCGGGCAGCTCGCTGAGATTCCGCTGCGGGAGAAGGGTCGCTGGCTGAGCCATGTCCCAGGACGGGAGACAGCAGCTAATCCAGAACCCACCTCTCTGCACGCGCCTCGCTTTTAAAGAGACGCACGGAACCTGCGGCTGTCGGCCCCTAGCAATCCGCACAGGAGCCCCTAGCAAAGCCTGGCCTGCTTCTGCTGTTTCTGCATGGAAGGGGGGCAAAAACCTTTGTGGGTTTTGAAATGAAACCAACCGCGCTTGCAAGGCACTAGGCAGTAACCTTCCCCCGCAAAGCTCTCTCGATTATTCATCTCCCTCTTCCTCTGAAAAATCAGCAGGTCTCTTGTTCCATTTATCTGCTCTGTTCGCATTTCAGCTTATTCCACCCACTTGCATTCGCTCTGCAGCACTGGCCCCTGGCAGAAGACAGGACACAGGGCTAGATGGACCTTTGGTCTGACGCAGCATAGCCATTTTATTACAGCCTAACAGCCTCTACAGCAAGGGAAAACGCGCAACCCGACTCGAGAACTTAAGTTCTTCTCGCTTTACTAAAATCACTACCTGTCTCCTGTCCCATGTGCCTAGCAAAATAGCTTATTGCTTCACATTACCAGGGGCACCGTTTCCAGGTCTCTGGAAAAGGATCCGGTTTTCTAGCCGTGGGGCGTGTTTTCCTGAAGAACATTTGGGTTCCTGTATATTTTACCCACCCGTTTTCTCCCGGGAGAGTACTGGTATCTTTACTGATTTGATTGTTCATTTTTCCTTACCAACACCCCCCAAAAAACCAACACCAAGGCGACACAAAAGGGATTAACAACTCTCTGCCTGATGCTGTGAGTGGCTCTGAAAAGAGCCTTTGGGGTTGAGATATTAAGTGGAGAAATCGCCCTCGCCTATAAGGCGGCAGCAGCAGTAGTAACCTGCTTACTTTCCCTTGGCTTTATGGCTCTCGGTTTTCTTGGGCAGCAGTACCGCCTGGATGTTGGGCAGTACGCCACCCTGAGCGATAGTGACTTTGCCCAGCAGCTTGTTCAGCTCCTCGTCGTTGCGGATGGCCAGCTGCAAGTGCCGAGGAATGATACGGGTTTTCTTGTTGTCCCGGGCGGCGTTGCCAGCGAGCTCCAAGATTTCAGCAGTAAGGTACTCCAGCACTGCAGCCATGTAAACGGGAGCACCAGCTCCCACTCGCTCCGCGTAGTTCCCCTTGCGCAGCAGCCGATGAACACGACCCACAGGAAACTGCAGCCCAGCACGAGAAGAGCGAGACTTAGCTTTAGCCCGAGCTTTACCTCCCTGCTTTCCCCGGCCAGACATTATAATGATCTTTAGAGAATAAACTAACACGGCACGAATAAAATAAAACTAACGGAACAAAATGTGTTCTTTGCTTTTTATGCCTTCGTTAGCGATCAGGCCAGACACTCGTGATTGGCCAAGCAAAAAGCTCCTGAGAGAACCAATGGGAAGCCTACTTCTCAATCCGACCAATCGGAAGAAGAGTCAGTTGTCGTCTCCAATAGGATGGCGAGACTTGGAGCGCCACTTATTTGCATACGAGTTTGTAATGGAGACAGATAACTGAGTATTTAATATCCAATAGGAAGGTAGGAATTAGGCTACCCTTATTTGCATAGGGGAGCTATAAATAAAGGCTCTCCTATGCTTACAGCTTATCATCCAGTGTGTTCTATCAGTGTTTTATTAAGCGAGTTTCCTTGAAGTCATTATGCCTGATCCAGCCAAGTCAGCTCCCGCGCCTAAGAAGGGCTCTAAGAAAGCGGTGACCAAGACCCAGAAGAAGGGGGATAAGAAGCGCCGCAAGACCAGGAAGGAGAGTTATTCCATTTATGTCTACAAGGTGCTGAAGCAGGTTCATCCCGATACCGGCATCTCTTCCAAGGCTATGGGCATCATGAACTCCTTCGTCAACGACATCTTCGAGCGCATCGCCGGGGAGGCGTCTCGCCTGGCACATTACAACAAGCGCTCCACCATCACCTCCCGGGAGATCCAGACCGCCGTGCGCCTGCTGCTGCCCGGGGAGCTGGCCAAACACGCCGTCTCGGAGGGCACCAAGGCCGTGACCAAGTACACCAGCTCCAAGTAAACGGGAGAGGTCTCTAAAAAAACAACACAACGGCTCTTTTAAGAGCCACCTACTTCATCCATAAGAGAGCTGTGGTCACTTTAACTGATAATTTAATCTCCAGCTTTCAGATGTACTGAATGAATCTAATTTCTTTTGCAGTTTATACCTTGTGTTAAATTCCACTAATTTATAACATTCTGGTGAATCTCATCTCTAGGTGATATCAGGGGATAAGAGATGGAATTTACGTGCAAAGTGAATTTATTTTTCACTTGAACGAACCTGGTAATTGAGTTAGAGAAATATCGGAACTTTAAAAGATTATGCTGTTTTTCAGCAGTTTTCAATATATTCTTCCACCCCCACCCCCAGCCCTGCATGCCTGGAGCAGTATTAATCCGCTTAACCAATACGTTCCATTTTATACTTAGCTGTGACACCCCCAAGAACGTTCTCCAGACCTTTCAGAACTAGAACCTTATTTCTCAGCAACAAAAACTATTTCTTGATTGCTGTATTTTTTTTTGAAGTCTGGACCTTTTTCTTCAGAAACAAGATGAGTCCAGTCTTAACAACAAATAAATTACCTCCTTTCTCTCAGTGTATTCAAGGGTATTTTGAAAAAATAGAATATTCCTTTCTCCATTCTATCAATTTTAAGGCATTAGAGATATTCAGTAACATTCTGTGTGGTATCAATTTCTTCCCAAAATATAAATTCAGTGATTTAAATTAACTTAATTTTCCTGATTTTTCAAATTAAAATTGCTACACCGAGGGACAGATTACTGGGCTCTGGGGGAAAATAGCGGGGATTGCAACTCAAAGACCTATAAGAAATTACACTAAAATGTTTCAAAGGGATAAAAAAAGCAGAGAGAGCCTGGAGACGTTTGAGGTTGTGAATGTGCTGCTGGCTGGAGGAGTGAATGAGGTTAATGAAAATATTTTTAATTTAGCTACAGGTGGAGACAATTCATTCGTTCTTGAAAGCTCTTGAGCTGAAAAAGCTTTAATGGGTGTTTTACGCTACGTTCCATTGTTAATTTCTTCTAACTGGGACTCGTTTCATTATTGATCAGATCAATGAACGGTGGAGCGGGGCTGGCGCCAAAAGGCAGTTTTTTGAATTTTAAGTTAAGCTCTGACTAATGATTGGCCAGAACTTGCTCGGCGGAGCCTCATTGGTGGGAGCGAAGATTCGTCACATTATAGGGCGAGTATCAGAGGGGGAGCCTTGTTACTCTGGATCTGTAACAGCAGCAAAGAGTCCTGTGGCACTTTATATATAGACTAACAGATTTAACACCAGTCTTTCAAACGCTTAACTCTGTGGCTCAAATATTGTATTGTACAGAACATCCAGACTAGCTGTATCCAGCTAATTCATTATTATTTAACTCTGTTATTGTAGTAGTGCTTAAGGGCCTGGCTAGGATGGCCTCCACAGTGCTACCATAAAATAAATGACAGTCTCTGAGGCAAAGTTACAGTAAGAGACGAGTTTCTAAAGGACCAGAAGAGACCACTGGGGTCTGCATTCTAGCCTAACAGAAGCCACCGGCCTTTCCCAAAATCCTGTTTGAACTAGAGCACCCGCATTTAGTAGAAGAATCATCCCATCTTGATTTTATAATTGCCAGTGCTAGAGACTCCACTATAACCCTTGGTAAATTGCCCCAATGATTAATTACCTTCACTGTTCTAAATATACACCTTATTTCCAGTCTAAATTCACCTAGCATAAGTTCCAGATACTGGAACTTGTTAGACCTTTGACTGCTAGAGTAACTAGCCCATTATCAAATATTTGATCCCCAAGTAGGTACGGACACTCCCCGGGTTATGCAAGACCCAACTTACCAAATTTGCACTTACGGAAAAAGTTCCTTAAGCCCAAAATAAGATTTTTGAGTTGCAGAAATTTTTGCGTAATGTACGAGTATATGTTTCTGACTCACGCAAAATTTGAGTTACACAAGGCTTTCCGGAACGGAACAATTGCGTAAGTGGGAGGGCGTCTGTAGTTATAGCGCATAGGGGATAAAAGTCACCCCTTAATCTTATGTTTATTAAACTAAATAGATTGAGAGTCAAGAAGCTCACTCAGCAGCGCTGGAACAATTTGTACAGTGGAGGTGCTGAAAGCCATTGAAGCAAACTGTAACAAATTTATTTGAGCATAAGCTTCCCTGGGATAAAACCCACTTCATCAGATACATGTAGTGGAAAATACAGTAGGAAGTCATATGTACACAGAGAACTTGAAAAAAAGGGTGTTGCCATATACACTATAACGAGTGATCAGTTAAGGTGGTCTATTATCAGCAAGAGGGAAAAAAAAACCTTTTGTAGTGCTAATCAGGATGGCTCATTTCCAACAGTTGATAAGAAGGTGTGAGTAACAGTAGGGGAAAAATAATCCTGGGGAAACAGTTTTACTTTATGTAATGATCCATCCACTTTGCTTTTAAACCCTGTTCTAGTCCCGGCCTTCACAACCTCCTCAGCCAAGGAGTTCCACAAGTTTACTGTGCGCTGCCTGAAGAGGAACTTCCTTTGATTTGTTTTAAACCTGCTGCCCATTCATTTCATTTAGTGACCCCTAGTTCTTGTATTATGGGAACAAGTAAATAACCTTTCCTTCTTCACTTTCTCCACATCACTCATAATTTTATAGACCTCTGTCATATCCCCCCTTCCTCTCCTCTTTTCCAAGCTGAACAGTCCCAGCCTCTTTAATCTATCCTCATCTGGGACCTGTTCCAAACCCCAAATCATTTTAGTTGCCCTTCTCTGAACCTTTTCCTATGCCAGCAGATCTTTTTTGGAGATGAGGAGACCACATCTGTACACAGTATTCAAGATGAGGGCGTACCATGAATTTATAAGGGCAATAAGATATTCTCCATCTTATTTTCGATCCCTTTTTAATGATTCCTAACATCCTGTTTGCTTTTTTGACTGTGGCTGCACGGACATCTTTAGAGAACTGTCCATTGTGATAAATCTGGATAGGGCAGGAGCCATTTGAAAGCAAACCTACATGAGTTACACCTCACTCAAGTGCCTCAAAGGGTCCCTCCCAGTTTTTTTCTGTGCAACAGGGGCAGGTTAGAATTTAATGAAGTCACGGGGGGGGGGGGGTCCTCTGGTGCTAAAGGCAGGAGGTGCGGGTTCCCGCTCCATGGAAGAGGCTCTGTGCCCAAGGAGGGGCAGAGGCTCATTCCACAGTAAATCAAACAGGATTATGGGCTGAGCTGGTGAAGGCCTTACACGCAAGTTGATGGCAGTTGTCTGTAGGTCTGTGTGTAACACAGTAAAGTTGGAATCTTACATCCAGTCAATTCCAAACGTTCAGGAAATGGAAATAGTCCAGGCATCTGTGATCAGAATGATTTTGGAGGGTGGGAAGAAGTCAGAAAGCCGAACAAGAGAAACATTAAGCTCCGGCCAGTTCTTTAGCACAGGCCAAGCCTTGCCTCAAACGTTTCTGCCTTTGCCTGGAGATTAAATAACTGGTTGATGGTGCCCATTAACCCTCTTCCAGTATAACCATACACACCCCACATCTTATCCCTGCTTCTTCTCCATAAACCCTCCTCTTTTACAGTGGCTGAGCGTTGCTCCGGGCTAGAGAACAGGGTGGCATTATTCCCTCTGGGAGTGGAGGCCCCACGGTCCAGAGCGAGTGGACTCTCTGAGGAGGCCAACGGTGAGAGACAGGGGTGCTAAGGCTCAGAGAGGTGTAGTTCCAGGAGGCAGAGGGATTTGACCTCTGAGAAGGCCTGTCACACTGAAGGGGGGTTTTCCCAAGGACTGCACGGAGCCAAGAGTGGGCATGGCCTGTGAGTCCATGACACCGACCAGTTAACACATTGATATGGCTATGCAAAATGACTTTTCTCCCACGCAAAAATGGGGGGGGGGGCAGGAAGGGAATGTGTTGGCATTGGGAGAATGTACAGCCCCCGACACGGAAGGAGAGAATGAAGGACCCTCATATTGGGGAAAGAGGAAAAGTGGCATGCAGACACCCTCATATGGGAAGGAAGGAGATAACGGGCTCATTCTGAGCCCCTGCCAGAGAAAGGAGAAATGGGGGCACACAGAACTCGTGCCACAGGAAGGAGATTGGAAGGCCCTGATATGGGAGAAGAGGGAACAGTGGAAAAAGGGTGCACCCACCCAGCACAGGGAGCACTTAATTGGGGTGCCACATTTCTATAAAACATTTATTTCGATGTGGCCCAGAAGGAAGAGGCTCTTTCCCTCCCCTGTGTTTTCTCCATATAAACAATCATAAAAAGCAGCGGTTCTCAGACTTTTGCGCTGGTGACCACTTTCACACAGAAAGCCTCAGTACAACCCCCCTTATAATTTAAAAACACTTTTTATGTATTTAAACACCATTAAATGCTGGAGGCAAAATGGGGTTTGGGGTGGAGGCTGACAGTTCACAGCCCCCCCATGTAAGAACCTTGTGACCCCCCCAAGGGATCTCAACCCCCCATTTGAGAACCCTTGATATAAAGGATACTTCACTCAACACAACCTGTGGAACTCCTTGCCAGCGGATGTTGTGAAGACCAAAACTATAACATGGCTCAGAAAATTAGATAAATTCATGGATGACAAGTCGCTAATGGCTATTAGCCAATAATGGTCTGGGATGGAACCCTGAGTGTCCCTTGCCTCTGACTGATCAAGACTGGCAGTGGACAAGGGACGGATCAGTCACTTGTTCTGTTGATTCATTCTGAAATACAAGGTACCAGCTACTATTCAAAGACACCATACTGGGCTAGACAGACCATTGGCCTAAACCAGTATGGCCATTCTTACATTATCATCAATATCCACGTTTGGATTTTGATCTGTGTGGCTCATTATAATGACACTATTTCACATATATTTCATAGCATGCTCTCAGCTTGTGAATAAAATTGTAAACCACCACTTACCTTGTGAAAGCAGGAAAACATGGGTAGAGTGAAAAAAAAATTAGTAACCTTTCTCTATAGAGCTGTTACTCATCTCCATCCTGCTCTGAGCCAGGAGACTGAGGACACATTTATACAGAAGCAGAAATGACAGAATAGGAGCAGGAGGAAGTATTGATTCTTGCATTTAAGTTCACTTGCTAAACTCACACCAAAATGCAGATTAGAGTAATTATTTCATCTAAACCATTTTCCTGAGAAATGCCAAAAACCAGGTAAGTGGAGAAAGTAATTGTACTGCCAAATTAAGTACAGATCATTCTCCGTTTTAGCAGCTGTATGGGGTGTTCATGCGTTTCACTCCTAATCCCTTAGAAATGAAGTTGCTCTTTTAATAGAAAAGTGGAACCCAGTTTAACACCAAATCTTTGCTGTCTGGTAACAATCCAGCCACACAATAAATCACCCACAATCTGTTGCATGCATCGCCAAAATATCTACTTGTACTTCGTTTTCACCCCCGCCCCATCTCCCACTTATGTTTTCAGAGATCATCAGCTCTTTTCGAACTTGTGGGTGGCTCTTAAAAGAGCCTTTGGGTTCTATGAATTCAAATCCTAACTACCTGCTCATTTGCCCTTGGCTTTGTGGCTTTCGGTTTTCTTGGGGAGCAGCACCGCCTGGATATTGGGCAGAACGCCACCCTGCGCGATGGTGACTTTCCCCAACAGCTTGTTCAGCTCCTCGTCGTTGCGGATGGCCAGCTGCAAATGCCGGGGGATGATGCGAGTTTTCTTGTTGTCCCGGGCAGCGTTACCGGCCAGCTCCAAGATTTCAGCGGTGAGATACTCCAGCACTGCAGCCATGTAAACGGGCGCGCCGGCTCCTACTCGCTCCGCATAGTTCCCCTTGCGCAGCAGCCGGTGCACGCGGCCCACAGGAAACTGCAGCCCAGCACGAGAAGAGCGAGATTTGGCCTTAGCCCGCACTTTGCCACCCTGCTTTCCACGGCCCGACATGACGACGCTCTGCAAACCAATAACTCCAACTTACAGAATTCTACGCATACATACTTGAAATTGTACGGGCCCAACCTTTTATAGACTCGGGCAGATGAGCCACGCGACTTCTGATTGGCTCTCCCTGTATCACCCAATGGGAAAGCTACTTCTCTACCTGGCCAATGGGGATTAAAGATGCTGTGACTGTCCAATAGGAAGTGCAAGAGGTAGAGTCTGCGTCCTGCGTTCCTGGGTTGGCCGCGGGGGTGACGTGTAACTTGCTATCAGCCAATAGGAAAGGAAAAGGTAGGCTACCGTATTTACATAGGTGCGGTATCAATAGAGGGCCACAGCTGCAGGTTACAGTATTGCGTTTTCTAGGTTGCGTGTAATATTTAATATGCCTGAGCCAGCGAAATCTGCTCCAGCGCCCAAGAAGGGCTCCAAGAAAGCGCTGACCAAAACCCAGAAGAAGGGGGATAAGAAGCGCCGCAAGACCAGGAAGGAGAGTTACTCCATTTATGTCTACAAGGTGCTGAAGCAGGTTCACCCCGACACCGGCATTTCCTCCAAGGCCATGGGCATTATGAACTCCTTCGTCAACGATATCTTCGAGCGCATCACCGGGGAGGCGTCTCGCCTGGCGCATTACAACAAGCGCTCCACCATCACCTCCCGGGAGATCCAGACCGCCGTGCGCCTGCTGCTGCCCGGAGAGCTGGCCAAACACGCCGTCTCGGAGGGCACCAAGGCCGTGACCAAGTACACCAGACAGCTCCAAGTAAAGGTCGTGTGCCTCTTCGGGAAGTTGTAGCACTTAACCCAAGCTCTTAAGAGCCACCACTTTCTCAATGAGGCTTGAGTTGCTGTTTCACTGCAGAAGTACTAAAGGCTCCTTTTTAAAACGTGCTTTGAATATCTGGGATAACCTAGTCCTGTCTCGTGTTTCTTGGTTTAACACCGACAGTAGATCGTGTGATCATTAAGGGGGTTCCAATGCTGTCAATTAGAGGTATGTCTTGGGCTCAAAAGATGCATATTACGGGTAAACGCTACAGGAAGGCAAACCCGCTTCTAGGGACGAGTGTTTAGGTGATCAACTGAAATTCCTGGTCCTTCTTTCATAAGCTTAGAAAGCTCACGTTTATTCTTCCAGCTGAACCAGTGGGGCAAGAATGGTCTTTATAGACAAAATAAACTGAGATTTTTGTGTTTGTTTTAATACAGATTTATAGGGATAGGATCAATGATCAGACCTAAACCAGTTTCTCGGCTTCCCCAGGAGGGGAAAGCGCTATTCATTTCCCGGTATTTCAGTGGTTGTTTCCCAAGGACGTTAATCCCGTGAATCTGCCTTTCTAAACCGGATTTGGGGCCTGGGAGATTGGAAGGGGAGCAGCGCGTTTACCTTTGTTAAAAACAGCGCCAAAACCGACCGGAGGGAGATTCCGTTTGCGACCATGTGACAGCCAGATGTGGGACAACTGGTGAAGCCTCTCGAATCCTGTCTGGGGGAGGAACTCAACCGCCTACACCCCAAGGAACCACCTTGGCTACCCCACAGAGAGAAATCTCGCGAGAAGCAAATCTTGTAACCAATCGGCACCCAATGTTCAAAAAGCAGGAGACAGTCAGGGATGGCTTAAACAATGATTAGTCAAAAGAATGAATATTTGCCTCATATTATGCCCCTGCCCTACCCCAAGCTGGGGGAGAACCCAGAGTCCTGGCTCCAACCCCTCGTGTGTACCCATTGAATCCTGGGCCAGGTCTTCCCCGCAATGGGCCCCTGGCGCTCCTGCTGCGTTGACGGGGGTGGGGCTGGCCCTAAGCCCCGTGGGGGGGAGAGATCACAGGTGCACTGGCTGTGGGGCACCCAAGAGTGCTGGGGGGGCGGGGTTGTTCCACTTGCCCCCCAACTGCACCCACCTGCTCAGAGAGGCCCGACCTCACCAACCTGCCCCCCCGCCATCGCCCAAGCTCCCACCCCGGCCGCCAGGTTTCAGGACTCACTGTATGCACTCCCCCCGAACCCCACTGCAGCTGGGCCCTTGCAGCGGGGCTGGGGGTCCAAGGTCTGTAGCCTTTGTTCCAGAGGGGGGTTGGGGTTCATGCTCCAGTCGCTGAATACGTTCCTTGTTCCCCGTCCCGTGTGCCCATGGGGGGGCAGATTGGGGGTGCTCCCTCGCCCAGCTCCTGCCTCCGATTTCCCCTTTATGTCGAGTCATAGAGGAAAGGGGGGGGTTGTCGTGACCCTCACCGGCACCTCACTGACTCCCCCAAATCAGAGATCCGTCTCTCGCCAGCAAAGGGGGCTCTCGGGGGGGGGGGCCGCCAACCCACCCCCTGGACAAAAGCTTTGTAACATTATTTAGGCGAAGAAGACAAAAGGCCAAGGGGGTTCGTTACCCTCCCCGGGGACTTGCCCCCCACAACGGCGCAATGGGGGCTCCCAATGCCGAGAGTAAGTGGGCAGTGGGGGAACCACTACGTACCCCCCAGCCCACCCTAGCTCCGCCCCCTTGGCCCCCCCACCCAACAGCAGCATCGCACGGGGAGGCTGTTAACCCCTGTGGGGCGTACGACATGACCCGCAGTGGCCAAAGTGGGAATGCAGCCCTCTCCCCCCGCCAAGTCATTGCAGTTCGCTGCCCCCCCTCCGCGCCCCGAGAGCCCCCCCCCCGCGCTGTCCTCGAGCTACAGACATTTTTGAATAGTTGGAGGTTTCCTGAGGGGGGGGTGTAACGTGGCCTGCTGCCCCGCCGGCACCCGCCCCCCCCCAGGCGTCGGATCATGGAGGGGGCCTGGAGGGGTCACCCCCGATCTCTGGGGGCGCCCCCATGCTCCTGGACATCAGTGGGAGTTGCAGCTTGGACATGGGCGAGTCCCCCCCACCCCGACTGGCGGCAGGACAGGGATGGGGGGGGCGCTGTTTTCACCAGGAAAGCGGGGGGGGGAAATCAGCTGATCTGTCACATGACCAGCCCACGCTGGGTCCCGCCCCGCTGGAGCGGTCGGGCAGGAGCAACCGAACCGAACCGGCCGGGTGCGCTGCGGAGGCCGGGGCAACGCTGAAGAGCCATCGGCAGCGGGACCCACCCACCTTCCAGCACGGCACGGAGGGAAGAACCAGGCGTCCGGGCTCCCCGCACCCCAACGCCACAGACGCCACCAAAGACCCAGGTGCCGGCCTACCCTGAGGCGCAATAGCGGGAGGGGCAGGTACTGGGGGGGCAGGATTGGATAGCAAGGGTGAGTGGGGGCTGGGGTCGCGGGGGGGAGCGCGGTGTTTGGTGCAGAGGGACACGCCCCCGCCTCCAGGTCGGGCTCATGGTAGTCTGGGGGCGGGCGGGTGGATAAGGCCTGGGCTGAGAGGCACAGGCTCTGGTCCGCAGAGCTGCCCATGGGGGCGGGAGCCGGACTCCTGTGTCTCCTGGCTCTTGGAGGGGATGGGGGTAGGGTTAGAGCGGGCGAGAGCCAGACTCCTGGTTCTCTCCTGGCTCTGGGGCTAGTTGTTAGAGCAGGGGGCTGGGAGCCAGGAGCCTGGTCTTGTCCCGCGCTGGAAGGGGAGGGGACGGGGGCTATGGTTAGAGGGCGGGCGGGGAGCCAGGACGCCTGGTTCTCTGCCTCCGATAGGGAGGGCCCGGGGATGGGTGAGAATAGAAGCAGGGTTAATGGATAAATAGATAGCTAAGGGTTAATGTTTCTTTCACCTGTAAAGGGTTAACAAAGGAACCAAACACCTGACCAGAGGACCAATCAGGAAACCGGATTTTCACAGCAGGGGAGGAATTTTTTTGTGTGGCCTGTGTCTTTGTCTGGCTCTCAGCTATGAGAGGGGATTTCTTTCTATCTTCAGGCTTCTAATCTTCAGTTTCAAAGTTGTGAGTAAAAGGTAGCAAAACAATAGGCTTTTATATGTTTTGTTTTGTATTTACATGTGTGTAGTTGCTGGAATGTTTAAATTGTATCTCTTTTTGAATAAGTCTGTTTATTCATATTTTTCTTTTAAGTAAAAGCCCGTGTATTGTCAACTTAATGCAGAGATCATATGTTATAGTGTTTTTTTTCTTTCTTTTTTATATAAAGCTTTCTTTTTTAAGACTTGTTTGAGTTTTCTCTCTGGGTAGGCTAAGGAACGAAGGGAGGGGGAATTCTCTTTGTGTTAGATCTACGGAGGGTAAGCTCTGCAGCACCAGGGAATTGGTGAAGGAGGGGGAAGAGAGATAGAATCTTTTCTGTTTCCTTGTCTTTGGGTTTGTCTCTTTGTGGAAGAGAGGAGACATGCTTTTGGTATTGTTGATGTAAAGGTTGCATCAGTAACTCTCATAACTCTCAGGTTAGCCCAGAGAGGAAAGTCTGGGTGGGAGAGAGAGGGGGAAGGGAAGTGGGTTATTTCCCTTTGTTGTGAGACTCTGAGTCTTGGGGTCCCTCCAAGGAAGGTTTTGGGGAGACCAGAGGGAGCCAAAACCCTGGAATTTTTGGATGGTGGCAGCGAGATCAAAGCTAAGCTGGTAATTAAGCTTAGAGGGGTTCATGCAGGCACCCAGATTTCTGGACGCTAAGGTCCAGATTGGGGAATGCTTATGATGGGGGAGCTAGAGGGTTAGACCAGTGGCCCCTGGGTGTACTTAGAGGTCTTCCAGGGGGGAGTCCATCAACTCATCTAGAGATTTGCCTGGTTCCCAAACTGTGGTTTGCGAAATGTTACAGGGAGGTCTTGGGGGGGGGGGAGCTCCCTAATGGGGGCCAGACAGAGCTGTCCCTAGGGCCCTGGGGGGGGCAGCAGCCCAAGCCCCTGGACTTCCAAGCGCTAAGCTGAGCCGAGCCGTCTCTACCCGCTGGGGAGATTCAAACAGAAAAGGAGGTGGATAATTTGTTGCTGTTTTTAAAAGTAAATAGGCAGCTCCTGTTCTTAACGTGACGCCGAAGAACAAGTTTCAGCTTGGGCCGAACGTGCGTCGTTTGCCTGGACTGCTCGGGAGGGACCCGAAGGCCTGCGGGTGTTCAATCCGGCGGGTGGTGTAAACACCCTGAGTCAGCTTCTTAAATCCCTTCCTGCTGTTTCACATCTGCGACTCCCTGGTGAAATGGGGGAGCCTTGGCCCGTGACCGGCTCCCTCCGAGGGCCGCCATTGTCATCGTGTAATAAACCGACTGTTGTGATGAATAATAATTAGCGTTCATTAGTGTGGAAGAAGCAGACCATAACCCCCCCCATTAGATTTCCAAGGGCCTTTCTTATTTGTACTCAGCTCAAGGAGAAAATCCCATTTTTAGGGGGGTTCATGAGACCTGACATTCCAGTGACAGGGGCGCCCGGGTTGGTAACAGGTGGGGAGCAGGGGCCTGGTTTTACCAATGACTCCAGAGAAGGCACAAGTGAAGCCAGTCCCTGCTAACGTCACACAGAGGTGGCTTGGCTCGCGCTGCGCTGCCTCCAATATGGTACAACGGGTATGGGGAGCACAAGGGCCATTCAGCACCAAAAGGTTACAAATTCTGTGCCCAAAACTCAGCCAGTTTTATTTGTCAGTCAAATCCATGCAGAGGCTCCAGCCTGGCAGGGGGAGACCCCCCGCCCACTGCACCAAGGTGGGGATCACCCCCCAGATTGGGTGGTGGGGCTGCCCCCCACCCTGACACAGTCCCAGAACCAGCCTGGGGCATTGCCCCTTGGGGCCAGGCAGGATCCCAGTGTGGGGGGGAATCTGGGGGCAGCAACTCGGTGGGGGGCG
>NC_133779.1:17699665-17701485 GCF_003597395.2 Chelonoidis abingdonii | reverse complement strand
TTAAAATTGCTACACCGAGGGACAGATTACTGGGCTCTGGGGGAAAATAGCGGGGATTGCAACTCAAAGACCTATAAGAAATTACACTAAAATGTTTCAAAGGGATAAAAAAAGCAGAGAGAGCCTGGAGACGTTTGAGGTTGTGAATGTGCTGCTGGCTGGAGGAGTGAATGAGGTTAATGAAAATATTTTTAATTTAGCTACAGGTGGAGACAATTCATTCGTTCTTGAAAGCTCTTGAGCTGAAAAAGCTTTAATGGGTGTTTTACGCTACGTTCCATTGTTAATTTCTTCTAACTGGGACTCGTTTCATTATTGATCAGATCAATGAACGGTGGAGCGGGGCTGGCGCCAAAAGGCAGTTTTTTGAATTTTAAGTTAAGCTCTGACTAATGATTGGCCAGAACTTGCTCGGCGGAGCCTCATTGGTGGGAGCGAAGATTCGTCACATTATAGGGCGAGTATCAGAGGGGGAGCCTTGTTACTCTGGATCTGTAACAGCAGCAAAGAGTCCTGTGGCACTTTATATATAGACTAACAGATTTAACACCAGTCTTTCAAACGCTTAACTCTGTGGCTCAAATATTGTATTGTACAGAACATCCAGACTAGCTGTATCCAGCTAATTCATTATTATTTAACTCTGTTATTGTAGTAGTGCTTAAGGGCCTGGCTAGGATGGCCTCCACAGTGCTACCATAAAATAAATGACAGTCTCTGAGGCAAAGTTACAGTAAGAGACGAGTTTCTAAAGGACCAGAAGAGACCACTGGGGTCTGCATTCTAGCCTAACAGAAGCCACCGGCCTTTCCCAAAATCCTGTTTGAACTAGAGCACCCGCATTTAGTAGAAGAATCATCCCATCTTGATTTTATAATTGCCAGTGCTAGAGACTCCACTATAACCCTTGGTAAATTGCCCCAATGATTAATTACCTTCACTGTTCTAAATATACACCTTATTTCCAGTCTAAATTCACCTAGCATAAGTTCCAGATACTGGAACTTGTTAGACCTTTGACTGCTAGAGTAACTAGCCCATTATCAAATATTTGATCCCCAAGTAGGTACGGACACTCCCCGGGTTATGCAAGACCCAACTTACCAAATTTGCACTTACGGAAAAAGTTCCTTAAGCCCAAAATAAGATTTTTGAGTTGCAGAAATTTTTGCGTAATGTACGAGTATATGTTTCTGACTCACGCAAAATTTGAGTTACACAAGGCTTTCCGGAACGGAACAATTGCGTAAGTGGGAGGGCGTCTGTAGTTATAGCGCATAGGGGATAAAAGTCACCCCTTAATCTTATGTTTATTAAACTAAATAGATTGAGAGTCAAGAAGCTCACTCAGCAGCTCTGGAACAATTTGTACAGTGGAGGTGCTGAAAGCCATTGAAGCAAACTGTAACAAATTTATTTGAGCATAAGCTTCCCTGGGATAAAACCCACTTCATCAGATACATGTAGTGGAAAATACAGTAGGAAGTCATATGTACACAGAGAACTTGAAAAAAAGGGTGTTGCCATATACACTATAACGAGTGATCAGTTAAGGTGGTCTATTATCAGCAAGAGGGAAAAAAAAACCTTTTGTAGTGCTAATCAGGATGGCTCATTTCCAACAGTTGATAAGAAGGTGTGAGTAACAGTAGGGGAAAAATAATCCTGGGGAAACAGTTTTACTTTATGTAATGATCCATCCACTTTGCTTTTAAACCCTGTTCTAGTCCCGGCCTTCACAACCTCCTCAGCCAAGGAGTTCCACAAGTTTACTGTGCGCTGCCTGAAGAACTTCCTTTTATTTGTTTTAAACCTGCTGC
>NC_133779.1:17653233-17696168 GCF_003597395.2 Chelonoidis abingdonii | reverse complement strand
GAGAGTTACTCCATTTATGTCTACAAGGTGCTGAAGCAGGTTCACCCCGACACCGGCATTTCCTCCAAGGCCATGGGCATTATGAACTCCTTCGTCAACGATATCTTCGAGCGCATCGCCGGGGAGGCGTCTCGCCTGGCGCATTACAACAAGCGCTCCACCATCACCTCCCGGGAGATCCAGACCGCCGTGCGCCTGCTGCTGCCCGGAGAGCTGGCTAAACACGCCGTCTCGGAGGGCACCAAGGCCGTGACCAAGTACACCAGCTCCAAGTAAACGGGTTGTGCCTCTTCGGGAAGTTGTTGCACTTAAAACCCAAAGGCTCTTTTAAGAGCCACCCACTTTCTCAATGAGAGCTTGAGTTGCTGTTTCACTGGCAGAAAGTAACTAAAGGCTCCTTTTTAAAACGTGCTTTGAATATCTGGGATAACTCTAGTCCTGGTCTTCGTGTTTCTTGAGTTTAACACCGAGTCAAGTATATCGTGTGATCATTTAAGGAGGGTTCATAATGCTGTCAATATACTAGGTATTGTCTTGGCTTCTAAGAATATGCAGTAGTTAGATGGGTAAACGCTACAGGAAATGCAAAACCCTGCACTTCTAGGTGACGAGTGTTTAGGTGAATCAACATGAAATATCTCCTTGTGTCCTTTCCATTTCATATAGCTTAGAAAAGCTCACGTCTTTATTCTTTCCATGCCTGAAACCCAGTGTGGTCAATGAATGGTCTTTTATAGACAAAATAAACTGAAGGATTTTTTGTTTGTTTTTAATATCAGATTTTATAGGGATAGGATCAATGAATCATACCCTAAACCAGTTTTTCTCGGCTTCCCCAGGAGGGGAAAGCTGCTATTCATTTCCCGGTATTTTCAGATGGTTTGTTTCCCAGAGGACTGTTAATCTCCGTGAAATCTGCCTTTCTAAAACCGGATTTGGGGGCCTGGGGAGATTGGAAGGGGAGCAGCTCGTTTACCTTTGTTATAAAAACAGCGCCAAAACCGGACCAGGGAGGGAGATTTCCCGTTTGCGACCATGTGACAGCCAGATGTTGGGACAACTGGTGAAGCCTCATTCAGATCCTGTCTGGGGGGAGGGAAACTTCAACCGTCTACACCCCAAGGAAACCACCAGCTCTGGGCTCACCCCAACAGAGAGAAATCTCAGCGAGAAGGCAAATCTTTGTAATCTCAAATCTGGCCAACCCCAACTGTTCAAAAAGCAGGAGACAGATCACGGGATGGGCTTTAAAAATAATGAGATTATGTCAAAATAATAGAATATTTATTTGCCTTCAATTTATTTGCCCCTGCTCCCTACCCCAGAGCTGGGGGGAGAACCCAGGAGTCCTGGCTCCCAACCCCCTCTGCGCTGTGTAACCCATTGAATCCTGGGCCAGGTCTTCCCCTGCCATATGGGCCCCTGGGCTCCCTGCCTGGTTGACGGGGGGTGGGGGCTGGCCCTAAGGGCCCCGTGGAGGGCGGGGAAGATAACAAGGTTGCACTTGGCTGTGGGCAGCCCAAGATGCTGGGGGGGGGGGGTTGTGTCCATCTTGCCCCCTCACTGCACCCACCTGCTCCAGAGAGGCCAGACCTCCCAACCTGCCCCCGCCTATTCAAGACCCAAGCTCCCACACCCGGCCGCCAAGGTTCAGGAACTCACTGTATCAGCCCTCCCCCCCGGAACCCCCATCTGCAGCTGGCCCTGCAGCGGGGCTGGGGGTCCAAGTGCGTAGCCTTTGTTCCAGAGGGGGGTTGGGGTTTCCATGCTCCAGTCGCTGAATTACGTTCCTTGTTCCCCGTCCCTGTGTCCCATGGGGGGCCAGATTTGGAGTGCTTCCCTCGCCCTAGCTCCTGCCTCCCCGATTTCCCCTTTAGTGTCGAGTCATAGAGGAAAGGGGGGGTTGTCGTGACCCCTCCACCGGCACCTCACTTGACTCCCCCAAATCAGAGCATCCGTCTCTCGCCCAGCAAAGGGGGCTCTCCGGGGGGTCCTGCCACCCACCCCCTTGGGAAAAAAGCTTGTTGTAACAATTTTTAGGCGAAGAAGACAAAAGGCCAAGGAGGGGTTCGTTACCCTCCCCCGGGGACTCTGCCCCCCACAATGGGGCGCTCCCTGCTCAGGGTTTGATGTGAGGGGGCGACCAGCAGTGTTAATATGATTCACCGTGAGGAGTATTAGCCCATGGTCCTAGTGGGGTGAACGCCCTCACGCCACCCCCGCACCCTCCCCCGTCCCCCGCCCCCCCCCCCCCCCTTGGCCCTCCAACCCACAGCAGCACTCCACGGGAGGCTTTAAACCCCTTGTGGGGTACAGACATTACCGCAAGATGGCCAAATGGGAATGGCAGCCCCTCTCCCCCGCGCCAAGTCATTGCAATCGTGCTAGCTCCCCCTCCCGCGCCCCGAGAGCCCTCCCCCCCCCGGCTGTCCTCTCGAGCTACACGACATTTTTTTGAATAATGCGAGATGGTTATAGAGGTGTTTGAACGGTGGGCTTCCTGGCTTGCCCTGCTGCCTCACCCACCGCCCCCCCAGGCTCTGATCATGGAGGGGCCGGAAAGGGGGGGGGTCACCCGCCGATCTCTCGGGGCGCCTCCCAATGCTCGCTGGACATCATTGGGAGTTGCAGCTTGGACATTGGAGCGAGTCCCCCCACCCAGAGACTGGCGGACAACAGGGGATTGGGGGGGGCCTGTTGTCACCAGGAAAGCTGGGCGGGAAATCAGCTGATTCTGTCACATGACCAGCCTCACAGCTGGGTCCCGCCCCGCTGAGTCGGTCTGGGCAGGAAGCTAACCGAACCGAACCGCCGGGTGGACGCTGCTGGAGGCCGGGCAAGCGTGAAGGAGCCATCGGCAGCGGACCCACCCACCTTCCACACCGAGCACGGAGGAAGAACCAGGCGGCCGGGCTCCTGCACCCCAACCACCACCGACCTGGACCAAGAACCCAGGTGTCCGCCCTAACCCCTGAGGCGCAAGTAGCGGGAATGGGCGCAGGTACGGCAGGACTTGGATAGCAAGGTGAGTATGGGGGCTTGGGGTCGCGGGGGGGAGCGCGAGGTGTTTGGTGCAGAGGACCACGCCCTCCGCCCTCCAGCTGGCTATGCTGTAGTCTGGGGGGCGGCGGCGCGGTGGATTAAGGCTGGGCTGAGCAGGCACAGGCTCTCGGTCCCAGATGGCTGCCCCAAGGGAGGCTTGGGAGCCAGGACTCCTGTGGTTGTCTCCTGGCCTTGGAGGGAGTGGGGCTAGTGGTTAGAGCGGGCTGAAGCCAGGACTCCGGTTCTCTCCTGGCTCTGGGGCTATGGTTAGAGCAGGGGGGGCTGGGAGCCAGGATCCTGGGTTCTGTCCCCGCTGGAAAGGGAAGGGGACTGGGTGGCTAGTGAGTTAGAGGGCGGGCTGGGAGCCAGGACTCCTGGTTTCTTCTGCCCGAAGAGAGGGAGGGAGGGGATGGGTGTCATAAATAAGACTAGCTAGGTAATGTTTCTTTCACCCTGTAAAGGCGTTAACAAAGGAACGCAAAACCTGACCAGAGGACCAATGCAGGAAACCGGATTGCACAGCAGAGGGAGGAATTTTTGTGTGCCTGTGTCTTTGTCTGCTCCTCAGCTATGAGAGGGGATCTTCTCTATCTTCAGCTTCTAATCTCGATTCAAGATTTGAGTAAAAGGTAGCAAAACCAATTAGGCTTTATATTTTGTTTTTGTAATTTACATGTGTGTAGTTGCTGGAAATGTTTGAATTGTATCTCTTTCTGAGTAGTCTGTTTATTCATATTTTTCTTTTAAGTAAAGCCGTGTATTGTCAAAACTTATGCAGAGATGCAGTATGTTAGTGTTTTTTTCTTTCTTTTTTATGATAAAGCTTTCTTTTTTAAGACCTGTCTCGAGTTTTTCTCTCTGGGTAGGCTAAGAACGAAGAAGGGAGATTCTCATTTGTGTTAGATCTACGGAGGTAAGCTCTGCATGCACAGGGAATTGGTGGAGGGGGAAGAGACGATAGAATCTTTTCTGTTCCTTGTTCTTTGGGTTGGTCTCTTTGTGAAGAAAGGAACATGCTTCTTTGTATTGGTTATGAAAGAGTTGCATCAGTAATATCTCAGGTAGCCAGAGGAAATTCTGGGTGAAGGAGAGGGAGATGGAAGTGGGGATTATTTCCTTTGTTGGTGAGACTCGAGTCTTGGGTCCTCCCAGGAAGGTTTGGGAGACGAGAGGAGCAAAACCTGAATTTTTGATGGTGGCAGCGAGATCAAAGCTAAGCTGTAATTAAGCTTAGAAGGTTCATGCAGCACCCAGATTCTCTGGACGCTAAGGTCCAGATTGGGGAATGCTTTATGATGCGAGTAGAGGCGTGACCAGTGCCCTGGGTGTATTAGAGTCTTCCAGGGGAGTCCATCAACTCATCTAGAGATTTCCTTGCGTCCAAACTGTGGTTGCGAAATGTTAAGGGCGGTCTTGGGGGGGGAGCTCTAATGGGGCAGAGCAGAGCTGTCCTAGGGCCCTGGGGACGGCAGCAGCCAGCCTGGATTTCCAAGCGCTAAGGAGCCGAGCCGTCTCTACCCGCTGGGAATTCAAACAGAAAAGGAAGGTGGATAATTTGTTGCTTTTTAAAGTAAATAGCAAGCTCCTGTTCTTAACGTGACGCCGAAGAACAGTTTCAGCTTGGGCCGAAACGTGCGTCGTTTGCCTGACTGCTCGGGAGGGAGCCCGAGGCCTGCGGGTTCAATCCGGCGGGTGGTGTAAACCGAGTCAGCTTCTTAATCCTTCTGCTGTTTCACATCTGCGGTACTCCCTGGTGAAAGGGGGAGCCTTGGCCGTGACGCGGCCCCTCCGAGCGCGCATTCATGTGTAATAAACGACCTGTTGTGATGAATAATTAGCGTGCATTAGTGTGGAAGGAGACCATAACCCCCCCATTAGATTCCAAGGGCCTTCTTATTTGTACTCCAGCTCAAGCGAGAAATCCATTTTTAGCGGTTCTGAGACCTGACATTCCAGTGACAGGGCGCCGGGTTGGAAACAGTCGGAGCAGGGGCCTGGTTTTCCCAGATGACTCCAGAGAACGGCAACAAGTGAACCAGTCCCTGCTTAACGTCACAAGAGGTTGGCTTGCTCGCGCTGGCGCCTCCCAATTATGTACAAGGGTATGGGAGCACAGGGCCAGTTCAGCACCAAAAGGTTACAAATCTGTCAGGGCCGCAGGGAAGTGGCCATTGCCCAAAACCAGCCGACGCGTTTTAGGCATTGATCGAAGAAGCTAGTGAATCTCCATTGGGCAGAGGGGCGCCCCACAACAGCTTCCGCCACTTAACCACACAGCCCTTAAGTCCGTTCAGCTGCGCGCGCTGAGACCCCCCCCCACATGCCCAGCAACACGCGCGCATGTGGATCACCCTCCACCAATTGAGCAGTGGCTCCATGGCCAGTGGGGACCCGCAAGCCCGAGCCGAACCTGGGCGGCGGACGTGGGCAAGGCCCAACAAACCAACCCACACCCTGACAGCACGCCTGCCCCAGAACCTGTACGAGTGTGCACTTGCCCCACTATGGATGGCCAGGTTCCAGCTTATTCGACCAGGTGTGTGAGGAATCTTGGCGGGGGTGAGTGCGTGGGTAGGGGGCAGCAACTCGGTGAGGCGGGGGTCCAGAGAGCTCATGGGAGGAGAAGTTGCGTTCATGCAGCGGGGGGCGCGATTATAAGGCCCCCGCCGCCTTCTGAGCTCGCCACCTGGCGCCTTCTGGTGAGCGAGCGGCCCCGCCCCCCCCGCTACCGGCCGGGGCAGAAGGGCGCATGCGCAACTGGTCCGGCCGCCCCATTGGCCGGCCCGGAGCGCGGCGGGGTATAAAAGCGGGCGCGGCCCCCGCGCGGGGAGCGGTGGCTGCTGCTGCATCCGGAGCAGGGTCTGGAGGGCCGGGCCGGAGGGGCCCCCGGGAGCCGGCCCCGGGCAGCTGCTGCCTCTGGCCGTCGGACCGGCGCTGTGCTGGGCGGGAGCAGTTGTTCCTCGGTGCGCAGCGGCTGGTGGGTCCGGAGCCGAGAACGCCCCGCCGCGGGGTTCGCACCAAAGCGAGTCCTTCGCTGGCTGCCCGGCCCCGAGTGGGGAGGGGGCGGAGAGAGCCCATTGCGCTCAGTAACCTTGTAGGGGGGATACCCGTGTGACCGCTGCTTTCATTTTCTGTATCTTAGTTCATAGATGAATATAACTAAAAACCAGTACAATTGACTAAACATCAGATATAACCTAAACACCAATCCAAACAATTTAATTGAGAATACAATAAAAACTCATAACCATTATAGTAATTGGGTACATATAGGAGTACAACAGCTGTTAGGTAAGGTTAAGCTGATTTGGACTTTAACTAAGGCCATGGCTACACTTGCAAGTTGCAGTGTTGGTGAGGGGGTTACAGTGCTGCAACTTAGCAGGTGTCTACACCAGAAGCAGCCAGGAAGAACCAGCAGAGGAGCCTGTTCCTGGTAAGCATGCCTAGATGTGGGAGTGAAGCAACCCCCCACCCTACCCCTTCCCAGGTGAGCCATGTGGCAGCCCCCCACCCCCTTCCACTGTGTGATGCTACAAAAACTCTTAAAAACAATGCAGGCTCTGTATTAACAGTTTCTCTCTCTGTTATTTTTTTTATTATGAATCTGTATTCCACAGAAAATAAAAAGTTGCAAGACTGGAGGGATAAGGAAACCATGAATGGACATGGGGCTGGCTGCAGCAGGGCAGAGTGTGCAGAGCTGGTGCAGGCAGCACACAGGACAGGGTGTTTTTAAAGGGACAAGACATTATCACATTTATTGTAAATACCATAATAAAATAAAAGGATGCTGCTGGAGGCTGGCAGCAGAACTTTGCCTCACAGTGGCCATTACAAAGATTTTACTTCCTAATTCCCTCCCTGAGCTTTGAATAGACATTAACCCTTAGCTATCTGTTTATGACAAGGGCACTTGAGTTAATCTGTGCAGCTCTGAAATACCTCAGAAGGTCCCCTTGCTGGGTGTCAGCAAATTCGGGCATGTGGCGAGTGCAGAGGGGCGCTGACAGGAAGTGTTCAACCTTTTATTTCTGAGAACAAACCCAATTCTCTCAGCCTTTCATAGGTCATGTTCTCTAGACCTTTAATCATTCCTGTCGCTCTTCTCTGGACCCTCTCCAATTTCTCCATGTCTTTCTTGACGTGTGGTGCCCAGAACTGGATACAAGAATGACTTCTTGTATCTTGCTCACAACACACCTGTTAATGCATCCCAGAATCACATTTGCTTTTTTTGCAACAGCATCACACTGTTGACTCATATTTAGCTTTTTAGCGTAGAGATTGCAAGGGAGTATGGGTCACGAGGCAACTGCAGACAGCAGAACCACAACTAAATTAATAATTTTAAATTTTATTGGAGATGGTTACGAAGGGTAAGGGAGCAGTTATGATTAGCTAATAGAGTTCACAATGCCTAAAAATATCTACCTAACAAATTTACAAACAAATGCAGCATTTAGTAATAAGTGATACTTACAAATACAAACAACGCATCACGACGCAAACGTAGACGCTCTATTTGAAAGATGAGCTGAGATGAGAGGCTTCGAGTTGATCAGGCTCTGTTACAGGGGTACACAAGATTCATTTTTTCCCCCCCCGCACATGGCAGGGGACCTAAATACTTACTATGACATCACAGAAGTGTCATAGGACAGGCCCAACCGTGTGTGTGTTCGCCTCTGATTGGCACAGCAATGTTTACACAATAGGGGAGCAGGTGCCTAGGGAGCAGGTAAGCATATTGTTGGTAGAATGTGTTCAACACTGAATGACAAGGAAGAGGCCAGGCAATACCGGTATGGCAAGTTCTACAGGATGCAGACAGGAACCCATTTTACATGCCCCGTGGCCTGGCTGAGAATAGTTTGGCCGAAACCTAACTTCGAGTCTGACTCTCATCCCACCTATCAGGGGATGCGCTTCGGGGGTGAAGCGATGTAGGCCGAGGCACAAACTTTGTGAATGCAGGCTTTTTATGAAGGCACATCCGAGACAGAGAAGAGCGAGCCCAACCAGAAGGGACAAACAGGGATTGGAAACAGGATTGTAGGGCGCAGAGCCAAGTCAATTGAGCCATGACCAAAACTGGAAGGTCTCTCATGACTCTCTGACAGTAGAGGCTCAACGTTTGCAGGTCTTTAACAACTGGGGACAAATTAGGAGAAATAGATGGCAAAAAACACAACATTTATCAGCAAATTCTGGATATACTTCAGCAAATTTAGTAAAATGAGGAAGATTGTAACAAATATTGAATCATTTAATCTATTTTGAATACTATACTGGCAAGGGAATTTAACTTCCTGTTATTAACTAAGGAGAGGCCTTGCCCGTAGTATTAGCAAGCGTTTCAATAGCAAGGGATTGAAACAGCACTTGATCACGTAACATCATATAACACAGGGTTAAAACTAACATAGAGGATGCGAGGGAGGACAGCACGAAAGCAATCACTGCACATTCAAAAATGGCCGGGTCTTAAGGACGAAAATGTGGTATGGCTCCACCATTATTGTTACAGAATAAAAGGTGACGTTCGATTAATACATGCAGCCTCAGCATGATGCAGATGCAGGGCATGAAATAATACATATGTTTTAGGAGGTATAGAAGGTTCAAAAAATATCATGATCAAACGATAAAACAATTAATGGGACGGGGGGGTAGGTAAATTAAGAGTGGTTTAGTTAAGGAGGTATTAGCATAAGGAAACTTCACATAGAACAATTAAATATGCACCAACCCAAGTAGGGGCTGGGTTAAACTATTACCAACAAAAACCAACATAAGGTGTGGAACTGTAATAACCCTTAATTAAAGGAAAGCTATGTTACTTTGACTTGAAGCATTAAGAAATGGAAACACATAAGCATTAAATTGTGAAGAACAATTATTCCAAAACACTGAAGCAGCCACTGCCATAGGGGAAGACAATTTACATTAGATATTTAAATGAGAAAAGTTATAACTCTTGGTACAATTGAAGAGGGTAATGGATATTTAGGTGAGAACTGAGTGGAGCACCAAGGCAATCTTCTGGACTTAAGCGCTGACAGGGACTGGTTTCTGCTGACTCCTGCACCATAGGGTGCAAACAAGTTTGTAGTCCACCTTCTCTAAGGGCTCCGTGGCAAGATGTTGTGAGAGGGAGAGCAGCATAACCTGTAAACAGAATAATACGAGCCCTGTCAGGGGCATTGTTTGTTTATTAACAATTACATTTGCTGAGGCCAGTTATGATGAACTAGCTTGTCACTGGGGCACTTGTAGCCACTGAGTAGGTGTTAGGGTACTTGCGGCCCGTGGTTCTCCATAGCCAGAGGCTTGGGTTAGAGCCATATCAGTGTATACAGAATGGTTTATCAAAGTCATGTTCAATAACAGGATTGAATCTCTTACAGACTCAAGGTAAAACTTAGTCGAAAATATGGATTGGATTCTGCTTTGCAGCGGGATTCCTGTCTGTAACATTCTTACAATTCTTGGTAATAGCACACACTAGTTGCAAATCACCATTAGCAGTAACACAAATTCATTGCAAGTGTCCATTTACAATCCTGTTTGTCATGCCAGACCTTTGGATCAACCATTGGAGTTGGCATTTTAGGGTTACCTGTGGCTTCCCTTTGCAAATTTAGTCTTCTCTTTTCTCCTTGTTCTGCAGCGACCAACCCTGATTTCTCTCGCTTACCAATTCACTGGCTGAGGGCGTTGGCTCCTCTTTGACTCGACAGCTTTAGCAAGTCTTTCTTCTTCCCTGCTAGTCAGGTGAATTTGCATTAACACAGACCTAGCATGAGACATTTCTGTTTCAACAACATAGTTTTCCACAAGCCTGGCCACACACCTACACACTCACACCAGCCACTTATTACAGGGTGCTTATTTTTAACGCTTCTATCTATTTGAGACTTCTCACAAGCTACCCCCACTGGATTTTTTAACAGGGAAATGTCAGTGGATCCATTAAACAGAAACTTTTGGGTTAGGAACTAAACTTTCCTTGATTTCAAATCGGCACTTTCACCCTTTAGCTGCAGTAAATGCTTGCAACAGATTTACCATGAGGATTTCTATTCCTTAGCGCTTTTCTAAGCAAGCAATTCAACCCCTTCTCAGAACTTCTGCCCTTACCCCTTTTCAAAACTAGGACTTGCTCTAAAGGAACACTTCCTGAGCCACAAACAGATTCTTCTGGGTCTTATACTTCATTCAGCAATTACTTTTGGCCATTAGGCAGATTCCTAACACAATTTCTTTTTCAGGCAACTCAGCTCCCTAGATAAAACGTGAGCTACTCTCCTTCCCATGGACTTTCCTTATAGTCACTGGGCAACCGTGCAGTTAGGCTCAACACACACAAGTTTAGGAATTATTTTCTCCTTGTTACAGTTGTTAAACTGTCAGTGGGTTAAACAAATAATCACCTGTTCTTTCTCTCCCTTGTGCCCTAGCTAGGGTTATCACCCTGCTCAGACAGAGCTGCTACACCCTCCTTTTCCACTTTCAAGAGACACAACTGGATGCCAACGTAGTTACTAGTGCATCCTTCCCAGCCAGACAGGACTATCAGACATTTCCTCCTGGGCTTTCTAGGCTGTATTTAAACCAACTCTGAGACAACTGAATTCCTATAACCATCACAGGCTGAAAGGCACCTTCTGTTTGCTCCACAGACAAGAAAGCTGGGACACATTTCTCCTTCACCAGACACCAACTTGGGACTTCAATTTCCTTGTCACAGCACACCAGGCGCTGTTTAACAGACAACTGCTTGGAGACGCGAGGGTACGCATTCCTCCATAGGCAAGTATACCCTAACAGACGACGGCATTTCCTTTCACTGTTACATTTTCCGCACAGGTACAGGTAGGATACGGGACATCTCACATCTTCCACTATTCTTCTTTTCCCAAACGTGCTGATAGACACAGCCCATAAGCTCACAGGCACATTGCCACTCACCACAGACAGCTGCTGCTTTTCACTAACCCTGAGCTACTTCCAGCAAATCCAGTTACACCTTTTATTCACTTTTACAGCTGTACTAGTCACATTCATTACCATTACAAATTTACCCTCTCCTCTCAGTTGGGTTCCCACGCTGACCATTTACTGAATTTTCATTCTGGAAACTTTCAGATTTATATTTATGGGATCCAATTTTATGGTTTTCCTTAATTAAATTTAATTTTTTTTATCATTGTGGCATCAATAATTTGCGTGCCGAGATTAGCAGGTATTACCGACGAGGTGGGGAATCAGTTGGAAACGTCGCAACCTCTCGTTTTTAAGCAATGCCGGGCATACATTCTTTCCAAAGCTGAGAGGGATCTGCAGCACCGAGGTTCTCCACAGCTCCGTGCCTGAGGCCTGCAGGGAACTCGGGCTGGCGACACCTTAAGCGCTCGGGTGCCGGAGGCACCTGTATCTGCCAGGTTAATGGTAACAGTATAGCTTTTTTGAGTTTTTCCGGTCAAGGAACAGATCCATTCCATTACTGGATTTAGTGAACTTTTTGCTAGTAAAAAGGGTGAAAACTGCAATATGTTTGGAACTGTTTAGTGTTCGTTTCTGCCGCGGTTGGCACGCGTGCCACAGGCATGGACCTACTCCCCGCTCCTGTTCGTGCACGCCATGTTAGATTGCCACGTATTTGCGGGGCAAAAAGAAATGCGACTGTTAATTTTACAGGTGCACGTGGCAACATTGACTATATAGGTCAAGAGATGAAGGGGAGTATGGTACAGAGGCAAACGCAGACACACACACAACTCAATTAATCATTTTAAATTTTATTGGAGAGGTCGGAGCGCTTATGATTTAGCTAAATAGTTAAAACACCTAACACCACAAT
The DNA here is from genome assembly GCF_003597395.2 of Chelonoidis abingdonii. Classification (NCBI taxonomy): domain Eukaryota; kingdom Metazoa; phylum Chordata; order Testudines; family Testudinidae; genus Chelonoidis; species Chelonoidis abingdonii. The sequence continues at coordinate 17,684,260 of NC_133779.1, read as the reverse complement.
GTCTTAAAATAATCTACTACAATATTTACAAACAAACTGCAGCATTTAGAATACTGATACTTAAGCAATACAAGCCAAGCGCATCACGAGCGACAACGTAGAACTCTATTTGAAACAACGTGAGTCTGAGAGAGGCTTCGAGGTTGAATCAGGCTCGGTTACGGGGGTACACTGGGATACACGGATTCGTTTTTCTTCCTCTCCCCCCTGCACTGGCAGGCGACCTAATATAGCTTACTATGACATCACAGAATGTGTCTCCGGGGACGGGGCCAAAACCGTGTGTGTCTCGCCTCTGATTGTTGCACAAGCAATGTTTACACAACTAGGGGAGCAGGTGCCAAAAGGTCTGGTTCGCCCCCGAAAAAGGGACGGTAATGCATATTGTTGTAGAATGGTTTCAACACTTGAATGACAAAGAAGAGGCCAGGGCAATTACCGGTTCGGCAAGTTTACACGGATGCGACGAGAAACCCATTTTACCAGTTATCCTCAGACCATTTCTCTCCAATGTTGTCCAAATCTTTTTGAATTATGACCCTGTCTCCAAGAGTTGCATTCCTCCACTTTGGTGTCACCTGCAAATGATGAGCCCAGCGCAAGGAGAGAGGACGGGGGAGCAGCACCCAAAATGGAGGCGAGGTCTTAGTCCTAACAGGTACTCCCAAGGGTGGTAGATGGAGAGACAGACTGGGGTGTGGGGTGGGGGCACAAGTGAGATGGGGGAGGCCAGCCTGGACCTCTGCTTTAAGAGGTGCTTTGGGTTTGGGTTTGATGGGGTCAGAGGAGACGTGAGGGGATACGATCTCCTCAACAGCGGCCTTGGCCCTGGTTGGGGGGTGTCAGGGTACATACCTCCCGTCTCTCAGCAGTTGTCTCAGCCCGGCTGCAGCAGCCGGTTAGAAGGATAACCGTAGGTAGGCAACGTGCTCGCGGCGGTGGGGGTCGGCCGTGGGCAGTACATCGATCATTGACCGTCCGGGTGGTCTCCTGCTGTGCCGATGTCCTTCAGGGGAGAAGGCAGGAGAAAACATTGGGCGGCGTGTGTTCAGGCCTGGGCATACTGCCGCCGCCTCGCAGCCCTTGCCAACACCATCCGCCCCACACGCTCCTCCTGTCTCCCAAACCGGCACTCTTGTGGGCCCACAGCTCCTCACCCACATCCTCGGGGACCCCCCCAGAGGCCGCCCTCCACGTATGCCGTGGTGGGGTGATCACCGGCGCCTCACCGTCCAGCCCTTTCAGCTCCGCGGGTGTGAAGCCCCGAGGTCCTCAAAATCCCACAATAGCAGCCGCCTCCCGGCTCGGGCGGGCCGGAGCCCGGACAGCCCCTCCTCCGCCTCCAGCGAGGTGGCCTGTCCTTAAGAAGTCGCCACACCTGGTTGGGGAGGAGAAAAAGCCAGAGAGAACCCAGGAGTCCGGCGCTAGCCCGGCTCGGGGAGGGGATTTGGAGGGTGGGGAGGTGTGGGACCGCGGACGCCTGGGTCCCAAGCCTCCCCTGTTACCTGAGTTAGCCGCTCGGTGGTGCGCAGAAGCTGAAGTAGGCAGTCTGTAGCCGTCCACCATGCCAGGTGGCTCCGCCAGCATCCCCTGGGACACGGGTCACCGCGGGGTGCAGGTGGGCCCCTCTGGCCCCCTTGGTTTCAGGGTTGCCTCTGACCCCCATACGCTGGCCCTGCTCATTGACCTCTGACCCCCCCGCCCACGCCATCACTGCTCCCCTGTCCATACCCTGTGAACGCCTTTGACCCCTTGCCTCTTGATCTGCTCCTTTCCTTAGCTCCGCCCTGTTGCCCCTGACCCATTCCCTGTTTGACCCTTCCCCACTCCTTTCCCCTGGCTCCGCCCTGTGACCCTGACCCGCTACGGGTGACGCGCGAGTTCCTGCAGGCAATCACGTTCCCGCCCAGCGCTTCCCCGAGCCAGCGGAGGCCCGGCCCGGCCCGGAGCGACCACGTTCAGCTCGCAGCCGCATCCCCTGCCCCGCGCTAAGGAACGCGCCCGCGTCCACTTCCGCCCGCAACTACCCTTAATAAAATTCCCTTCCGCCCCGTACGCACACTTTCCGCTCGTGCGCCGGAAGTGATGATGAGGACCGGGCGGAGACTAACCGCTCAGGTCCCGCTTCCGTGCTTGGCCCCGCCCCCACGGCATGGACACACCCCTCGGGGTGCCTGCTGCCGAGCCCCGCCCATTTGCCCCGCCCCACGTTGTGTAGCCCTCCCCTCAGGACCAGCCCGTTGCTGGGTAACGACTTTTTACTGGCTTTCAGGCAGGCTCCTCCCCCAATTGCCAGGAGGCTACGCCCCTTTCTCCACATTGCCCGCCCCCTTATCTACTGGCTCACTCCCGCCAGCGTCAGCGCTCTTCTTGTCTTGGGGGGGCGGCTCCGCCTGTCGCCCCGACTCAGGCTGGGCGGGACAGAGGATTCACCAGCGACAGGATCGGCCGGGCTTGCTGCCTGGGGTGGCAGAGAACAGCGGGGATCAGGCTGCTGGGGGGCGGAGGGTTGGGCTGGTCCGTCTTGGGGGTGGGTGTTCAGGCTGGGGGAGGCCTGGGACGTCGGGCTGCGGGAGTGCTGGCCATCGGGCTGGGGGGGGTCCTGGGCATTCAGTCTTGGGGGGCAGCTGTGACTAGGGGGCATTAACCTTGGGCTGCCAGTTGTCAGGTTGGGAGGGTGGCAGGCATCAGACTTGGGGGGCCAGTGTCAGGCTGGGGGGGCAGGTGTCAGACTGGGGGGCCGGACGTCGGGCTGGAGGGGGGACATGGCCCCGTGCAGACGACCAGAACACCCAGTCGAAAAGGGCCCCTGGCAGCTCCGGTCGGCGGCGCAGCAGGGCTAAGGCAGGCTCCCTGCCTGCCAGGGCCCCGCACCGCTCCCCAGAAGTGGCCGCCAGGTCCCTCCCGAAGCCCACACCCCGCCCCAGCCCGATGACAGTGAGCGAGCGACAGAGGGAAGGCGCAGGAGTGAATGGGGCGGGGCTCCAGAGAAGGGGCGTGGCATGGGGCGGAGCAAGCGTATGTGGTTTTGTGCAGTTAGGAAGTTGGCCACCCTGGGCCCCAGAGGGACGGCCAGACAGGGTGCCCTGGGCTTGGGCCATAAAGGCGAGCTGGAGGATGCAGTGGGGCAGGGCAGGGCAGGGCTGGGCTGGGCTAGGGGCTGTCACACGGGGGGGGCACCCTCCCCCAGCCTTTGTCTGGCTCTTACCCCGGCTCTGCGATGATTTGCTCTGTCTGGCTCCCCCCCTCGATCCGCCCGCCTGAAAATGAAACGAGACAATGAGACGCTGGGATCCCCCTCAATCTTCCCCCATCCTCCCGCCACCTCCTAGCCTCCCACCTCCCAGGCCCTTCATTCCCCCCCCAACCTCCCCACCCTGTACGCCCGACACCTTCCATTGCCCCAACCCCAGATCCCAATTTCCTGGTCCCCTCCCCATCACCTGCTGGACTCTTTCCTCTTGCTTGAGGGGCTGCTCCCTTGACTCCTCTCCTAAGGGGCCGGTGACCCTTCTGGGGACTCAGACTGGCTCCTGCGCTCCCCTATGGACCCACCCCACTGCGACCCCCCTCCCCTCGCTGGGCAGCTTTTGGGGCAGTGAGGGGCTGAGGCTGGGGGGTGTGCGGCTGTGTGAGCTCCCTGGGTCATCCCGAGAGGGGCTGGGGGTCCGGAGACTGAGGATGCTCAAGGCATCTGGGGCCTCTTCCTCAGGGGCCAGCAACTCCAGGCTCTAGGGAGGACAACGGAATGGGTTATAGCTAGCCTTGTGGGTGCAGTGGAGGGGTGTGTGTATGTGTCATATTTTGAGGCTTACTAGGATAGTCAGTGGCTTTTAGTCAGGCTGGGCAGGGATGGTGTCACTAGCCTCTGTTTGCCAGAAGCTGGAAATGTGTGATGGGTTGGATCAGTTGATTCCCTGTGCTATTCATTCCCTCTGGGGTACCTGACACTGGCCATTGTGGGAAGACAGGACACTGCGCTAGATGGACATTTTTGTCTGACTCAGTCTGGCCGTTCTTATGTTCCTCCACATGCACAAAAGCTAGAAACTTATTTTTTTTTCCTTTAAGAATGAAGGCTGAAATCATCCCATTATCCCCCTGACTGCGGGATGGGGGGGCTTTAAGGAACACAATAATTCTCACCAGACTCATGACAAAATGCTCCTGCGAGCTGGTTACACAGTGTGACCTCTCAGAGGTGGAAATTCAGCTTCCCTCAACACCCCCGAGTCTGGAGTCGCCCCAAGACCGGGGACAAAGCTACAGTAAAATGCCCGTTTTCTAATGCACCAATACAATGCTTTTGAAAGCAGGACATCGATCACCCCCTCCTCAGGAGGCACACAGAGAAAACGGGGGGGCCCAAGAATCAGGGAGCGGTTTGTGCTTAGCAGACTGCGCCATGGACTGCATAGTGCACCTGTGAGCTGGGGCCCCGGGGAGCTGATCTGCAGGAGCCTCTCTGGGGAAGGAAATTGGATTGATGTTTATTTCTAAGTATGCAATGGGTGAATATTCAAAAGCGGTGGGGTCTCCACAGCCACCGCAGTGCGGGGGGTGCAGAGAGGGTGGATCACCGGCTCTGGGTGCTAGTCAATGATAAATAAACCCCTGCGTCCCATTACAGGTTTTTGCGGGTGCCTGAAGGGGGATTATCTCCCAGCCCTGTTTGCAGTTTCCCGCGGTGCCATACTCGGGCGCCAAACTCGTTTGAATTTCAAATTACCCGCGTAATGTTATGATTGGCTGAGAGGCGAAGGCCGCCTTCTCTCATTGGTGAGAGGCGAAGCGTCCTTCCGTCAGAGCGAGAGGCGGGGGAGAGGCAGGCGGTGGCGCCAGTTCTCACTCAGGTCGGACTCTACGCTATATAAAGTCCCGCCGGCCGCTAACATTTTCACTCGGAGATTGTGTTGTGAGTTGGTTGTTTGCGATATGTCTGGTCGTGGTAAAGGTGGAAAGGGGCTGGGTAAGGGGGGTGCTAAGAGGCACCGTAAGGTTTTGCGAGACAATATCCAGGGTATTACAAAGCCCGCGATCCGTCGCTTGGCTCGCCGCGGCGGGGTGAAGCGTATCTCGGGGCTGATCTATGAAGAGACCCGCGGGGTGCTCAAGGTTTTTCTGGAGAACGTGATCCGCGATGCGGTGACCTACACCGAGCACGCCAAAAGGAAAACCGTCACCGCCATGGATGTGGTGTACGCCCTGAAGCGCCAGGGGCGCACCCTGTACGGATTCGGTGGCTGAGTCGGTTTTCAATCCCCCACAAACTGTATTTCTTTAAGGCCCTTTTAAGGGCCACCCACTGGTGCACGGAAAGAGCTTGGTTCGCTCGGGCTGGGAAGCTAAAAGGTCAAACTGTTCCGGAGCTACTGTCCTGGTGCGAGGGTCCAGCGCGATTGGGGGGTTTCCGTTGTAAGTTAAGGGGAAGGTGAGCTGGCTGCTATATTGCACCTGACTTCCAAGGAGGGTCTCCTGGGTTAACAGGTTTTAAGTGCACCAATCCCAATACCTGCTTCAGCTCTGTTCTTAATAGTTTCTCACTGGAGGCTTTTGTGAGCCTGCTGTTTAATCTGCACTAATTCACTTTCTATGAACTATTCGTGCCGTGCATGTGGATTAACTGCCAAGGTGATGAGAGGATCCCCACCACCATCCAGTGCTTAATTTGCAGTGGCAGGTGTTACCTTTTTTTCCCCTTCAATAACTGATGGGGCAAGGCCAAGGGTGCTGGGGCTCTGAATTGTTACCGGTGCCTGGGTGCAAATTAAGCACTAACATCCCCTGGCACCTTTGCAATGGGGGGACAATTGTCTCCACTTAGCAGGCGCTAAAGTGTTGTAGCTGCCTTGTCCTTTCCCCCTCTCCAGCGGCTCATTTGGTGTTACAGCAAAGCGGGATTGGACTGGCATCCACTACTTAGAGATCCACGTTGTGCTCACTGGGATACACTAACCTGTTATCACATCTGTGTAGCGGGTTTGTCTGTCAGGGCCACTCACTGGTCCTGTGGTGCTGTTGTTCCTGGCTTCGTGCGAGCTCTGCCCTTGAGGGTCAATTCCTGCCTGGCCTAGGAAATTCAGACTGCCTCTGGTTACATCCGTGCTGCTATAAAATTTCTTCTCAGGGTAGCGTATGGGTGGCTGGTGAGGTTTTTGCCCAAGCACTTTGGCTCCTCTCAGAGCTCTCCTGGTTTTTCCAAACTCCCACGTGAACTGCCATGCTCTGCTCCACCCTCTCGTGGCTGCTCCACCAGGCGCTGGGGAAGCTCCCGGGGCCCCAGGAAGCTTGCTGAATGGTCTGGGGCAATGGAGGGGAGTCTGTGACACCTGGAAGTGTAGCACAGTGGGGATGGCCTGGGCCCCCTCCTGAGCCCCAGGCCGTATAGACTCGCCAGGGTGAGGTTTGCACAGAACAAGCACCATTCTCGTGTCCCCTTGTTGCTTCTGTCCTGCTCTGTAGAACCCAGGGGCCAGGAGCCCAGAACTCCCAAGTCCTACATAGATGAGTCCTGGGTTGCTGGGGGGAACAAAGTGGGGGGGGATGCCAGTGGCTGATACATGACAACCTCAAAAGTGCCCGTTGACCCACAGGGTTGTTAGCGTGTTCACAATTCAAATCTGCATTAGAACTTGAAGCTGGCCTGGCCCTGCCCTGATTAAAAACATGACCCGCAACTAGTGAAACAGAAAATTTATTGGGGGGGCAGGAGGGGTGAAAAATTAAGTGCTGCAGGAGAAATTGGGAGCCAGAAACAGTTTCCCTCCTTGGGAGCAAATCATTTCACAGGATATCAAGGAGCATTTCAACGGAGCATCCACCACGCACCATTGCGCCTTGCCATAGGGCAGGCCACTGATTTCAAGGCCCCAGCAAAGGGTCATTTTCCACAAGTGCCTACAGGCAGCTGGTTGTCAGGGGACAAAGCATTGCCCGAAAAGCATCATTTTTGTCATTGGCAGCAGGTGAAGCAGCCAGAAAGGAACCGTGGGCATCTGATTAGCTGCAATACAGGTGTGAGGAATGTCCTTTCGGAAGAATGGGACCACTTCACAGACTCTGCTTTGCCCCAACATCTTCCCCCTGCCTCTAGGGCCCAGCCTAGCCTTGTCTTCGAATGGGACCCCTGCAGCACTAGCAGGCGAATCCTCTGCTAATACCATACCCCCTACACAACCTGCCAGATGCACTGGGGCACTGGCTGCCCCCCCCAACATTTAAACCCCACTGCCCCCTCTCTCATGAACATGGTGCTAAACATCTGGCAGCAGCTGACAGCCCAGGGCTCCTGATGCAACTACCACGAAAGGGAACAGGCTTGCAAAACTCCTGCCCCCCCTCCCCACATACAATAGAGACTGGATTGACAAGAGAACAGTCATGCAGCAGGGTGATGTATCGGGGATAGCGAGGGAGGGAGGATGCGATGCAGAGACGCTCCTAGAATAAGCTGCTGATTGTAGAAAATCAGGGAACAGGGAAGGAAATTAACTAAGCAGCCCCAGTCCCTAAATACTAATACAACACCCCCGGACCAGCCCCCCCTCACCCCCAATACTGCTCCAAATTGCAGCCCTTACCCAGAACGCCCCTGACCAGCCGGGGGGACCCAGAGAGGCTATGTCTATACTACAGCTACCGTTGGGGACGGATTCATTAAGAGCTCTCTCCCGCCGTCGGCTTGGAGCGGCTCCTAAAAATGGGCCCTGCCCGCTGGGCAAAAGGGGTGAGCCAAAGTGAGCAAGACAGCGTGCAAAGAGGCGCAAGCAAGCGAAAGACAGAGGGCAGGGCAAGGAAAGAAAAAAGAGATATGAGCACAGAATTCACGTCCCCCGCAGATTTTCTTCCCCCCGCCCCGTAGAATAATCCAAATCCAAAGTGGCCCCTCTCTGGCCACGGCTGCTCCAGCAGTGAGCCGGCTGCCCTCGCTTCTGGCACCACAGCAGCCCCTGGTGGGTGAAAGGTGTCATTGCAGCGCCTCCCTGGCAGAATTGATTATTCTACGGGGCGGGGGAAAGAAAATCTGCAGGGAACATGAATTCTGCGCTTCTGCTTCTTTTGTGGAAAAAGCCAGGGAGAATGACCCTCCCATTTGTAAAAGTGTGGGGCGGGGGAGGCTTCCCTGCCCCGCCTCCAGGTTCCGGCAGCAAGCATGTGACCAGGGGAGAGACAGAGAGAGAGAGAAAGCGAGCACAGCAAGGCAAGAAAGGCAGGATGAGCAAACAGGCCGAGGAGGAGCAAGTGAAAGAATAAGTGGAGAAACAGAGCAAGCGAGCATGCAGCGATGGGGAGAGCAAAGGGGCATGCAAGAGAGAGGGTGCAACAGCAGAGAAAGAGATTAAGCCAGAGCAGCAGGGTGAGCAAACCAGAGCAGAAGGAGAGAGAGACAGAGCCAATGGCAAGGCAAGTCAAGAGCAAGCAGAGGAGAGAGCGAGTGAGCAGCAAGCAGAGGAGAGAGCGTGTGAGGAGCAAGCAGGGGAAGAGAGCAAGCGAGGAGCAAGCAGAGGCAAGAGCAGCAAGCAGAGGAGAGAGCGAGTGAGGCGCAAGCAGAGGATAGAGTGAGCGAGCAGCAAGCAGGGGAAGAGAGAGCGTGCGAGGAGCAAGCAGAGGAGAGAGCGAGAGAGCAGTAAGCAGAGGAGAGAGCAGCAAGCAGGGGAGAGAGCGAGCGAGGAGCAAGCAGGGGAGAGAGCGAGCGAGGAGCAAGCAGGGGAAGAGAGAGCAGCAAACAGAGGAGAGCAAGCGAGCACTTGAGCAAAGGGGCCAGCGAGCGATTGACAAGCAAGCCAGAGAGAACAAGAGCACGCAGCCAGGCAAGCAAACAGCAGAGCAGGAGCCAGAGAGGAAGGAGCCAGGCCGGCAAAGGCATGAACGAAAGGTGTGAGGACGGGGGAGAGTAAAAGGCGGAGCAGGGGGGAGAAAGGGAATGTGGCAAGAGAGAGCATCTGAGCAGCCCGGAAAGAGCAGGGAGAGGAAGCGAGCCCCAGGCTGGGCTACATCACCCCGAGCGACATGACAGGCCAATGTAAGCGCCAGTGGGACCAGAAACGAGACAGACCGGCAGGGTGAGCAAAGCAGGGGTGAGGACAGAGCCAAGCGAGCAAGAGCTGGGCTGGACGAGCAAAGGCGCGAGCAAGAAGCGTGTCGGGGTAAGGGAGCTGGCAAGGGAGAGGGACTGGAGCAGAGGGGTGCGCCGGGGGCGAGATTGCACGGCCAGCGCTGGGACGAGAAACCAGGAGCGAGCAGTGCTCAGCGAGAGAGCACGCGAGCGAGCGCCTGCAGCTGGGCGAGTGAAAGGAACAGGCAAGCAAGGGGGCAAACGGGCCGGAGCTAAAGAGAGAGAGAGCTAGCGCAAGCCACCGGGGGAGCAACGGGGAGAAAGACCTCCAAGCCTCCCTTGCCTTGCTCTCTCTCTCTCTCTCTGACACACACACACACACACACAGAGCTGGGGGGATAATAGGCGTCTATATGAGAAAAAGGTCACAAAAACAGGACTGTCCCTTTAAAAACAGGGCATCTGGTCACCCTCACTGGAGGGCCAGGATGAGAAAGGCCAGGCCCTCAATGCAGGGGTGGGATGGGTGGGGGGACTGCAGTCAGTGACCCCAGGGGCAGGAGGGTGTACAGCCAGCCATGCTCTCACTTCCCCAGGGTCTGAGCCTCTGGGCCCACAGAGGCAACCTCACTGCGGCGGGTGCCTGAAGGCCATGGGGCAAACCCAGCCGGGCTGGGGCACCGACGGGCACACAGCAGCCCTACACTGGAGACGGGGTCCATCCCCGTTGACCACGTGGCTTTCCTGCTCCATGCAACCGAGGAAGCTTGGGCAAGGGGGAACCCTACATCTCACCCCCAATCCTGCATAGAGCCAGGTCCTTCTCCCAGGTGGCACAGGGCAGCGAGGGCTGCGCCCGCCCGCAGGCACCAAGCTGCTGGAGGATTAGCCTCTCTGTACTGTCCTCTGCCCCAGGGCCCCGCAGCCCTGCCAGGAACCAGCAGCGGGAGGGAAGAGACAGAAACGCAGCATGAGAGAGACAGAGCATGAAAGCGAAAGGCCGGACAGCAGAGCCGAGAGCAGAGCTTTATTACAGCACAAGAAAACGAGGAAAGGAGAGAGGCTTTGGCAGTCGAGCGCTTTCCCTGAGAGACCGCGCTGGGGCGAGGCCGGGCTCATGCCCTGAAATCCGCCACGGTTCAAAGAGCTCGCAGCTCAACCTGCTTTCAATGCAACCCCGGCCTGGGACAGGCCCTCAGCCTCGTGTTTGCTGAGCACAAACGACCCCCCCATGGCACCAGTGCGGAGCTGAAAGAGCACAGGATGCATGCAGGAAATAGGAGCGTTGGAAGGGGGTGGGAAGAAAGCTGCAGAGAAATGGAGAGAGGCGGGGTAGGGCACTGAGATGGGCACTAGTTGGAAAAGGAATTCGGTCAACGTCGGGTCCTGAGCCCAGGGACGAGATGCTGGGAAATTCAGTCTCATCTTCCCTGCTTAGCAGCTGCCTGAGGCCTCTGGCCACGATCCTGGGCCCTGACCCTTGGGAACAGCCCCAGGTTTAGAATTTCCCCAGTGGCTCCCAACCAGGGGGAGGAGGGTACGCAGAGGTCTCCCGGGGGTCCATCAGCTCATCTAGACAGTTGTCCAGTTTTACAACAGGTAACAAAAAGCACCAGCCAAATCATTAAAATTTCATACAGACGAGGCCTGGTTTGACTGCTCGATAGACTATATTCTCCGGTAGTGTCCCATGTGGATTCGCACTGTATTAGACACGCATTTGGTGCCATTTACTCATGCTTGCAAACCAGGGCTAAAACTCTCTGAGAGTATTTCCCTCCCCTCAATGCCTCCCGTGCCCCAACATGCTATAAAATCTCCAGGGGGTTGGAAAATATTTCCCAGAGCTCCGCTCCGGACAGCAGCGGCTGAACTTAAGCCCTGGTGCAAGCACGTGCATGAGGGTGAGGTCGTTTTTAAGAGGGGTGAAACGTGGGGGGAGGCAAGACAGATCAGAGTCCTGAATGGGGTACGGTCGTCTGGGACGGTTGAAAACCACTGATTGAAAAGACCAAACCCCCCTTTCCCGTGAGTGAAAGGGGTGAGGCCACCCAGCACCATCCTGCCCCGGGTGTGACGCAGGGATCTGATATTAAACACTGGCCAAATTCACCCTCATCTCCACTGCCTGGGGGGCAGCAGTGTTCCCCCCTCTGCACGTACCACCCCACTGTCTCTATGGCCAGGGGACCGGGGCCAGGCAAGATCTGGGTAATAGGACACTGGGACCAGGCACCCCCCACCCCAAGCAGATTCTGGGTAACATGGTGCTGGTGCCAGGCGGGGTTCCTCCCAGGGGATTCTGGGTAATGGGTCTGGGGTGCTAGAACCAGATGTCCCAACCCGTCCGTGTTGGGGGCAGGGGACTGGATGGAACATGCCCGTCGCTATTCACACCGAGATCTCAGAGTCCACTCCCAAGGCCCCTTCCTGTCACGGCCGCCGGCCTTTTCAGCCCCTGCTTCCTCAGTACGGCGTGAAGCGGTTGTACCCTCCGCGGTACAGGCTGGCCTGCCGGGGCAGAGAAGGCTCCATTAGCATCAGCTGCTCGGCGGGGTTGGGTGAGAGAGGGAGGGGGCACCGGCAGGGCAGAGTGTGTGTGGGCAGGGGCTGCCTAGCAGCATCTGCGGGGGGGTGTCTCCCAGATGGGACTGAGGTTCTGGACAGGGGGGATGAGGCCACCAGGCTGGGCTTAGGGGCATGAACGGATCTGCCCAGGCAACCGCCTCGGTCTGTGCGCAGAGCCGCCTCCCTGGAAAGCACCGGTCTGTCGGCTGGGGGTCGTGTTCAGGGAGACCCTCTGCCAGGGAGGAGCAGAACCACCCGTGAGACAGGCAGGGGCGAGGGTGCCGGAATGTGCCTGCCCGACGTGGGGTGAGGCAGAGAGAGAATCGGGGAATGGGGCTCAGGGGCCGGCCCAACACGGGGCGGGGAGTCCCGCCGGCTGCTGCTCACCATGGCCCCAACGCCGTAGGCTGGAGTGACGGCGTGGTGGTAAGGATCTGCTGTGGTGTAGACCCGGCCGTACCTGGGGTAGCAGAGCAGAGGCCGGTGTTAGGGAGTGAGCACTGTTTGTACACACACACACACACACACACACACACACACACACAGAGCCAGCTGTGCGAGGAGGAGCTGGTACACACACACACACACACACACACACACACACAGAGCCAGCTGTGCGAGGAGGAGCTGGTACACACACACACACACACAGAGCCAGCTGTGCGAGGAGGAGCTGGTAGCAGCGGTGCCAGAACCGGCAGGGACATGCCCCCGCACACACACTTTTAAAAATGGGCCCCCCACTTTTTAACAAAAGAAAGATAAGCGCAGCATTCATGTCCCCTGCCGATTATTTCCCACCCCTGCAGAATAATTGATTCTCTAGGGGAGGCGCTGCTGTTCCACCTTTAGCCCAGCAAGAGCTGCTGTGATGCCAGAAGAGAGGGCAGCCAGCTCACCGCCAGAGCAGCCAGCTGGGAATAGGAAGGGGGTGCTCTGGCCTTGGGCAGAGGGGGCCCCCCCACTTCTACAGCGCCCTTGGCTGGTATTCCCCTTGCCCTGACACTTACCCGTCGGTGTACGCCGCTGCCGTTGCCGCTGCCCCAGGGGGTTGTGCCACACGGTAAGCTGCATAGCCCTGAAACAGCCAGGAGGGGGGTGAACACGCAGGCAGCCCCTGCATCCTACATGCCCCCCCCCCCCCACGATACCCTTCAAGGGCAGATCATGGGGGGGGGGCGGCTTCCCGAATCGCTCCTGTTCCACAATGAAGGACCAGGGCTCATTCCCAGGGAGCAGACGTCTCCGTGCACGCTCAAGGGAGGAAAGGGGCACCGAGGGCACTAATGGGGTGGGGGGGGGTCCGGTCTCAGGCTGTCATCCCCCCCTTTCCTCCCTCTGAGGCTGAGACACGCAGACGCTCACAGGTAAGGGGAGAAACGCTTTGACCCTCAGGCCTCCTCTGCCCTGGCCCCTGCAGATTCCTAAACCCCAGCCCCATACGCTGGCACAACCCAAGCCCTCCACACACACACACACCCACACACATACACACAGCTCCCCGGAGTGTGGGGCAGGGATTCAGGAGCCCGGGATGCTCCCGCAGCAGCCCAGAGAGACAGGGACCCAGCGGGTAGGGGAGTCGTTACACGCACTGGTGGAGACCAGGTATTACCCCACACACACACACACACACACACCCCCCACCCCCACCGGAGCGCCAGAGACTTACACAGATGTCAGTGCCATATAGCCCATCCGGGTACACCACGCTGTGGAGAACGGAGAAGGATCAGCTCCGGCCATCAGATCTCACCAGCACTGATACCCTCCGCCGCCCCATCCACATCCCTGCCCCAGATCCAGCTACTCCGGCCGTGGGGTGCAAAGAAAGCGCCCCTCCAAAAGCGTCCCCTCTGCCCTCCTGACCGCCAGGATCGACGCCCAGCTCCCCCCCACACACTCCCCACACCCCCACTCCCACCCCCCACGGGCTCACCTCCCGTAGGCAGGGACGGGCGACGGGGCAGGAGCTGCCCGGATCGGGTTGTAGATGGCTCGGCCACGGCCCCGCAGGCCCCCGCGATAGGCCAGCGCCGCCGGGGCCACCATCGGGTAGGGGATGGTGGCCACTGGGAATAGAGCAGATGGTCAGGACCACTGGGTGTGAGTGGGGGCGAATGGGGGATGACAAAGGAACGGGGCATGGGCAGTCGGTATGACAGGCCAGGGGAGGGTCGGGGCCCCACCCATGCTCTGCCCTGAGCCCCTACCCTCGCTCCCCTCTCCCCCAGATTGGCGGGGGCTCAGGGGTCAGGCTGGTGCTCAGGATAGCCACCGGCCGTGGTGGAGGGCTCCAGCCTGGGGGGGTAGGATGTAGGGGCAGGGCTTCTGGCTTAAAGGGGGGCCGAGGGGGGCTAGCCTCCCTGAAAGGGGGGTTCACCCGCCACCCCAAAGGGGGATTCACCCGCTGCCCGTGACGGGGGGGTGACGGCGAAGCAGCAGACATGGTGGGGGCAGGAACAGGAGAAGATCCTTGTGGGGACGGACAGGAGAGGGGGATGGAGATGCTGGGGTGGGGACAGGCCTGGGGAGACACAACGGCAGGAGAGAGGAAGGGAAAGTCCCACCTGTGTAGAGGTCGGGGGCGTAGACAGCACCAACCAAGGGATTGATCTTCCAACCTAGCCACCGAGAGAGAAAGGGGGGCATCAGACCGGACAGGGGGGCCCAGCCCCCCTTCCCTCCCTGCCCCCCCCAGCTCAGCCCAGGGCACTGGTCTCTCCCCACAGACCTGGCCTGGGGCACCTCAGAGACAGCTCCCTGTCCGGATGCCGGGGGACGGGGCGTCCCTGTCCCCTGGCGCCAGCAGCAGGAGGGGCCTGCACCGTGGCCGAGTGGGGGCCCTGCCGGGGGGGGGGGAACACACCTCACCTCCCGCCCCCGCCCCCTTGTACCATTCACCGCAGGCGCTGCTGGAGGCTTCTTGGTGACCACACGGGCCGTGGCGTTGTTCACCTGCCGGGGGGGGAGGGAGAGGTGAGCGAGTCTGGGGTCACGGCAAAGCCAGCCCCTGCCCCACACACACACAACCATGGGGCTCAGAGCCAAGAGACTGGACCCTGCTCCTGTGCCAGCTCCCCACGCACATCCCCCCACCAGCCAGGCACAGAGCAAAGCTACCCCCCCCCCCAGAGTGAAACCATCTGGGTCCCCCCCGGTCCCGCCATGGGGAACTGACCTCAATTTTCCTGCCCTCCACAACGGTGCTGTTCAGCTTCTCTCGCGCCCGGTCCGCATCCTGGCTGCTGTCGAAGGTCACAAAGCCAAAACCCTGCAGGACGGGGAGAGGCCGGGGAAGGATGAGGCTGCGGCTGGCTGGGGAGAGAGGGCAGCTATGGGGTGTGTTTGTGGGGAGGGGTCCACACAAGGGATCATGCAGCTGCCCTGGCCAGGCCCTGCTGGGGGCTTTTAAACCCCAGCATATGCCCCATTTTTGTCCCCCTCGGGCTCTAGGGGCTCCCACCCCACACGGCTCCTCCTCCGCCCCGGTGTGTCCCGTCTCAGCCCCGGGTTCTGTCTAGTCCCCAGCATTCACACACATACACACATGCACACACACACACAGACACACACTCTCACACAAACACTCACACACACACACTCATGCTCACACACACGTGCGCACACACACTCACACAAACACACGCTCATGCACACGCGCGCACACTCACAGGCTCACATTCTCTCACACACACACATGCTCACACACATGCTCACACACACATAAACACACGCTCACAAAAACACACATGCACACACATACATGCACACGGCGTCCCTCCCTGCCCCACATCCCAGTTCTTGCCCCTCTGGACCTTCCCACATGGGGATCAGTGCCATAGGCAAAGCCTTGGCTGCAGAAAACCCAGCGAGGCCCCGAGCCGTGGCGGGCAGGTGCTGACCACTGGGTGGGCTCTGCTTCCAGGCAATCCAGCAGCTGCTGCCTTTCAGCCAGGCCAGGAACCTCCCCCACCACCAGCAGCCCCTGCTGGGACCCCCCAGCTCCCCCCTCCCTCCGGCGCCCCCGCACCTTGGAGCCGCGTTCGTTGAAGATGATTTCCACGTCTAGGATCTTCCCGAATTGCTTGAAAAGGGCGGGAGGGGGGACAAGACAGGAATCAGTGACTGACCCTCCAGAACCCAGTGGGGTCCTGGCCAATCACAGGGCCCTAGAAGGGCCCTCGGTGACACACACACACACACACCATGTGTGCTACACAACACCCCACCCCCAGGCCATCTAGGCCACAGGTGGTACCTTGTCCTCCCTTCACCACGGGGCACACACACACACACACACACACACAAAGCCCTGGGCTGTGGGACTCACCCCAAACATCTGCCGCAGGTCGGGGTCACGGAAGCGGAAGGGGATATTGGAGACGTGCAGCCGCTTGGGCTGGGATTTGCTGTCTTCGCTCTCTGCCTCCCGGCCGTCTGGGCTGAGCGCGGCCGCGGGACTCTCCTCGGCTGGCTGGAGGGAACCCCAAGAGATAAACCGGACAGAGCTGGGGCAAAGAGACACTGGGATCCCCTGCATACCCCCACTGGATCCCCAGGATCCCATTACAACCCCCCCACCAAGATTCCCAGCTATCCCCCTCCCCCGGAATTCCCCGTCAACCCCCACAATGGGATCCCATAAGAACGACCACACTGGGTCAGACCAAGGGTCCATCTAGCCCAGGGTCCTGTCTTCCAACAGTGGCCAGTGCTAGGTGCCCCAGCGGGAACGAACAGAACAGGGAATCGTCAAGTGATCCATCCCGTCGCCCATTCCCAGCTCCTGGCAGTCAGAGGTTTAGGGACACCCAGAGCATGGGGTTGCATCTCTGACCTTGGCTAATAGCTATTGACAGACCAATCCCCCATGAATTTATCTCGGTCTCTTTTTTTTTAACCCCATTCTATTTTTGGCCTTCACAACATCCCCTGGCGAGGAGTTCCACAGGTTGACAGTGCGCTGTGTGAAGAAACACTTCCTTGGGTTTATTATAAACCTGCTGCTTATGAATTACACTGGGTGACCCCTGGCTCTTGTGTAATAACGCTTCTCTACTCCCTTTCTGCAGGCCGTTCATGATGTTAACCCCTCCTTAGGTATCTATTTTCTATGTTGAACAGTTGCAGACTTTTTTGTCTCTCCTCTTATGGAAGCAGCCCTGTACCCTTAGTCATTTTTGTTGCCCTTTGCTATACTTTTTCCAATTCTAATTTATCTTTTTTCGAGATGGGGCGACCAGAACTGTACGCAGTATTCAAGGAATGGGCGTAGCGTGGCTTTATATGGTGGCATTATGATCTTTTCTGCCTTTTTCTCTATCCGTCTCCATCTGGTTTCAAACATCGTTCCCCTTTTTCGACTGCCGCTGTGCATCGAGTGGATGTTTTCAGAGAACTCCTCTGCAATGGCTCTGAAATCTCTTTCTTGAGTGGCAACAGCTAATTTAGACCCCATCATTTTGGATGAGGAGTTGGGATTATATTTCCATTTACAAAAGCCGCGTCGAGTCTTCCCCACCGTATCATGTTCATCTGTGTGTCTGATCATTCTGTTCTTTACTAGAGTTTCTACCAATTTGCTCCCGACGTCAGGTTTAACAACCTTTAATTGCCAGGTTTCAGAGTAACAGCCGTGTTAGTCTGTATCTGCAAAAAGAACAGGAGGACTTGTGGCACCTTAGAGACTAACACATTCATTTCAGCATGAGCTCTCATGGGCTACTGCTCACTTCTTCGGATGCATCTCTAAGGTGTCTCTTAGGTGTCACAGGTACTCCTGTTCTTTCTTTAACTGCCAGGATCGCCTCTGGAGCCTTTTTAAAAAAACAGCGTTACATCAGTCATGCGCCAGTCACCTGGTCCAGAGGCTGATTTAAGCGATAGGTTACACACTATCATGCTGCAATTTCACATTTGAGTTCCTTCTGAACTCTTGGGTGAATCTCATCTGGTCCCGGTGACTTATTACTGTTTAGTTTAACATTTTTTTCCAAAACCTCCTCTAATGACACCTCAATCTGGGACAATTCCTCAGATCTGTCACCTAAAAAGAACAGCTCAGATATGGGAATCTCCCTCCCACTCTCTGCCATGAAGATCGATGCAAAGAATTCATTAGGCTTCTCCGCAACAGCCTTATCGTCCTTGAGTGCTCCCTTGACCGGCCAGTGGCTCCACTGATTATTTGTCAGGCTTCCTGCTGCTGACGTACTTAAAAAAAAAAAATTGCTGTTAGTTCTTGTGTCTTTTGCTAGCTGCTCTTCAAATTCTTTTTTGGCCGCCCGAACTATACTTCCGCGGCTGACTTGCCAGAGTCGATGCTCCTTTCTATTTTCCTCAGTAGACTTTGACTTCTAATTTTTAAAAGATGTCCTCTCGTCTCTAACCACACCTCAGTTGTTTAGCTATGGGCACAGGTTTTGGGGGAGGGGGATTGCGGTTCTTACTTCTTTTTTCTTAATTTGGAGCATACGTATAGTTGGAGCCTCTCTTACGGGGACTTTAAAACGTGTCCATGCAGTTTGCAGGCATTTCATTTTTGTGACGCCTCTTCTCCCTTTGCCAGCACTCCGGGATCTCCTGCTATCTCCCTTTTACAGCTCTCCCCAATGATATTCCTGTTTCCCCTCCCACCCTTGTCCTGTAGCACCTCTGTGCCAGGGAGCTGTGGAGGGAACAGCCTTGACCATCTCACTTGCAGGTTCAGTGATTCATGCCCATGTCCCTTCAGAGTCAGTTCTGGAGGGAACAACCCCCACCACCACCACCCCATTCAGTGGGCGCTGCAAGCGCCATCCTCCCTCCCTCCTGTCTCCTGCAGCACTGCCTGGGAGACGTGCCCCTGGTGCCCCGGCACCAGGATTGACACCGGCCGGGACCGAGACAGCAGCTCTGGCTCCTGATTCCCCGTTCAGGGCCGAAGATCAGGGGGTCTCCGGCCCCGTCAGCGGACAAGCCGGGGCAGGGGATCCAGGGAGTTTCAGTGCCGGGACCACTGGCTCCCAGCCAAGAACCAGGTGTGAGCCGTTGCTGGGCGCAAGATGCTGAGCCGTCGCGGAGCAGGCACGAACGCACCCAGAGGTCCTGGGCCGTTGGGTTAGCACACGCTGGCACAAGCAAGGCAGTTAGTGACGAGAAGCAAGGGGGGATTAGTGGGGGAGAGAGGGCCAGGATGGGCTTTTCCACCACACTAGGAGCTGAAGGAATCCCACCCCTCCCACAGAGACGGACACTTCTCTCCGCTGCCCATGCAGACGGCTCAGCTCAGCCCAAGGCCTCAGATCTCAGACATCCTCCAATGCACGGGCCAAGATGCCGCATCCGGGGTGTCGCCCGCCGCACGGAGCGCAGCCACCAGGTCAGAAGGCGTGAAACCGGTTAACCCAGCTAGAGAGATGGGGTTGAACTTGTCTTTAACCTTTTCCCTGTGGCCTCTCAGGACGGTCAGGGCATGTGCATTCATGTGTGTGTGTGTGCGGGCGCACACATGGGAAGAGTGCGCACACGCCCATGCACCAGCCCAGGAGTGGGGCTGCGTGCAAACTGTGTGGGTGCCTGTGAGGAACGTGTGCCCCTGCAGGGTGTGTGGGGATGAACATGTGTGCACACGAAGGGCGTGTGCAGGTGTGGGGGGGTTGAATGCTCACGCAGCAGAGGTGTGTGCAGTGCAAACGCCCCCATGCATAGGAGTGAAGAGTGGGCGTGCGGCCTCAGCGCACGCGCATGGGGGGAAGGGCGTGCATGCGTGGCATGACTGTCTGTGAAGTGTCAGTGCGTGCGTGTGCCGGGCTGGCGTGTGCGGCATCCGTGCAGTGGGGGGGTGTGTGCAATACACCTGGTGGAGGTGCGACAGGGGGTATGTGTGCTATGCTCACGCCAGCGTGCGTGCACGATTGTTTGAAACGTCCCTTTCCCTCGGCCGTGTACCCAATGCTCTGCCCTGGGCTTCCCAGTGGCTCAGAACAAGGGGGTTCACCCAAGCAGCGTCCCTCTCTCTAGCTATGTCCTCCCCCTGCCCCCCACCTCCAGCCCTCCCCCAACTCTCCATGGACCGGTCACCTAGCCCTGGAGCCGCTCCACCCTTAAAGACAAGTTCAACCAGGATCGCCCCTGCCGAAGCCCAGGGACGGTATCCAGCCGGGGGGGGGGGTGAGGGGGTGCAGAGAGAAACTGAGGCAGGCAGGTGCGGCGCCAGGGGGGTGAGTAGGGATGATCGAGGCGGATCACGGATTAATGCTACTAGGCTCGAGAAACGTGGTGGATTCCAAGATGCCTGGGACAAAAACCTGCTTTTGCCGGGAGATCCGCCAGCGCCGCTGCCAACGCCCCAGGGGGGCCCTAGCCGGAGAAGGGGGGAAGAGACAGAGTCATTCGCCACATCGCTAGGAGCCAAGAGGAATCTGATCCGGCAGCGGCCGCGGCCGGTGGGAGGAGAGGCTCTCAGAGAAGAAACCCCCCTGCCAGCCACCCCCGGCCAGGCCTTGCACGGACACCCCGGTGATTGTATCCCACACACGCTCCTCCAGCATTCGCCACAATCTCTCTTCGCCGGGCTAGGAGTTTGGCAGGCGTGGCTTGCGGGGAGGTCACAGGTCTCGAGGGGACCCATTTCCCAGTGGGCAGGAGGGGAACACTTGGCTGCAGACTTACATCAATGTCCACTTTCCAGACTTGGTCCCACCGAGGGCCCTGGAGAGCCTTCCCAAAAGTGAGGGGGCCGGGGGTCCCCCTGAGGCCCTGCCCTCCAAGACTCCTTCCTCCCAAGGGCCTGCCCCCACCCCTCTCCTTCTCCCGCAGGCCCCAGCCAAGCCGGAAGCCAGAGTGGGGCTGGGGAGAAAGCAGCCCCCTGCCTGTGTCTCTGACCCCCAGGACCTCCACCCAGGGCAGGTGGGGAGACCCAGCCTCCCCACAGCTGCCCGCGCAGGTCTCCCCAACCCGACTCTGGCAGAGGGGCCTCAGAGACGCAGCCCGGCCATGATAGGAGCCAGGCGGGGAGCTGTGGGGAACCCGCATAGCGTCACAGACCTTCCACTGCCCTGGGCCAGGCAGGGAGCCCGGCGGGTGGGGCCCCAGGTCAGGGGCTCTCAGGCCCCCTGCACCACGGACAGGGGGAGGGTCCGCATGGCCCCACAACTGCCCCGGCTCCATGCCGGCGGCCGGGGCCTGAGGGGGGGAGAGGTGGAGAAAGAGGTGGGGTCCGCCCTAGTGAAAGGTGGACGGGCCATGGCCCCCCCTCCCAGCCCCCCAGTTCCAGCCCTCCTGGTCCCACTAATGTATGTTCCCTATTACACCAATATAACACCATCCCGGGGGCTCCCCACTCCCAGCTGGGAGTCCAGCTGCAGGGAGGCTCCCAGCAGGGAGGCAGGAACCTCGGGCGGCTGAATTTTCTCGCGTACATGTGCCCTGCCTAGTCACCCCGCACCTCAGCGCTGAAGCCCCCAGACCGAGTCTGTTTGGAGTCCCTAGAGGATTCAAGCGCATTGTTGCAAACTCTCCTGCGGTTTGGTCAGCCGCTTCAATCCCCAGCTCTCAGAGTCACGTGATTATGAGACAATCTCACCTAGCACTGACAATTAAAAAAAAAAAACTACAACCCCAAAAAACTGGATGCTTCTCGCCCACCTGGCTGAGGTGGGAAACGGGACGTGAGGCCGAGTGCGCAGAACCCGCAATGGGCTGTTTCGCTCATCTCACGATTTTGGGGGCCGCATTGTGGGTTTTGGACACGGGGGGAGGGGGCTGAAATGCTGAAGTCACAGGTCTAAAGCAACCATCCCGGCCTGGCAAGGGCACAAAAGCATCTGCCTTTTGTGGGGGGGACATGGCACTCTCTGCTGGCTCCATGAGGTGCTCCAAACACAGAGCGCCTCAGCAACAAACCCAGAACTCTGGGGCAGCCCAGAGCCCCTTGGGGATCCCAGCCTGAGCCCGCAGTTTGTTCTCACCAAACCCCAAAGCAGGCCCGCGTCTGGGTGATAGAAGCTCCTTGCAGGGCATCCAGAAATGCAGCCTCCCTCACTGACAATCTGAGACTCAAACTACCAGCACTGGGGGGCGCAGAGGGGGACCACAGGGCCGTGCCCCCTGCCCTTTTAGCACAAGAAACATAAGAGCAGAATTCATGTCCCCCACAGATTTTTCTTCCCCTCCCGCAGAATAATCAGTTGGGCTGGGGAGGCGCCACAATGACACATTTTGCCCACCAGGGGAAGCTGCGGCGCCAGAAGAGAGCAGCTGGCAGAGGGAGGGGCCGCTTTGACCTTGGCTTGCCCCCCCTCGCCCCCACCACACACACACTCACATACACACTTCTACAAAGGTCCCTTCACAATCTGCTGCCCCCAAACTCCTTCCAGACTCAAGCCGGACCTCCTGAAATCCTGCTCCACAAACACCAGCCTGGGGGCAGCTGTCCAACCCCCATCTCCGGCATGCAGCTCTCGTGCCCCCACCCCCCAGCCCCTTCCTGGGCTACCAGTACCACGCTGCTGGCTGCTGCATCATTTACCGTCCCTGGTTGCTCAGCGTCGCTTTCACCCCGGGGCTGGAAGACTCTCATCTTGCAAAGGGCGGCACAACAGGGTCAGGGTGGCGGGGGGACGCAGGGTCGGTTGCCACTGAGCAGAGCAGATGGGGGTGGGGGGCTTTTTCTAGGGCACAAAGGAATCTGAAATCTGGAGGGGGACTGCTGAGCAGGGGGGGAAGTGGAGGGCTCTGTGCCACCCCATTCTGGGTGTCGGGGCAGGTTGGGGGAGGGCACCAGAGATTCCCAATCAGTGCAAAAGCCCCTGGTTGAAGAGGGGGGGGCTAGTTCTGAGCACCCACCTCAGTGCTCCAGCCCCGAACTGGCATCCCCAGGATTGATGAGCAGCCCAGATGACAGTGGTGTGGCGGGGGGGGCAGATTCTCGGGGGTGATGGGGGCTCCCTGGGGCAGGGAAGTGTCTCACTGGGGTCCCCCAGGGAGGTGGGGGGGCATGGCCCCTGTTTCCCAGGGGTTCAGAGGACACCATGTCCTTCCCGGAGCTGTTTGTGCATTTGTGGCTTGGGGGAGCGGTGTGGAGAGGGGACCAGGAATGCACCATTTGTTCCATGCGGAGATAAACAGCTGTCGGCGTTGGGGGGAGGGAGGAATCCGATCCCGAAGGGGCAGGCGACACCATGACCCGATATGGGCAGAGAGCTCCAGAGCCCAGGGAAGGGGACGCCCAGCTGCCCAGAGACGGGGGGCAGGAATCACCTTAGCCCCCATCATCGGGCGTGAGGGGGTGTCCAGTCCTGCCCCCCAACAGGGGCCTGTGTCACATCGAACCTGGGGCCTCTGGGGCCGAGGGCAGGAGCCCTCAGAGCGACTGGCTGTTAGCTGAGTCTGTAGGGCAGATGCACTTTCTCCCTAAGGAGGTCTCAGTGCTCCGGCGTGTGGGTTACATGTGCCCCCAAACACATAGATCTGGGCAGCCGAGGATCAAGGCATGAGGGGGGGAGCTTGGGATCGAGGGGAAAGTGGGGGAGAGTTAGGATCCAAACACCCATGGGCCTCACCACTCCATGCCGGGGAGATCACTCCCTTCCCTAGCCCAGCGCTGGCCGAGCGGGGGCACTGATACCCGAGGGGGGGCTGCAGAGGGATCTGCACTCAGGCGACGCGGCCACGTTCCTCCTGGCCTCTGTGGGCCCACATCCCAGCCCCCCCGCCGCTACGGAGACGTCACCGGTGCCCTCTAGCCATGACCCCGATCCGCCTCCGATGAGGGATACTGGGGGGCAGAGAATAGACACAGCACAGTGCGCCCTGATCCACCCCCTATGGGCCCTGGGGGGCAGAGAACAGCCACAGCACAGTGCGCCCCGATCCGCCCCCTATGGGCCTTGGGGGTTAGAGAACAACCACAGTACAGTGCACTCAAACCATGCCCCCGATCCACCCTCTGTGGGCTCCACCTTGGCTACAAAGGCCCCATGCCAACATCTCTGCCCACTTGGCACCGGAGTGGGATGGATTCCTGTAGGAGGGGTTGCTGGAGGGAGCAGGAAGGGGGTGCAGGGAAGGAGGCCTGGGGGGCCCCTGAGACACGCAGCAGAAGGAAGGGGCAGGAAGGCATCTCCCAGGCGAAGGGGGCCAGGCACTCACCGCGGGGGGAGGAGGCAGGGCTGGCACCAGGGGCTCCGGCGGGGCGGCGTGCTCCGGGTGGGGCTGGCCAGCCGGGTAGAGGCACAGACCGTGCTCAGCAGGGGTCTGCGGCGGGTAGTCCTGCAGGGCGCCGGGCGGGCGGAAGGGTGGGGGCAGCCGGGCCGGGGCCGGGGGGTATGGAGCGGGGTACGTCTGAGTCATGGGGTCGGCGGGGGCAGCGGCATCCTGGCTACCCTGCTAGGGAAAGAAGAGGAGAAGTGAGAGCGGGAGCAGGATCCAGGCCCTCCCCCATCCCCACTTAGCACCGGGGAAAGGGGCCCCCCTGCCCGGAGTAACACACGACATATAGCTGAGAATAGAACCCAGGAGTCCTTGGCTCCAGACCCCCCCATGCTCTAACCCACCAGCCCCCCTCCCCTCCCAGAGCTGAGGGAGGAACCAGGAATAGTCCCTGGCTCCCAGACCCCCTGCTCTAACCCATCAGAAGCCCCCTCCCCTCCCAGGCCGGGGAGGAGAACCCAGGGCAGTCCTGGCTCCCCAGACCCCCCTGCTCTAACCCACCAGCCCCCACTCCCCTTCCCAGAGCCAGGGAGAGAAAACCCAGAGTCCCTGGCTCCCAGGACCCCACCCTGGAATCTAAACTCAAACTAGACCTCCCAGAGCTGGGGAGAGAACCAGGAGTCCCGGGCTCCCCAACCCCCTGCTCGTAACCACTACCACCCCCCCTCCCCTTCCAAAGCTGGGAGAGAAACCCAGGAGTCCGGGCTCCCCAGACCCCCTGTCCACAGGGAACCCACCACTACACTGATCACCAGCCCCATCCCAGCAGCTGCCTGGGGGCGCCCGGCCTGCTGGGGGATGCATGCCTTTTGGCCCCCGGGCCCAGGGGCGTATTAAGGGCAGCCGGGGCGGAGGGGGGGACCCTTGCATCCTAGCAGCAGCCAATTGGTGAGTGGGGGACAGGGTCGGGGGGCGTCCCATTGGGCCGCCCCGTGTATCAACCCTCCTCCGCCCCCAGGCCCTATTTGGGGCTGTCGCCTGTTTCAGCTGTTTATGGGATTTTCTAACCCTGCCAGGGAGCAGCCCGACAGCTGCAGGGTCTGCCGCCCCCTCCCCCCCCAGGACAACCCCCCCCAGGACGCCCCCCCCAGCCCAGGGAAGAACCTGCCCCCCTGGGACACCCCCCAGCAGCCCCCCAGCCCAGGGAGAAACCGTTGCCCCCCCAGGACGCCCCCCCCAGCAGCCCCCAGCCCAGGGGAAACCTTGCCCCCCAGGACAACCCCCCCCAGCCCAGATAGGAACCTGCCCCCAGGACAACCCCCCCCAGCCAGATAAGAACCGTCCCCCCAGGGACATGCCCCAGCAGCCCCAGCCCAGGGAGAACCTGCCCCCCGCGGGAGCCCCCCCCAGCAGCCTCCAGCCCAGATAGAACCTGCCGCGCCGGGATGCCCCCCGCCAGCAGCCCCCAGCCCAGGGAGAACTTGCCCCCCCCGGGACACCCTCCAGCCACCCCTTTGAGAGCTGAACCTCTCCCAGGTTCAGCCTGGTCTGTGCCCGGCCTTTGCCCCGCTGGGCCCTGGGGAATTCATTTCCTTTTTTTAACCACTGGCGCTGGATAGGACCAGCCCTGGCGCTGAGGTCCCCGTCTAGCAGGGTAAGGGGGCTTCAGCCCCCAGCACCGCTCTGCCCCTCACTTCCTTCACCCCACTGCAGCTGCTGCAACCCCAGGCTCCGGCCGCAGCTCTGCGCCCCATTCACTGGCTTTCGGGGCCTGCAAAAGGCTGAAAGGCCCGGACTCGATTTCTCCGGCCGGCGCGTTGAGACGTCAGGTCTCCTGGAGTTCAGATTGGGGGGATGATTGCGTAATATCACGGCAGGAAAACGCCCAGTGAGCCAAAAAATCAGCTGGGGTCACGTCGGAGCTGAGGGTTTAAATGGGGGGGGGGGGGAATCCGCAGGTCGCAAGCCACATGGTGGCTCTTTAACAGTCCAAGGGTGACCCATAGAGCCTCCCCCCCCGGCCCCCACCCATTCTCCATCTACCCGACTGGAGGGGGGACTTGGGGTTTCTGGCCTGCGGCAGGCTGGGGGAGATTCTGTCCAGGGGGGAGAGGGGGCTGGGGGGGGTCAGCCTCGTGATCCCCCTCCTCTCAGCCCCAGCGGGTGCCTCCCATGGGGAAAAGCCTGAGCCCCCTTTCCCCGCAGGGCAGAAGCCCCGAACCCCACCACAGGGTGGAAGCCCCGAGCTCCATCAGGCCTGATTTTGAATCGTCCAAAGGGCGGCGTAGGCAGCTCAGAGGGCAGGAGGTGGGGCCACGCCGGCTTTACGCAGCGCCAGCACCTTGTTCTTAAACCCACCGGGCGTTTCCCCAGTCCCGCGATGACCGTCGCTGCCTCTCTGCCCTTTGCCACGGCTTTCGGCCGCCACCAAGCAGACGGGGCGAGCGGCAGTGGGAGGGTTTTGGGTAGACAACAGCCCCTGGGGGGCCTCCTTGTGGGGGGGGGGCAGCAGGGGGTCCCCGAGAAGTGGTTGGGGCCTGACATCGAGCTCTGATGGGGGGGGTGGTTATTGCAGATGGGTCACCCCGCATGCTGGGAGCAGGGGGAATATAATCAGAGCCGGTGCTGGCCCCGTGCGGGCCCTGAGCAGGAATATCCCCCCTTCCACAATCCTAAACCAGGCTGGTTCTTATAATAAAAAGTGAAGGGGGGGGGGGGGCTTGCTGCTCCAGGCTTAGTCTGCCAACCCCACCCCCATGTGGGGCCCAGCCTCTCATACATAGATAAGACCTCTCATTGCCCCTCCCAGCTCCCCCTGCCCCCACAGCTGCTTTCAGAAGCTGCTATCCAGGCATCTGGCTGGATATAAATAGCAACACCTTCCCCAATCACTCAAGGCATGGCGGGGGGGGGAAGTGAGGGGAGATGAGGGGGAGACAAAGGCCCCGAGGGTCCTGCCCCTCTGCCTTCTGGACCCATGGAGGAGGGGGAGAGACAGGGAGTGGGATACAGGCACCTCAAACCCCCATCACCCCCCCCGGGGTGTCTCTAATCCAGGGGTGGGGGCAGGGCTGTATAAACACAGTGTCCCCACCTCCCCCCAATCCCGAGGGGCTGGGTCCCCACTTCATGCTGCACTTGACAACGCCCCCCTCCCACATAGGACAGGCTCCAAAATGGAGCTACCATGGCCGAGGGCCAGGGATCGGCGATGGGTCTCAGGAGAGGCGCCCGCGGGGGGAGACAGGTGCAGCGAGGGGACAGGGATTGGGAGGGCGGGGGGGTGCCACTACCTGCCCCTTCCTGTAAAGCCAGATCCAGGGGGAAAGTTGGCAAAACGCCACGGCTGCAGATTCAGACCGGACCTGAGAAAAATGCTTGGCCAGGGGAACTCCCTGCTACATGATCTCACTGAGAGCACAAGTTTAGCATGGGCTGGCCGAAAGCAGAAAGGACTGCGCCCCTGCTTCCTGTTGCTTTGGGGGCAAACCCTGACATGAAGGAGGCTGGTTATCTCCCCTCCCTCCCAGCTGTGGGTTTCTGGCCCCCTCCTTTGTAGGGAGCTGGTGCTGGGCCAGACGTGTCCCTGATCCAGCGGGCGCTGGTCTGGGGCCCCTTCATCCGGTCCCCGCCGTGCAGCCCCAAGGCACAGCGGCGCTGCGGTGACAGAGGCAGGGGGTGGCGTGGGCTGGGACCCTTGGACACAACTTACATCAGGGCTCACCAGGCCGAGGGGGGAGCACAGACCAGCAAGGGCCCCCCTCCCCCCTACTGCAGAGATGGGCGAACCCCCCAGGGTAAGGGCAGAAGACGTGAATCCTGCCACCCCTGGGGTAACTCTCAGACCCGGAGAAGCTGAATTCACTGGGCCCCCGGCCTCTCCAGCCTTCCCCGAGAGCTACAAATAGCTCTTCCCATACATGGCCGCCCGTCTCCGCTATCTGACCTCCCAGGAGACGGGGGCCCCCCGAAAGGAGACGAGGAATCCAGGGAGCAAGGGGTTATCTCCCCGCGGCGCTGACAGGCCCGAAGTGTTACAGGGGCTTCTGACTCCCCAGCACGGCCGGTCTCCGCAGGGGGCCACAGACACACACACACAGAGGGGAAGCGTGTACCTGAACCAGGCCCGGAAAGCACTGGGGCACCTGCGGGTACACAGGCAGGCTGTACGGGTGGAGCACCACAGCCGGAGAGGACAGCATGGCTCGTAGGCCCCGGCCCCACAGGGCGGCGCGGCAAGGGTCCCGCAGCCCCGGCAGCCAGCTACACAGGGTCCGTCTCTCCGCCCCGAGCTGCACGTTGGGCACTTGGTGGAGGGGAGGGAGCCGGGGGCTGAGTGGCAGCTGGGACAGTGCCACTGAGAAACACCAACAGCTGCTGGGACTTGGTGACGCTGCCACAGGTGGGGGGGGCCCTCCTCCCTAGCTCAGCAGAGCCCTCCTCGGAGACAGGGATGGACTGACCCCAAAAACAGCTCCCACTCCCAGCTGTTCCCAAGCACCTGCGCGCGCAGAGAGGTGAGAGACAAGGACCGGGCACACGCAGCTGGCTCTCCACAGCCGGTGCCCGCACCCAGCCCCCAAACATGCACCTTCCACTCCCAAACAGCCGGGCGCACGCCGCACCCAGCCAGCGCCCACGAAAACCTGTCGCCAGTGTGCATGCCCGTATCCCCCCCATGCCCAGCCAGTGCCCACGCCACCCGGTCACGTAACCACCAAGCCCAGGCACGAAGCACCCACAGACCACATAGGCAGCTACGTGGTGCTTAATCTGTGCCAGGGCCGAGCCCTGGCACCTTCGGGCCTGGCCGTTCCGAGCCCCCCAGTACCTCTGGGCCTGGGCGTGGGAGTTATGAAAATTAAAAAAAAAAAAAAAAAAAAATTTGCTTGAGCCCCGGAACCGCTTCCATTACAAATGAAGCCCTGCAGCCAAGATAATGCCCCGGGGTCCCCAGCCAGTGACAGGCCCCAGCCCCCGACAGAGCCCAGCACCAATTCCCTCCCCACACACAAAGACACCTCCCCAGCGGTGAAAGCATAATGGCCAAGAGGCTTCAACCAGCAACGCAGGCACCATCTCCCCCCTCCGGGGTCCACTGAGTAAGGGAGAGGGCAGGGAGCTGGGATCCTTCCCCAGGGCTGGAAGCGGGTGTGTGCGTGGAGCCTGTAGGACCTGTCTGCACCTGAGCCGAATAGAACCCAAGCATCCAAAAGTCTCAGCTGGATGCCCCCCAAACCCCCAGCCCTCTCCCCGCGCTGCCCTCAGTTCCCTCCCCTCAAAGAAACCCGGCCCTGGCCCCACCCCAGACAATCACTCCAAGGCAGAGTTAGCGTAGTGTCCTTTATCATAAACTTTGCAAGCACTTGCAGCTGAGCCAGGTTCCCTTGTGGCCCCCCAGTGCCATCTCTGGCTCCAGGGGCTGTGGGGCGAAGGGACCCCCCAGTGGAGTGAGAGAAGCATGCCCGGAGCCATGCACTCCTCAGGGCAGACGGGATGGGGTATCTGATGCCAGCACCAGGGAGGGGGCTGTGACTAAGCCAGATTCAGCGTGTGGGTCCTGCCCCCCCGGCGAGGCTGCTACGAACAGTCAAAATCTTTGGTATCTGCGGCATCACTCTGGGTTCAACCAGCCGCCGGATTCCTCCACGGCCCGGGACACGACCAGCAGCACTTCACAGGGACCCTGGGACAGGAAATCCTGCAGGAAAGCCCTGCGGGGAGGGGCAAGGAGATGGAGGGGGGGGTCAGAGCAGCCCGTTTTGCACCTCCTGTCTTACGCATCTCGCCGCGCTCCCGCCCTGACAGCCCCCTGGTCCATACACTCCCAGGGCCCCCTCGTCCATACATCCCTCCGGCCCACCCCCTGTTCAAGCCCCCTCCCATCCCCTGCACCTCAGCTCTGCCCTCTGTACTCCGGCCACCCCTGCCCATGTCCCAGACCTGAGCTCCCCACACACACACACTCACTGCCCCCTATATACCAGCTCTCCGAGCCCTGCCCCCTCTTCCCCCCACATAGCACCATAGGGCTGGAAGGGACCTCGCAAGGTCTCCAGTCCAGTCCCCTGCACTCACAGCAGGACTAAATATTATCTAGACCGTCCCTGACAGGGGTTTGTCCAACCTGCTCTTAACAATCCCCAATGATGGAGATTCCACCACCTCCCTCGGTAATTTATTCCAGCGCTTAACCAGCCTGACAGGACATTTTTCCTAATGTCCCAACCTAAACTGCCCCGGCTGCAGTTTAAGCCCGTTGCTTCGTGTCGGATCCTCAGAGGTTAAGAACAGGTTTTCTCCCTCCTCCTTGTAACACCTTTTTCTGTACTTGCAAATTGTTCTCCCGTCCCCTCTCAAGCTTCTCTTCTCCAGACTCAACAACCCCCCTTGTTTCAATCTTTCCCCAAAGCTCATGTTTTCTAGACTTTTCATCGTGTTTGCTGCTCTTCTCTGGACTTTCTCCAATCTGTCCCCATCTCTCCTGCACCCAGAACAGGACCCAGTCCTCCAGTTGAGACCGTATCAGGGCAGAGCAGAGCGGGAGAATTACTTCTTGTGTCTGGCTTACAACGCTCCTGCTGATACAGCCCAGGAGGAGGTTTGGTTTTCTCGCAACAGTGTTAAACTGTTCATTCACCCCCAACCTCTCACCCACCCGAGCGCTCCTCCCCACCCCTTGCCCGTCCCCCACACCTGAGCTCCCCCTCTCCGCCGACACAGGCCGGGGCCTTCAGCTTGGAGTCCAGGTTGTAGTAGGTGCCTCCCACCTGGCGCACAGCAATCCAGTGCTTACGCCGCACGGGCAGCGACACGAAGCCCAGGGACACGTTGGAGGGCACGTTCACGATGAAGCCGTGCACCCGGCTCAGTGCCAGCTGCTCCAGGGGCCTGCCGGCGGGGGGGTAGAACCAGGGGTTACACCAAGACCGATGGGCTGGAGGGGTGGCTCCAGAGAAACAGCCAGAGGGGGACACGATGGGTGGATATGCAGCAGGGAGGGGAAGGCAGATGGACAAAGAGAGGCACCAGGGAGCATCCTCCAGGCCCAGGATATTTCAGGGTATGAGAACATAAGAACGGCCAGACTGGGTCAGACCAAAGGTCCATCCAGCCCAGTATCCTGTCTACCCACAGTGGCCAATGCCAGGTGCCCCAGAGGGAGTGAACCCAACAGGCAATGATCAAGTGATCTCTCTCTTGCCATCCATCTCCACCCTCTGACAAACAGAGACTAGGGACACCATTCCTTACCCAGCCTGGCTA
>NC_133779.1:17647411-17651663 GCF_003597395.2 Chelonoidis abingdonii | reverse complement strand
TAGGGGGACCGCGCACGTTCAACCCCCCCCCCCCCCCATGACCGTTCCCAGCATGCACCACTGACCTCAGTGACCTGGCCTGTGCCTGGCACGACAGGTCCCCGGCCCCCCCTTCCCAGCCCTGCGGGGCCAGGAGGAGTGGGGGTGGGGATGTGTTTCGGTCTGTGCCCCCCCAGCTGGACCCTCTGGCCCCCACTCTTGTGCCTTGTCAGTATCTAGTGATTGTACTTGCTGCCCCCGAATGAAGTGGGGGTGGTGCCGCGCTTGGTGGGCCCCCCCTTTTGTTTTGGCCTAGGTGACCGTCGTCCCGATTTTATAGGGACAGGCCCGATATTTGGGGCTTTTTCATATATGGGCCCTTACCACCTCCCCCCCCCGTCCCGAATTTTCACACTTTCTATCTGGTCACTCTATTTTGGCCAGGCCTTGGCCCGTCCGTCCCATTACCCATAATCAGGCGGAGGAACGGGGGAGCCAGGGGGCTGTGGCTTTGCCCTCCCATTTTTTTTACTGTCCATAAAGGGCGAGCGGCACAGGGGGGAGGGTGGAGAGGAGCGGGTGGGGGCAGAGTCTTGGGGGGATGCACCAGCATGCATCAGGCCCCACGCATGGAAAGCTTACAGGACACAGTGAATTTTATCTCCCAGCATGCAAGAGAGGTGGATCATAACTCTAAAATGGCCGTAACTCTGTACAGGTGCTTCTTTCTGAAGTTTACAACTGACCATTGACCCCCTAGTGCTTTGAAACATTCCTCTGCAGAAGAAAAAAACACTGCTTTTAACTCTGTTAATTTAAATGAAACAAGCCCAGAAACAGTTTTCTTGCCTCATCAAATCTTTCTTTTTTTTTAAAAACTTTCCCTTTATTTGTTGTTGTCGTTTACATTGAACACAAGACTGTACTGGCTTTGTGGGTTTGTCTCTGCGGCTGTTGCATGACTGCGTACATCCGGTTCACAAGACTGGGTGTGGTTAGGGTGACCAGATGTCCTGATTTTATAGGGACAGTCCAGATTTTGGGGTCTCTCTCTTATATAGACTCCTTTTACCCCTCACCCCTGCCCCAATTTTTCACACTGCTGTCTGGTCCCCCTGGGTGTTGTTGACCGGTCAGTTCATCACGCGGATGTTCATAACGCTGAGGTTCTACTGTACCGTTCCCGTCATAACCCAAAAGCAACAGCCGACATCAGTCTCTGCAGGAGGGGGTTACATACCCTGTGACTCCCACTCAGCTCCAGGGAGCAAGAACTAAACCCCCCATCATGCCTTGGGACCAAGTACGAAAGATTTCCCACCACTCCTCCCTGCCACACTGCCATTTAATGATCTCTCAGTCAGAGGGGACACCCCCTAACCCCCAGCAACACACACTACCAGCCCCACTGGCTTCAGCCAGGTCCCTCTGGCCCCAAACCAGCATCAGCACAAAACGACATGCCCTCGGTGGCCCTGGCAGGCTGCAGGGGAAATGAGAAGGGGAGGTCAGAGGGGCTGATCTGTGGGGCACAGGCCCCCCCTACCCACCTTCTTCAGGAGAGCCCCCAACCTGAAATCTAGATACCCTATGGAGAGCTCCCAGCCCAGGGTACCTCACTCCCCCCACAGAAGACACCTTGGCTCAGGCGTTAGTCAGTCCCTGCAGCCCCTAGTGGCAGCTGCAATCCCCAGGTCTGGGGGACCCCCCACCCCCCGCAGTGGTGGCCCCCAGGAGTCGGTCTCCCCCCAGGAGTTGCCTGGGGCTCAGTCTGTCCCAGCAGGCAGATTCCCGCCCCCACCCCCCATACACACCCAAGAGTGCCCCCACCCTCACTTACCCAGCAGGCTGCTCCAGAAAGAAGGGAAGGTAGCTGCGCCGGTGACAGCTCCGGGGAAGGCTGGGTTCCTGCGGCTGGTGGTGACCGTGAAGGCCTGGTCCCTGCGCTCGCCGGACAGGCCGGTCACCTCCACCTCCACCACGTGCCAGTCAGGGAGGCTGTGGGGACGGGAAGGCAGGGAGGTCAGTGGGGGGGACCAAGCTGGGAGAAAGAGAAATGGAGGGGGGGAGTGGCACTGACCTGGCTGGAGCGGAGTAGAGAACTGGGGGAGATGGGTGGTCAGGGACCAGGGGACTGGGGGGATGCATGGAGCAGGGATCAGGGTGGTCAGTGGGGGGGTCCAGGGAACTGGTGGGGGGTCAGGGAACTGGGAGGTGCACAGAGCAGGGAACTAGGGATTGGAGGGAGCAGGGATGGGGGGGTGCAGGGAGCAGGGAACTGGGAGGGGTGCAGGGTTCAGAGGGAGCAGGAAACTGGGTGGTGCAGGGAACTAGCGGGGTGCAGAGAGCAGGGATGTGGGGAGCAGGGAACTGGGAGGGGTGCAGGGACTGGAGGGAGCATGGAACTGGGGGATGCAGGGAGCAGGGATGCGGGTGCAGGGAGCAGGGAACTGGGAGGGGTGCAGGGATTGGAGGAAGCAGGGAACTGGGGGATGCAGGGAGCAGGGAACTGGGAGGGGTGCAGGGAGTGGAGGGAGCAGGGATAGGGGGGTGCAGGGATGGGAGGATGCAGGGAGCAGGGAACTGTGGGGGTGCACTAACCCGGGGTCAGCAATGAGGCACCCCTGGACCCCGTCGAAACCCAGGCTGGGGGCGGCCATGCAAGCGGCCGCCATGGTGTTAACGTTGTTGGGGGCCAGGGGGCAGAGACCCCGTACAGGCCCCTCGTACAGCACGGCCCGCACGGCCCCCAGCCGCTCCCTCAGCGCCCCCTCCAGCCGGAAGCTGTCGGGGTGCTTGATCATGGTCACCTTCAGGCCCTGGAAAGCGACGTCAGAAAGTCAGCCCTAGGGGTGGGGGGCAGGGACAGTCCCCC
The DNA here is from genome assembly GCF_003597395.2 of Chelonoidis abingdonii. Classification (NCBI taxonomy): domain Eukaryota; kingdom Metazoa; phylum Chordata; order Testudines; family Testudinidae; genus Chelonoidis; species Chelonoidis abingdonii. The sequence continues at coordinate 17,648,809 of NC_133779.1, read as the reverse complement.
CTCCCCACCCCCACTTCCCCAGGACAGCAGAGGCAGTTCCTTGTCACTGTCCCTTGCCTCACACCAGGGTCCACGTGCCACCCCCCGAGGCAGGCCCGAGACCCCCACCTGCAGCACGCCCCTGTCATCCATCCGCTGGATGTCCTCGCTGCCCCACAGCGCCCCCCGGGGCACATACAGCGTGTGCCCCCCATGCCGGGCAGCTTCCCGCAGCCGCATCTCTGTGGCCTGGTCAGCCAGGGCCGTGGGGGAACCCACCTGGGGGGGGAAGGGGAAGAAACCTGGTCACTGGGAAGCTGCAGGCTCTAAGCCAGGACCCCCACACACATATACACCGCAGCCCCCCCCACACCTCTTGGCACCCGCCTCCCTGCAGAGTACGTCCCTGCCCACTGCCATCCCATCCCCCAAGCCATCCGCTACACAGCACCCTCACAGCCCCAGGGCTTCCCCCAAGCCCTGCCCCCTCGGGCTCCCGCATCCCCGGCAGGGCCCCATGCTGTGCCCGCTCCATGCCACCTCGCCCCTGGGTACCCCGCTGCCAGCCAGGGATGGTGCCGCTCCGACCTCTCACCATGAAGTCTGCCCCGGACAGGAAGGAGGCGCCGTGGTCCTGGACCACGCAGGGATGAGCCACTTCGACCACCAGATCCACCTCGCTGCAGGGACACGAGACAGCGACCGGGGGGGGCACATTAACCCTGGCACTGCCCATGCTGGGCTGGGCTCAGGCAGGAGCCACAGGATCCCAGGGGCCAGGTTCTGCAGCTGAGTTGGGGATCGGGAATCACTCACTGCTTGGGGAACCGGCCAGGTCCTGCAGCTGGGGCTTGAGGGGGGGAATCAGTCACTGCTTGGGGAACCAGCCAGCTCCTGCAGCTGGGGGTGGAGGGGGGGAATCAGTCACTGCTTGGGGAATCGGGCCAGGTCCTGCAGCTGGCGGGGGAGGGGAATCAGTCACTGCTTGGGGAACCAGCCAGGTCCTGCAGCTGGGGGTGGCAAGGGGGGAATCAGTCACTGCTTGGGGAACCGGCCAGGTCCTGAAGCTGGGGGTGGCAAGGGGGGAATCAGTCACTGCTTGGGGAATCAGGCCAGGTCCTGCAGCTGGGGGTGGACAGGGGGAAGCAGTCACTGCTTGGGGAACCAGCCAGGTCCTGCAGCTGGGAGGGGCAAGGGGGGAATCAGTCACTGCTTGGGGAATCAGGCCAGGTCCTGCAGCTGGGGGTGGACAGGGGGAAGCAGTCACTGCTTGGGGAACCAGCCAGGTCCTGCAGCTGGGAGGGGCAAGGGGGGAATCAGTCACTGCTTGGGGAATCAGGCCAGGTCCTGCAGCTGGGGGTGGACAGGGGGAAGCAGTCACTGCTTGGGGAACCAGCCAGGTCCTGCAGCTGGGAGGGG
>NC_133779.1:17615052-17647386 GCF_003597395.2 Chelonoidis abingdonii | reverse complement strand
CACAGTTGCTCTGCGCTGTGTGAAGAAGAACTTCCTTTTATTTGTTTAACCTGCTCCCTCTAAATTTCATTTGGGACCCCCAGTTCTTATATTATGGGACCACGTAAATAACTTTTCCTTATCACTTTCTCCACATCACTCATGATTTTATAGACCTCTGTGCATATCCCCCTTCGATCTCTTCTTCTCCATGTGAACAGTCCCAGCATCTTTAATGCTCTCCTCCTATGGGACCCTCTCCAAACCCCTAAATCATTTTAGTTGCCCGTTCTCCGAATCTTTTCTAGGCCAGTAGATCTTTTTTGAGATGAGGAGACCACATCTGTATGCAGTATTCCAAGGGTGAGCGTACCACGGATTTCTCTAAGGGCAATGAGATATTATCCGCTCTTATTCGCTTGCCCCAGCCTTCGGCCCGCCCCCCGCCGCCTCTCCCTCTCACCGGCGCTTGATCCCACCAGATGCTGCGAATCCAGGCTCTGCAGGAGGGCTTGCCATTGATCAGCATGACGTCGTAGTTGGCCCGTGCCAGGACGCTGCGATTGCGGATTCCAGCCGGGATCCGGTTTCTGCCAGCCTGAGCTGGAGAGACGGGTCCCAGGATGTGACCCGGAGGGGCCGTCGGCGGACGGGTGCTGGGTGGGCCTAACGCCGGGGGAGACTGTGGGTGGTGGCAGGGAGACCTACAAGGGGAGGTGGCACCGCAGGGTGGGATGGTCCCCCTCCGGCCGCCTGCCCCTACCTCTTGCAGATCTCGTCGGCCTGCCTCCTGGGTGAAGCGTCGCCTCCTGCAGGACGGGTCAGGGCGTGGACGGCGCAGAACTCCAGGGGGCGCTGGGCGTTCTGGTACAGCCCCGGCCCCCCGCCCGCGGGCCCCGCCCGCTCGGCCCCCGGACATCGCCGGCCCCCAGCCCGGGCTGCCTGCAGAGCAGAGAGACAGGAGAGAGGCGGGCTGGGCCCCGCGGGGGGGCCCCCGCCCCGCCCCCGCGCCCCGTCCACCCCTGGCACGGCCGCCCCTCCCGCCCCCCCTGGACACCCACCCGGGGCTCCTGCTGCAGCCGGGGGCCCTTCATCCCCGGGCGGGCCGGGGAGCCTGAGACAGCCCGCACCAGCGGGCCGAGCTGCGGGCCAGCGGCACCGCCGCTCCCGCACGCACACCGCGCGCCGCCGGCTCCCGGCAGTGCCTTGCGCCAACGCGAACTACAGCTCCCGCATGCAGCGGGCCAGGGCACCACCGCCTCCCGGCCATGCACCGCGCACCACCGGCTCCCGGCATGCCTGCGACAACGCGAACTACAGCTCCGCATGGCGCGGGCCCAGGCCAGCTCCCCATAGCCTCCCAGCATGCATAGGGCGCAGTCAGCTGCACGCCCACATCACCGGACCGAGCATCACAGCTTCCATCCTGCCTCGCCGAACTACAAGCTCCAGCATGCCCCAGGGCCAGAACATTCCGTCCCGCATGCGTCGCCGCCAACACAAACTACAAACCCCAGCATGCACGACCCATGGCCCCCAGCTCCCGCATGCACCTGCTATGAAGTGACAGCACAGTTAACAGCCCCCCCCCCCCCATGACGTTCCCAGCAGCACCACTGACCTCAGTGACCTGGCCTGTGCCTGCACGACAGGTCCCCGGCCCCCCCGCCCAGCCCTGCGGGCCAGAGGAGGGGTGGGATGTGTTTCGGTCTGTGCCCCCCCAGCCTGGACCCTCTGGCCCCCACGCTTGGCCTTGTCAGTATCTATGATTGTACTTGCTGCCCCGAAGAAGTGGGGTGGTGGCCCGCTTGGTGGGCCCCCCCTTTTGTTTGGCCTAGGTGACCGTCGTTCCGATTTTATAGGACAGCCGATATTTGGGCGCGTTTTCATATATGGGCCCTACCCCACCTCCCCCCCCGTCCCGATTTTCACACGTCTATCTGGTCACTCTATGTGGCCAGGCCTTTGGCCCGTTCCGTCCATTACCCATAATCAGCGGGAACGGGGAGTCCAGGGGCTGTTGCTTTGCCCTCCATTTTTTTTACTGTCCATAAAGGAGCGAGCGGCACAGGGGGAGGTGGAGAGGAGCGGTGGGCAGAGTCTTGGGGGATGCACAGCATGCATCAGGCCCCACGCATGGAAAGGCTTACAGACACAGTGGAAATTTTATTCTCCCAGCATGCAAGAGAGGGGAGATCAAACTCTAAAAAATGCCGTAACTCTGTACAGGTGGCTTTTTCTGAAGTTTACAACTGACCATTGACCCCCTGAGTGGCTTTAAACATTCCTCTGCAGAAGAAAAAAAACACTGCTTTTAACCTGTTAATTTAAATAAACAAGCCCAGAAACAGTTTCTTGCTCATCAAATCTTTCTTTTTTTTTAAAAACTGTCCTTTATTTGTTGTTGTCGTTTACATTGAACACAAAGACTGTACTGGCTTGTGGGTTGTCTTGGGCTGTTTGCATGACTGCGTACATGCCGGTTCACAAGAACGGGTGTGGTAGGCGTGACCAGATGTCCTGAGTTTTATAGCGACAGTCCAGATTGGTGTCTCTCTCTTATATAGGACTCCTTTTACCCCTTCACCCCTGCCCCGATTTTTCACATGCTCTCGTCCCCCTGGGTGTTTTGAGCCGGTCAGTTCATCACGCGGATGTCATAGACGCTGAGGTTCTTACTGTACCGTTGCGCCGTCATAACCCAAATAGCACAGCCGACATCAGTCTCTGCAGGAGGCGTTACATTACCCTGTGACTCGCCACTCAGCTCCAGGGAGGCAAGAACTAAAACCCCCCATCATGCTTGGACCAGTACGAAAGATTCCCACCACTCCTCCGCTGCCACTGCCATTTAAAGCCTCAGTCAGAGGGACAACCCCCTAACCACCAGCAAACACCACCACACAGCCCCACTGGCTTCAGCCAGTCCCTCTGGCCCCAACGATCAGCACAAAACGACATGCCCTCGGTGGCCCTGGAGGCTGCAGGGAAATAGAAGGGAGTCAGAGGGGCTGATCGGGGGAGGCACAGCCCCCCCCTACCCACCTCTTCAGGAAGCCCCCAACCTGAAAGCAAGATACCCGATGGAGAGCTCCCAGCCAGGGGTACCTCACTCCCCCCAAAAGACACCTTGGCTCAGGCGTAGCAAGTCCCTGCAGCCCGTAGTGCAGCTGCAATCCCCAGGTCTGGGGGAACCCCCACCCCCCGCAGTGGTGCGCCCCAGGAGCGGTCTCCCCCCAGGAGTTGCCTGTGGCTCAGTCTGTCCCAGCAGCAGATTCCCGCCCCCACCCCCCCATACACACCCAAGAGTGCCCCACCCTCACTACCCAGGCAGCTGCTCCAGAAAGAAGGGAAGTAGCTGCGCGGTGACAGCTCCGGGAAGGCTGGTTCCTGCCGGCTGGTGGTGACCGTGAACGCTGGTCCCTGCGCTCGCCGACAGGCCGGTACCTCACCTCCACCACGTTGCCAGTCAGGGAGGCTGTGGGGACGAAGCAGGGAGTCAGTGGGGGGACCAAGCTGGAGAGAGAAATTGAGGGGGGGAGTGGCACTGACCTGGCTGGAAGCGGAAAGTAGAGAACTGGGAGATGGTCAGGACCAGGGGACGGGGGCATCAGGAGCAGGGATCAGGCGTGCGTCAGTGGGCGGTGTCAGGGAACTGGTGGAGGTCACGGAACTGGGGAGTGCACAGAGCAGGAACAGGGATCGGAGGAGCAGGGATGTGGCGGGTGAGGAGCAGGGAACTGGGAGCGGGTGCAGGGTTCAGAGGAGCAGAAACTGGTGGTGCAGGAACTAGCGGGGTGCAAGAGCAGGATGTGGGAGCAGGGAACGCGAGGGATGCAGGGACTGGAGGAGCATGAACTGGGGATGCAGGTGAGCAGGGATGCGGGTGCAGCGGACAGGGGAACGGGGAGGGCTGCAGGATTGGAGAAGCAGGGAACTGGGGGATGCAGAGCAGGGAACCTGGAGGGCGTGCAGGGAGTGGAGGAGCTAGCGAGATAGGGGGGTGCAGGGATGGGAGGAGCAGGGAGCAGGGAACTGTGGGGGTGCCACTAAACCCGGGGTCAGCATGAGGCACCCCTGGACCCCGTCGAAACCCCAGCTGGGGCGGCCATGCAAGCGGCCGCCAGGTGTTAACGTTGTTGGGGGCCAGGGGCAGAGACCCCCGTACAGGCCCCTCGTACAGCACGCCCGCACGCGCCCCAGCCGCTCCCTCAGCGCCCCCTCCAGCCGGAAAGTGTCGGGTGCTTGATCATGTCACCTTCAGGCCCTGGAAAGCGACGTCAGGAAAGTCAGCCACCTAGGGGGGGGGGCAGGACAGTCCCCCTCCCCACCCCCACTATCCCCAGGGACAGCAAGAGGCAGTTCCTTGGCCACTGTTCCTGCCTCAACACCAGGGTCCACGTTGCCACCCCCCCCCCCCCAGGCCAGGCCGAGACCCCACCTGCAGCACCTGCCCTGTCATCCATCCGTGGATGTCCTCCAGCTGCCCCACACGCCCCCCGGGGCACATACAGCGTGTGCCCCCCATCGGGCAGCTTCCGCAGCCGCATCTCTGTGGCCTGGTCAGCCAGGGCCGTGGGGGAACCCACCTGGGGGGGAAGGGGAAGAAAACCTGGTCACTGGGAAGCTGCAGGCTCTAAGCAGGACCCACACACATATACACCGCAGCCCCCCCACACTCTTGGCACCCGCCTCCCTGCAGAGTGACGTCCCTGCCCACTAGCCATCACCATCCCCCAAGCCATCCGTACACAGCACCCTCACACCCCAGGGTCCCCCAAGCCCTGCCCCCTCGGGCTCCCGCATCCCCGGCAGGCCCCTGCTGTGCCCGCTCCATGCCACCTCGCCCCTGGGTAAGCCCCTGCCAGCCAGGGATGGTGCCGCCCGACCTCTCACCATGAAGTCTGCCCCGGACAGGAAGGAGGCGCCGTGGTCCTGGACCACGCAGGGATGAGCCACTTCGACCACCAGATCCACCTCGCTGCAGGGACACGAGACAGCGACCGGGGGGACATATAACCCTGGCACTGCCCATGCTGGGCTGGGCTCGCAGGAGCCACAGATCCCAGGGGCCAGTTCTGCAGCTGAGTTGGGGATCGGAATCACTCACTGCTTGGGGAACCGGCCAGGTCCTGCAGCTGGGCTTGAGGGGGAATCAGTCACTGCTTGGGAACGCAGCCAGCTCCTGCAGCTGGGGGTGGAGGGGGGAATCAGTCACGGCTTGGGAATCGGGCCAGGTCCTGCAGCGGCGCGGGGAGGGAATCAGTCACGCTTGGGAACCAGCCAGGTCCTGCAGCTGGGGTGCAAGGGGAAGCAGGCACGCTGGGACCGCCAGTCCTAACGGGGGTGGCAAGGGGAATCAGTCACTGCTTGGGGAACAGGCCAGGTCCGCAGGCTGGGGGGGACAGGGGGAAGCAGTCACTGCTTGGGGAACCAGCCAGGTCCTGCAGCTGGGAGGGGGGGAACACTCACCACTGGGAATCGGGCCAGGTCCTGCAACTGGGGGGGAGGGCGGTGGAATCACTCACCACTTGGGGAATTGGGCCAGGTCCTGCAGCTGGGGGGGGGGGGGGGCGTGGAACACTCACCGCTTAGGGAACTGGCCCAGGTCCTGCAGCTGGGGGTGTGGGGGGGGAATCTGTCACTGCTTGGGAACCAGCCAGGTCGTGCAGCTGGAGTGGGGGGAATCACTCACCACTTGGGGGAACCAGCCCAGTGCTGCAGCTGGCGGGGGTGGGGGAAATCATCACCGCTAGGGAACTGGCTCGGTCCTGCAGCTGGGGGGGGGGGAATCACTGCCACCGCCGGGGAACCGCGCAGGTCCTGCAGCGGTGGCGAAGGGTGCGCCGGAGGGTGGCGGGGGAATCACTCACCGCTTAGGGAACTGGCCGGTCCTGCAGCTGGGGCGGGGGGAATCACTCACCGCTCGGGGATCAGCCAGGTCCTGCAGCTGGCGGGGGGTGGGGGAATCAACCACCACTTGGGGAACTGGCCCAGGTCTGGCAGCGAGGGAAACCGGCACCTTCCCCTGTCATTTCCCCGCGTCCCGGTTCCAGACGAAAAGGCAAGTTCCAGCCGTGCCGGGGGACCCTCGTCCGGGATCCCTGCACCAGATACTGGCCTAGGGAAGAGGGGCTTGACTGACATGGCTGGGAAGCCCCAGACGTCCGTACAACCCAACTCCCCCGCCCCACAGAACAAGGCCCTCCAGGTGGGGGGTGGAGCGGACCCCAGACAGGCCCAGGATCTTGCAGCAGGTGCTGTGGTTCCTGGCATGGGGGGGGGGGGGGGCGCACGAAGCAGGGCTACCCACTGGCTACAGCCCAGGGCTGGAAGTCAAGACTCCTGGGACCTGATCCTCACTCCCCTCCTAGAGCCGGGGAGAGAACCCAGGAGTCCTGGCTCCCAGTTTTCCCTGCTTTAACCACCAGCCCCCACTGCCCTCCCAGAGCCAGGGAGAGAACTCAGGAGTCCTGGCTCCCAGCCCCCACTCCCCTCCCCCAGCTGAGGAGAGAACCCAGGAGTCCTGGCTCCCACTCCAGTGCTCTGTCCCCAGGCCAGTATGCTGGAGGGTTGCCGGTGCCCAGGTTTAACCCAGTCGGTGCCCATTTCATGAGTGCCAAGGGGAAAAGTCTGGAGCTGCTGAGTGACAGCCCCACTACAATGAATCTCCTGTGTCCCAGAAAGGGCAAGACGCCCTGGCTGAGATCCAGGGGCAATTTCCTGGCTCTGCTGCAGATTCCCCCAGGAGCTTGGCCCAGACACGCACCCCCCTGGGCCCCAGTGCCCATCTGGAACATGGAGGGGGGGGTGCCCCGCTGTGGGATGGAGGGGTCACTACAGAGGGGACCCAGAGGCAGGGCTGGGGCCAGGTAAATACCTTGGCTATAGCTAGCAGGGTGGCAGGGTTGGAAACACCCAGCTAAAGGGCTGTGTATCAGTATGGCCAGACACCCAGAGGTTGGGAGGAAGCTGTTGCATGCTCCTTGATTTGCTTTAGCAAGGTTTGCAACCCCCCCCCTTCCCGCAGCACACACACCCCCTACCCCCATGTCTTGCACCAGAGGGTCCCTTCCCGACTTCTGCTGCTGCTGGAGGGGTGGCGGGGGGGCTACTGCAGCTCCCCCTCTCCCAACACACAGGCTCATGTTTCTGTCCAAGTTGACACCTGCCAGGCCCCACCGCCGCCCCCTCCAGCGGCGTGGGCAGGGATGGGGGCGCCTGTCAGGCCGTCTCCTCCCGCCTTGTTGCATGGCTCAGCCCAGCGATGGCAGCCTGTAATTCATCCAGGCACGTTCAGGTCGGGGGGGAACGGGGGGGTCCACCCTGGGGAAGGGACCACGTGGCTGTGAAGAACAGGGAGCGGACAGAGAGGCTGGGAACCAAGGAAAGAGAATTCCCTGCAGCAAACACCCTGTAGCCTGAGCCACAGGCACTGCTGACAGCAAGGCTGGGGAGAGGGGGGCCGGTATGTCCCGCAACCAGGGCTTCCTTTGGGCCCGGGCTGGCCAGGGCTAAGCCCCGGCACTTGTGAGCCTGGCGGGTCCGAGCCCCCCGGCACCTTTGGGCCTGGCTGCTCCGAGCCCCTCAGCACCTCCGGATTTGGCAGTCCAGAGCCCTGGCACCTTCGGGCCTGGCCGGTCCGAGCCCCCCAGCACCTCTGGGCCTGGCCGTTCCTAGCCCCCCAGCACCTCTGGGCCTGGCCAGTCTGAGCCTCCCGGCACCTCTGGGCCTGGCCGTTCCTAGCTCCCTGGCACCTCTGGTCCTGGACGTTTCTAGCCTCCCAGCACCTCCAGGCCTGGCCAGTCCGAGCCCCCCAGCATCTGCGGGCCTGGCCATTCCTAGCCCCCTGGCACCTCTGGGCCTGGCCAGTCTGAGCCTCCCGGCACCTCTGGGCCTGGCCGTTCCTAGCCCCGGCCTTGGGCTGGCCAGTCTGCGCCCTCCCGGCACCTCTGGGCCTGGCCGTCCTAGCTCCCTGGCACCCTCTGGGTCCTGGGCTGTTTCTAGACCTCCCAGGCACCTCCAGGCCTGCCGGTCCGGAGCCCACCCAGCACTGGGCCTGGCCTATTCCTAGCCCTGGCACCTTGAGAGGCCGGCCCAGTCTGAGCCTCCCGGCCTCCGGCTGCCATGCCTAGCCCGCCCTACGGCACGCCGTTCTGCCGGGCCTGGCAGTCTGAGCCCCCCGGACCCTCCTGGGTCCTGGGCTTCTAGCCTCCCGCACCTCTGGGCCTGGCCGTTCTCTAGCCCTCCCAGCACCTCCGGCCTGCCTGGTCCGAGCCCCCACATCTCCGCCATTCTAGCCCTGGCAGCCCTGGCGCAGTCTGAGCCCCGACACCTCGGCCGCCATCCAGCCGCACTCGCCTCCTCCTGCCAGATCCGAGCCGGCCGGCGAGACGCCACCCCGCGCCCATCCGGCCGCGGCATCCTCCCCGAACCAGTCCTCGGTCCGCACCCCCAGCACCTCCAGGCCTGGCAGTGTCGAGCCCCCTGGCACCTCGGGCCTGGCCACTCGAGCCGCCCCCCCTCCGGGCCTGGCATTCAAGCCCCCAGCACTCCGGGCCTGCCGTTTCGGACCCCCTGGCACCTCCGGCCTGCACCCGGCCGGCCACTCCGCCGCCCCCGCCACCCCGCCTTGACGTAAACCGCATTGGTTGCTGGTCTCGGTTAGGAAGTAACCAACAAAATAGATGCTGAGCTCGAGCCCTCTTTCTTGCAAATCAACCTCTGCCCAGCTACCAGCAGACGCGGAAGCGGCTTGGGGGGAGTCGAGGGGGCGCCGCCAGCCATCACATTCGGGGGTGGGGGGACATGGGTCCCCATTCCGTTCTAATACAGGCAGGCGGGTGAGCCCACCCCCCACTTCCACTTTCCTCCGAAAGGCAGGTGTGCCTCTGCAGCCCACAAGGTCCAGGAGGAGGACACAGCCCAGCCATCACTGGAGCAGGGGTGGGGGGGGTGCGAAAGGAGGAGCAGGCCCTGGGTGTGGAGCAAAGTGGGGAGCTGCCCCGGTGGAGATGCAGAGATGCGATGGAGTTACCTTCCTCCCCCCACCTCAGAGCAGTCTGGTGCCAGGGCACTCAGGCTATTCGGAACCCGGGTCTGTGGGCGGCGAGGGGCGTAGCTCTGATCAGTCTCCCCCAGCCAAGTATCCTTGTTCCCTGTGCGTCTGTCCTGTCCTGCCGGACACAGCACCCACTGAAAATTTCCCCTCCACACACACAACACACAGAAGAACACACTGCTGCATTCAGCACTACACACACAGCACACACACCACACACTGCAGCTGCACTCAGCATCACAACCACAAGACATACACACAGAAACCACTGCTTGCACTCAAGCACCACACACACACACACACACTGCTGTGCTCCACACTCACACATCACCACACACAGACAACAACACACAGAAACCAGACCGCTGACTCAGCATCACACACACCACACACACACAGACACATACTGCTGCACTCAAGCAACACACACACACACACACACACACAACACCACACTGCTGTGTTCAGTGCAAGCTCACACACACACACAGGGACACACACCACACAGACACATACCACATACACACAGAAACACACTGCTGTGCTCAACACACACACCCCACACACACACACACCCCTCTCCCGCCATACCCCAGCTGGGTTTTGCCGACAACAGGGCCTGCCCCGGCTGCAGTGTTGCTACCCACCTGAGCCTGTGGCGTTGCATGGTGATAGGATCTGCAGCGCAGTTGCCATGGCAACGGGGATCTGCAGCAAAGGTTACCCTGGTGACCGGATCACAGTGCTGTCCCTGCCCCGGAGTTCCACGGCAACTGGGAGTCCACAGTGAGAGTTGAGCATCAACGGCCCCTGCTGGGGGACGTGTGTGTGGGGGGGGGTGTCTTGCATGGAGAGACACTTACCTCCGTTACAGCTGGGCTGTGCCGGGGGAGGGGCAGGGGATTGCAGAGGGGCCCCAGGGCCCGGCGGCAGAGAGCAGAGCCTGGGGTCCCACGCTCCCCCGGGAGAAGCCAGTTCCCACGCACACGGCACCGGCTGCTGCCAGTGGAAACACCTGGCTCCCCGCTGGGGCCGCCAGCAGGGATTTAAACTTGTGTTGGTCCCTCCCCCCGGGGAACCTCTCCCAGGAACACAGAAACGCACTCCCAGCCCTGACTCCTGCTCTCCCAGCCCTGGAATCGCCAGCGGCGGGACCACCCCAGGCGCTGGGCTGAGATCACTGGGGGGCTTGTTCCCTTTTGACCTACGCCAGTTTGGAAGCCAAGGGGGAGAACAAGAGCCCCCTTTGTGCTCCTCTCCCCGTGCCCCCTGGCGATCCTGGCTGACTCCGCAGGGACGACAGGCCTTTGAGCTGTGCTGGAGGGAGCCAGCAAAGGGGAGTCATGGTCAGCATGGAGGGCTCGCCCCCTGCTCCCAGAGCCAGAGATAGAACCCAGGAGTTCTGGCTCCCAGCCCCCCTGCTCTAACCACAGAACCCCATTACCTGCCAGAGCCAGAGATAGAACCCAGGAGTCCTGCTCCCAGCCCCCCGCTCTAACCACTAGACCCCATCCCTGCAGAGCCAGAGATAGAACCCAGGAGTCCTGGCTCCAAGCCCCTCCCCCCGAGCTCACTGTCTCCGATTTGACTCTTGCAGGGCTGCGACTCATTGCCAGCTGGCAGGCAGTTCCTGGCCGCGCTGCCAGGCCATCGCTTTCCCTCTGCTGGGTTATGCGACGAGGAGGACCTCAGAGGGAAAGGAGGCTGCCCCGCCGCACGGCAGCCCAGCCCGGAGCGAGGAGGCTGCAACGCAGCTCGCTGTGCCAGGCTGCAGAGAAGCAAAAGAGACAGTAATCAGGAAACATCTGCCACGAGGAAAACCTCATACCCCAAAAAATCTGCTCCTGGCAGCCCAGTGCCCACCTCGCACCGTGCTAGGGCATCGGGGCCTGGCCTGACGCAGGGACCCCCGAACCTGCAGCCCAGCACCCCTAGAATTGCTATGGGCATCGGGGCCTGGTCTGACCCCGAGCCCCCGACCTGCAGCCCAGCGCCCCTAGCGTTGCCTTAGCGCATTGGGGCCTGCCTGATCGCCAGGGCCCTGACCTGCAGCCAGCGCCCCTAGCCTGACTTAGGGCATCAGGGCCTGGCCTGACCGCCAGGGACCCCCGAACTGCAGCCCAGCGCCCCTACATTGCCTATGGGCATCGGGGCCCTGTCTGACCTCCAGGGACCCGAACCTGCAGCCAGCGCCCCCTGCATTGCCTAGCACATTGGGCTGGCCTGACCTCGTGAGGGCCCCTGACCTGCACTCAGCACCACTGCTTTGCCTATAGGCATCGGGGCCTGGCCTAACCCCGAGGCCCCCGACCTGCAGCCCTGCGCCCCCTAGCGTTGCCTTAGCGCATTGGGACCTGGCCTGATCGCCAGGGGCCCCGACCTGCAGCCCAGCGCCCCCTAGCATTGCCTATGGGCATCGGGGCCTGGTCTGACCTCCAGGGACCCCGAACCTGCAGCCCAGCGCCCCCTAGCGTTGCCTTAGCGCATTGGGGCCTGGCCTGATGGCCAGGGGCCCCAACCTGCAGCTCAGCGCCCCCCTAGCGTTGCCTATGGGCATCGGGGCCTGGCCTGACCCCCAGGGACCCCCAACCAGCAGCCCAGCGCCCCCTATCGTTGCCTTAGGGCATCGGGGTCAGTCCTGGCTGCCAGTGAAGACCCCCAGCCATGCTCCCTGCAGCACAGCACCCCCTGGTGTCTCAGTGAGGGTGGGAGCATGGGGAGGGGGCTGTTAGTGAGGCTGGTGGGGGGATCTTTGGGGCTTTGCAAATCCCCTTCCAAGGCGCGAATCCCAGCCTGACCCAAGGGACTGACATTCCCTGTTCTCCGCTCCTGGCCCACAGCCCCCCGCCCCGCCCACCAAGCACACCCCTCCCCACGCCCCCCCCCAAAAAGCCCTCACCTTGCCAGCCACAGAAAGAGGGCGGCGTATGGGAGGATTCTCCATAGCAACGCCGCTCACCATGGCGACAGAGGGATGCTGCCGTCTGGCTAAAATACATATATTCTATGAAGGAAACAGGAGTGTGTGGGTATCCCATAATACTCAGCTCCCCTTCTCTGTGATCCCACCCCACCGACTGGAGAGAGAGATGGGGGGGTGGGATAGATAGATAGAGGGGGTGGATGGGGATAGACAGACATCAGGAAATAGGTGTGGGGGGCGGGACTGGAGAAACACAGAGCTCCCCCCATGGCCAGCGCTCCTGCCCCACTCCCCACAGCACCCCCTGCTGGGAGAGGCCGGGGCTGGCATAGGCGGGAGCTCCCCCAAACGGAGATTTCTCCCACTCGCCGGCAGGCAGCACCTCTGAGGCTATTTTCCTTTAGTCCCAAATTCCCCTTCCCTCCCCCCGCCCCCGGCCTGCGACAAGTGGAAAACCCAGTTTCACTCCACAAACACAGTCTAAACGCAGCCCCAGCCCGGAGCCTGGTGTCACAACTTGTGGTGCAGAATGGGGGATGGGGCAAGGCTGGGGGAGGGTCTCAGGTGGGGGCTGGGTCTGACTGTCCCCTTCCGCCCTAGGTGTATATTGCAAAGGTCACCCCTAGAGCCTGCCCCCCCCAGACAGCATCTCCACAGCTCCCTGCCCTAATCCATCCCCCACCCCCTGGCCCCGGGGAGGGAGCAGCAGACCCACTGCCTCCGAGCACAGACCCCCACCCTGCCCTGAGCAGAGCAGACCCAACCGCCTTGGACACCCCCCGCTCTGCGAGCCCCAAACTTTCAGCAAGGCACGTACAGAACAGCCTCTCTGGGTGTGTCATACTAGCCAAGCAGCTGGGAGCCCCAGGACTCCTGGGTTCTCTCCCCAGCTCTGGGAAGGGAGGAGGGTCTAGTGGTTAGAGCAGGGGGGACTGGGAGCCAGGACTCCTGGGTTCTCTTCCTGGCTCTGGGAGGGGAGTGGGGTCTAGTGGTTAGAGCAGGGGGGACTGGGAGCCAGGACTCCTGGGTTCTCTCCTTGCACCTGAGTAGTAAAGGAGATGGGGGGCTAGTCCAGTGGCAGGTCCCTGGGGTCAAACCTGCAGCACAATTGGGGGCTGGGAAATTGCTAATAACCCCACACACACTGGGCACCACCCCACATCCTGCACAGCCCTCCCTGTCTCTCCCTGACCTCCCCCCTCACACACACACTTTGCAGGTCTTTCCCCCAGCCGCTTCGAGAGGGTTGTTTTGCCTCCATTGGCTGGGACTCCCCGAAGGCAGCTCCCTGGCCGAAGTGTGTACGCTTCCCCTCTCACCGGGGGGGCATCGAGAGAGAAGAGACACCCAGCCTAGGCAGAACCTCTCCTCCACCCCCTCTCTGCTGGCCCCATGGGGAACGGAGCATTTCCCACTGCAGGCCTCCGTGTGAGAGGGCAGCTGTGGACACATGCATCCGGTGCGGGGGGGGTGGTTGCTGAGGGAGGGAGATGTGAGGGTGGGCATGCGAGCTGGTGCATGTGAGAGTGGGTGTGTGAGCTGGTGCATGTGAGGGTGGGCGTGCGAACAGCTGCGTGTGAGGGTGGGTGTGCGAACGGCTGCATGTGAGGGTGGGCGTGCGAGCTGGTGCATGTGAGGGTGGGTGTGTGAGCTGCTGCGTGTGAGCGTGTGAACGGCTGCGTGTGAGGGTGAGCGTGCGAACGGCTGCGTGTGAGGGTGGGGGTGCGAACGGCTGCGTGTGAGGGTGGGCATGCGAGCTGGTGCATGTGAGCGTGCGAACGGCTGTGTGTGAGGGTGAGCGTGCGAATGGCTGCATGTGACGGTGGGCATACGAGCTGGTGCACGTGAGGGAGGGCATGTGAGCTGGTGCATGTGAGGCTGTGAGGGTGGATGTGCAAGCCAGTGCATGCAGCTGGTGCACACTCCCTCCTGCCCCCATCCTCCCTCCCCCCGCCAGCTCTCGGAGAGACGCTTGTAAACACCTTTATGGATTTTATTAAAATAGGAAACTCGGACGAGACCCAGAAATGGTTGGGATCACAGGCTCCGGGGGAGGGAGGCAGGAGTGCACTCCCTGCAACCCCCCCCTTCCCGGCTCCCCCCCTCCCAAACCCCACCCCTCCCCAGATTATTACAAATTAAAAAATACCTCTGCTCTGCGTTTCACGCGGGGAGCAAGGGCTGGGGTGCCCGGAGTCACATAGTCATTAAAAAACCCCACAGCCTGCGCCAGCCATGGCCCCATGGCTGAAAATAGACTCTCGACCGAAACAGCCGCTACCACAAAATAATATTTTGTCGTCCCCCTCTCCCCCACCACCTCTTTCTCTGGGTGCCAGGTTTTTTTCCACTCTCCCGCCCCACCCTGTTTAATCCCACGACCACCAAAAAAAAAAAATTATTCCAGGGTTGGTTGGTTGGTTGGGTTCCTTTTTTTCGCGTTTAGTAACCTGGCACCCCAGGCGGGGCCGGGAATGCCCAGCGGTATCAAAAGAGTTTCAAGTTTCGGGGAGCGGAGCGGGCAGGGGGGGGACAACTTCCTGGCCTTTGATTGAGGCGGGGGGCGGGGAACGCAGACATCTCGGTCAACTGGGCACTGAGAAAACTGCCAAAATAAAAGCCAAAGGGTAAACCAGAGAGAGGTGGAAATCTCAGGGCAAGGGAGGGACAGACAGGTAGGGAGGGGGACAGGGACGGGGCAGGGGGGACACAGAGGCAGTTGGGAGTGGGAGCCAGGAATTAGGGGGACCTTCCAGCAGGGAGGGGACATGGCGTCCAACGGGACCCGATCCGTTGTGGGTGGGTTGGGGGGGGTCTCTCTCCCCGGGAGGCATTTCCCCGCTCCCCCTCCCATGGGGGCAGGCCGCTCAGGGGGGCAGGCGGTGCGGGTGGGCCGCGTGGTCGGGGTGGCCGGAGGGGGGAAGGCAGGCCGCGAGGGGCGTCCCCGTCCTCAGATCTGCGTCTCCTGCACGTTCTCCTTTGAGCTGCTCTTGAACAGCAGAGGTTCGTGGATGGAGTTCAGCAGCGGGTTCTTGGCGCACGCCAGAGCCCCCGCGTTGTTGTTGTAGTGGGCCTTGAAGGCCGCGTAGTGGTTGAGGTGGTCATGCTCCAGGGCCGGCAGGGCCAGGTGGCTGTCTCCGGGGGCGCCAGCCGCAGCCGGCAGCTCGTCCTCCACGTTGATGATCTCGATGGTGCGGGTGGGGCCGTGGTGCTTGTGGAACTGGTGCTGCTTGCGCAGCTTGTAGAAGACAATCAGCATGACGGCCGCCATGAAGGTGATGGCCACGAAGCAGCCGATGATGATCTTGGTGGTCTTCATCACGTCGTCCAGGTCCTTCATGCCGCCCTCGGCCGCGTCGGTGATGGGCACAGTGTAGGGCTTCTCCGTGGAGTGGGTGGAGCGGGGCGTCAGGGAGGTGGTGGAGTAGGTCACGTCCCAGCCCACGGCGGGCGTGGGGCCCGGCTCCTTCTTGGTGGGCAGCGCGTCCTCCTGGGCCGTCTCCAGCGTCTCCACGGTGACGGTGGTGAAGTAGGTGTAGCCGGTGGCGGCCGGGTCCATGGCCGAGACGTTGAGGGTGGCCGAGGCCGTGGTGTTGCCGGCCGAGTTGGTCACCATGCAGGTGTACTGCCCCGTGTCCTGCACCGTCACGTTGGTGAAGTTGAGCGTGCCGTCGTGCAAGACGGAAATCCGCACCCGGTACGAGCCGTGCGTCATCAGCGTCCCATTGGGCGTCAGCCAGTTGACCGAGGTCATGGAGGTGCCCGTCCGGCACTTCAGCTCTGCCGCCATCCCCTCCGTCACGTTGAGGTCGGTGGGCGGCTCAACAATGACCGGAGCATAGCAGGTGAAGTGGCTCTGGTCCAGCTCACCGATATAACGCCCCTTGAGGTTGGCCGGGGCGTGGCAGCGGGCGCAGCAGGTGGTGTTGTTGGGCACCGTCTCCTTCAGCCACCAGCTGAGCCAGAGGACGTCACAGTTGCAATGCCAGGGGTTGTGGTTCAGGTGAACCCGCTCCAGCCGGTGCAAGGGGGTGAAGAGGTCGTGAGGCAGCGACATGAGGTTGTTGTGGGACAGGTTCAGCTCCTCCAGTGACTTGAGGTCATCGAAGGCGTTGCGCTCGATGGTGGACACCTGGGCGTGCATCAGCCACAGCTTGCGCAGGCTGGTGAGGCCCTGGAAGGAGCCGGGACGGATCATGTCCAGCCGGTTACCCGACAGCTCCAGCTCCTCCAGCCGCACCAGCGCCGTCAGGTTGGGGATGTCTTTGAGGTTGCACATCCCCAGATTCAGGTACCGCAGGTTCACCAGCCCTTCGAAGGCCGCCTCGGAGATGTACTCCAGCTTCTTGAGCTCGCCCAGGTCCAGGCGGCGCAGGGAGGGCACCCGGTTGAAGGCGTAGGACGGGATGCTCTCGATGGGGTTGTTGCGCAGCCACAGCTCCCGCAGCTTGGAGAGGTACTCAAAGGCCTGGGTGGGCACCGTGGCCAGGCGGTTGTCGAAGAGCTCCAGCGTGTTGAGGTTGGGCAGGCCGTTGAAGGCGCCCACCTCGATCTTGCGGATCAGGTTCTTGCTCAGCTGCAGGATCTCCAGGTGCCGCAGGTGCTTGAAGGTGTCGGTCTTGATGAGCTGGATGTTGTTCTCCTGCAGGTTGAGGTACCGGGTGTTGATGGAGATGCTCTCTGGCACCTCCACCAGCTCCCGGCGCGTGCAGATCACCCGGCTGGCCTGGTTGCTGCAGGAGCAGGCGGCTGGGCAGGAAGTAGGTGAAGCTCCGGCCCACGCCAGCGAAGGCAGCCACAGGGCCAGCAGCAGGACCAGCTTCCAGAGCATCCTAGAGGGACGGGGAGGCGGCGGCCCCCTCCGGGAGCAGCAACGGGGGGCAGCCATGTCCAACATTCATGCTTTAATGGGCAAAAACTTCCTCTGGGCAGGCTCTTGAATACCTAGAGACTGGAGACACAACGGAAGAGAGAGACTCATTAGCATCATCCCTGCACCACGGGGACCATCCCCATGCGGAGAGAGACCAGGTAACATCGTCCCTGGGCCCCGGGGCCTGACCCCAGGAGGAGAGGGACCAGATAACATCGTCCAGGGCCCTGGTTGAATTTCTCCTTCTATCATATATGCCCTGTGGATCCCAGGCCCGTCTTTCTGTGCCTCAGTTTCTAGTTGAAGTGCAGGGACCATGCTGGGTTCTGAGGCTGGGGGGGCGGTACATGAAAGGCCCAGTTATTCTGGCAGGGGGGTCACATAAGGAGCAAGCTATAGTTAGCCTGAGATGTGGGGTGAGGGCCGCACCACATCCCTCAACGGCCCAGTGACCTTTCTCCCCCACTCGCCACAATGCTGAGGTCAATATCGCAACAGGATCCACAATTCCCTTGGGGCTAAAATCGCCTGCAACAATATTTCCTCCCTCTGCCATCCCCTTTGTTAAAAAACAAACACAGAATTTCCCTCCGTGAACAGTTTGCAAAGGCCCCAAACTTTCCCCCCCTAAATCCTTATGGAAACCCAAATACTCCCACCCCCAATACAGTTTTGGAATCTCAATGTTTCTTGTTTCCGCATTTTAAAAAATGGAAAATTTTCAATGGAACTAGGAAGAAACCAAACCTGAAGTGTTTTGAATTTCCCAGAACGAGTAACTGGCCTGTTGTGGAAAGCTGCGTTGCACAGAGGAACCAGGACTGGGACAGGGGCTAATCCAACGCCCAGGACGGTCACGTCCCAAGCCGGAAAACGCCTGGCTTCCCCCCTAGGACCAGGGCGGCATCTCTCTTTGAACCCCCAGCGCTAACTGGTTTGCCTCTGAACATCCCTGTGACTCTTGCTGAATTCTTGGCTTCAAATGCCTCCAGCCCCGCAGATGACCCATAGCTTCATAGCGTTGAGGGCCACAAGGAATCGTCCAACCATCCAGGAGGTCTTGGATATCACAGACTATGAGATCTCGCCCGGTTCCCTCCTACTGAGCCTAAAGTCTTAACCTGCGGTTCTCAAATGGTGGGTCGTGACTCCATTTCAAGCAGGGGGCTGAAGCCCCGAGCCCCCAGATGAGTGAGACCAAAGCAACTCACTCCCCAAGGGACTACACTATTGTGCGCCACAGGGCCCCATCTCCTCCTCTCACCCTCCCCAGCCCCTACTGAGATACAGACAAGACACATGGGATAACAACCTACCAGACCAACCAGACCAACCCACAGTAGAGCAGCAACCCTTCAGTAACAACCGGCTCTGCACAGGGTATATCGCAACAACGACTCCAACACGCAGTGCATGTATACCAGCAAACCGACATTATCCACCATTCCTGCACCCAGCGCACAGCAACACCCCCCCACAGGAACAATCGTGCTCACGCAGGAGATATATAGGGTGACCAGACAGCAAATGTGAAAAATCAGGACAGGGGGTGGGGGATAATAGGAGCCTATGTAAGAAAAAGACCCTATGAAATTGGGACGTCTGGTCACCCTAGAAGTATAGCAACACCCCAATGTTAACACCTGTCCCCAGGCAGGATGTAGAGTAACAACCGTGGAGTAAAAATCATCCCCCCACACGCACTAGACCATCGACCCTCAGACTTCCCCCAGCAACACTCCATAACCAACCGTACACACACACACACGCACTATAGCAACATCTTACATTAACAACCATCCCCACGAACAGCATTTAGCAACAATCCTACATTAACAACCATCACTGCAGTATGTAGCAACACCTCTACAGCAGCAAACACACACACACATACACACACAGAGTGCATATAGGCCATACACAGCGCATATTGACTTCTTAGCAATATAAGCCATCTCTATATACTGGGTTACAGCAACAATCTGTCCTTAAATACCATCATGGGGGGGACGCGAGTGTAGCAACATTCCTACAATATCAACAGTTCCCCCGGATATTGCACAGAAGCAACCACACGTTCACCACCACCGCACCTACAGCGTGGAGCAGCAATCCGGCATTAAAAACTATCCTCACGCACAGAGGATAGCAACATCCGGCCCATAGCAACCCTCCCCACGTGGACTGCAGAAAACCAACCCTACACTACTAACCAGCCCCTTGCACAGTGTTTAGCAACAGCTCTACAGTAACGCACATTTGCACACACAGTACAACAACCCAACATTAACAACCATACACACGCGGTGTAGAGCAGCAAACCTACATTAACAACCAACCTCACATGCCACATGGTAACAACACTACCTTAACAGCCGTCTCCACATACAATGTGTCGCAACAACCCTACGTCAACCAATACACTACAGGTGTCAATGGTGCAACAGCCACACAACAACCACCCCCTCACACACACACACGATCTAGCAACATTCTTGCAGGAACAACCTTCCCCACACAGTGTGTAGACCAACCATTGTTCATTAACAAATCTCTTCACACACAACACAACACATAGCTACAACCCTATATCACAGCCACTAGTTGACACCGTTTATTGCAATACTCTTCCAAGAATAACGGTCCCCACAGTGCATTGTAGCAACCCCTATATAAACAACCATCCACACTCAATGTGCAGTGACCATTTTAATTAACAACCCATTGCACATCGTCCCTGGGCCCCGGGGCCCATCCCCTCAATCGGACAGTAACAACCCTCTCCACGGTGTACTGCAACAACCCTGTACATACGGAGCCTGGTTGACACACATAGTGCAGATCAACATCCCGACCATAACAACCATCTCCACACATGGGGTAGCATAGAAAACTTGTACGCTAATAACTATTCACACACACATGGCGTGTAGCAACCAGCCAACTGGTTAAGCAACCACCCACCGTAAAAAAAATCCCCACACGCAGTGTAAAGCAACAACCACTGTCACTAGAGACTATAATAACCGCACAATAAAAACCATCACCGCACACAGACTATAGCACCAACCTGACATTAACAACCATGTGTACACACGCTATATAGCAGGCGGTATAGTGCCTGTCATCCACACCCACAGCACAGAGTTACAATCCTATATTAGCCACTGGTGACACATATAGTTTATCACAACCGTACCCACACACCATCTGTAGCGGCAGCCCTACAGTCACAACCGTCCACAACGTGTACATGAGAACAGCCAGACTGGGTCAGACCAAAGGTCCATCTAGCCCACAGTGGCCAGTGCCGGGTGCCCCAGAGGGAATGAACAGAACAGGGAATCATCCAGTGATCCATCCCCTTTCGCCCGTTCCCAGCTCCTGGCAATCAGACACTAGTGACACCATCCCTGCCCATCCTGGCTAATAGCCATAGGTGGACCTACCCTCCATGAATTTATCTAGTTCTTTTTTGACCCCTATTATAGTCCTGGCCTTTACAACATCCTCTGGCAAGGAGTTCCACAGGTTGTCAGTGTGTTGGGTGAAGAAATACTTTCCTTTGCTTGTTTTAAACCTGCTGCCTATTCATTTCATTTGGTGACCCAGAGTTCCTGTGTTATGAGAAG
The DNA here is from genome assembly GCF_003597395.2 of Chelonoidis abingdonii. Classification (NCBI taxonomy): domain Eukaryota; kingdom Metazoa; phylum Chordata; order Testudines; family Testudinidae; genus Chelonoidis; species Chelonoidis abingdonii. The sequence goes on along the minus strand of NC_133779.1, from coordinate 17,626,918 downwards.
TAGTAAAACACACTCCTTATCTACTTTCTCTACACCAGTCATGATTTTATAGACCTCTACCATGTCCCCACCCTAGTTATCTCTTTTCCAAGCTGAAAAGTCTCCGTCTTATTAATCTCCCCTCATACGGCCACCGTTCCATCCCTCTCATTGTGTAGGGCAAAGACCTTACCATAAAAGGGGTGCAGACACATGGATGCTGGGCATCAGGTTTGGATAATTTTTGGTGGTGCCCAGAACAGGTCCAAGCAGAGCCATCTTGTCCATAGGACGGAACAGGACAACCACCTCAGGTCCCACGCTTTGGGGGACATGGGGTCCAGGACGGCCTGGGGCTTAGTGGGGGGGCTGGCACTGGCACCAGCAAGCAAGCCAGCCCCAGCCCGCCCCTGCTCTGCCCTCTCCCCGCCCCCACTTTCCCCCTTCCCCCAAACCCCCGCCTCTTTCCGGCTTCCGCCTCGAGTGACACCAGGAGCCGGCAGGGCGGAGCGGGGCAGGCTGGGCCTGGGTCGCTCACTTGCTGCTCCCAGCACCAGGCCCCCCGCTAGCCCCCCAGGCCAGAAGGGACCCACTAGATCGTCTCCTCTGACCTCCTGTCCCACCTCACAGGCCCCACACGCTAAACCCAGCAACCGAATCGAGACCCAGGTGGTGTCCCAGGCCACAGGAGACTGAGCTATGAGGCGCCACAGGCAGAGACGGGGGGACCAAGGTGAACCAGTGTCCGAGGCAGGGAGACCCAGATAATCCTGGCACATGACCCCCACCCACACACTGCAGGGAAAGGCGAAAAGCCCTCGAGGTCACTTCCAATCTGACCTAGGGAGGGCACAGAGGAGGGGGGGTGAGTTAGACCCTGAGGGCCAGCAAGACCCACCCAAGAGAGAGAATGCGCTGGGCCATCCTGCCCAGCATCCCATCTCCAGCCATGGGCATCCCTGACGTTTCAGAGGAAGGTCATTTAAAAAAAAAAAAGTTACCCCTCTTCCACACCTCCACTGCCTCAGAAGGAAACTGAGGCAGCAGGGGAGGCCTGACACTGGATGAAGAGAGACCCTGCCGTGGACACAGTTCCAGGGCAGAGTGTCCCTCCGTCCCCTTACAGGTTTCAGACCCTGCATCTTCACCACTTATGGAGACCATGCCCAGGACTACACCCCCCCAGGTACCAATGCTGCTGCTCCAGTGGGTCCAACTGGGACTGGCCCCCGTGGTTCTCCCCTCTGTGCCCACTAGGGAATCCAGTGCCCCGGGGCAGCCTGCTCCAACCAGAGCCTGGGCTACCCAGAACCTCCTCACCCCGCAAGGGGAGGACCCAGCCGGTCCAGCTGCATCGGCCCCACCAGTGGTGTCCTTGCCTCTGTTTGTTCCTCCCTCCCCGCCCCCAACCTCTGGACACACAGGGCCCTTTTGACGAGTTATCCGTCGGGTTCACAGCCTCACCAAGGCTGGAAGGCAGGGTCTTCCCAGCGGTGAGCTCCGGGCTCGCCTGTTCACCCACCTGCCCCAAAACCTTTCTGTTTGTTCCCCCGCCTCCCCCGCCCAGCCCTGGACGTTTAACCCACTATAACCACTCAGCCGCCACTTGCCAGCTTCAGCCGTCCGGTGACCTGCGCCACTATCAGACCACCTAGCAAAATGCCCCGCTATTTAACCTGAAATCAAGCACCCCCAAAATTTTGCCCATGACAGCCCCCCCACACACACCCAGAAGGGATTCGGTGACTGTTTCACACTGCAGTCCATCAACTCGTAGCAGCAGGAGCCCCGCAGCGGTTAGCGCGCAGCAAGCTAGCAGCGGGCCGTAGATTCGCTTGCTGTGCTCCGTCGACAGGGTCTGGAAGCCGTTTCCTCCCCGCTCGCCAGACCCAGGGTCTCCAAGAATACAGAATGGGAGGTGGGAGAATTTTCCATTTTGCCTCCGAGATTCGCATCCAAAGCCACAGGGGAGATTCTTCCTCTTTGCCAAAGAGCAGGGGGAGGAGACCAGGGAAGACCCCTGTCCCTCTGGAAAAAAAATCTAAACTTTTTAGAAAGGGGGAGCTTCAAACCAGAAGGAAAAACTCTGCATAGCGTTTGCCCCCTTCTCCAGCGGCGAAAACAATGGAGGAAGTTTTCCTTTTGTTCTTCTTTTTGTTGGAAGTAGCCCCCTCTCGTTTTAAAAAAGTTTTGATTCAAACTTTTTCCTTTCTTCTTTTACAACAAAGAAAATAAAAACCTTCTGGAGGGAAAAATGAATTTTCTTTGTTGACAATTGTGGGGGGGTTTTCCCAGCAGCCCCTGGAATAGCCATCAGCCCCTTTCACCGTTATCAGCTCATCTCACCATGTCTGGTTCGACTCCCATTAGATCCTCCTCCCCACCTCCGACCCGCTTCATTTTCAGCCCTTTTCAGCCCCTGGTAGCCACCAGAGCCAGGAGGGACCATTAGCTCAATCTAGTCTGATCCCCACTGTGTCACACAGGCCGGAGAGTCCCACCCAGTTACCCCTGTGCCGAGCCCAACGACTTCCCGAGAGGCCCCCAAGTCTGGAGCTGAAGATGCCAAGAACCGGAGAATCCTTAACAAGCTCACAGCCAAAGCTGCAACTTTAAACCCATTTTGTTCAGCCGCTGCCAACCCTGGGCGGACGCCACTTAATCCAATTGAAACCCGGCTCAGCCGTATCGATTTAATCCGATTTCTGCCAAGCCCGGTTGAGCTGGGTTTAAGGGATCTCAAAGCAGCTGCACTTTTCGCCGAGGGCTTTGTCGGCCCGCCATGCCCGCATCGCTTTGCCATGCAGCCCACCGGCATGAAAGGCGGCATTCTCGTGGTTCCAAGCTCAGGGGAGAGCGACACCACGTGCACGTGAACGCAACCCAGATCCACCAGCAGCACCCGCCACTGCTTCCCTCAAATTGGCTCAGAGGTGCCACGCGCCGCTCAATTTCCAGCGATTCGCTGGTGCAAGGCTCTGGCAGCTTTCACGCAGTATCTGGTGTTCTTCCCGCCCAGCCCAGAGCTCTATATCCTTAGAGAGGCCCAGAGCCCAGAAGGAATCATTAGATTATCGAACCTCCTGTACATCTCAGGCCGTAAAATTCCTCCCATCTTCCACGTCGCTGCGAGACGGAGGAGTCCATCAATCCCCATGGGAGTTCAGTCCAGCAGTGAATCCCCACTGCCCCGCCCCATTTCAAAATTGCACCCAATTTCTTTTAATATATATATATATATATAAATCTCGTGATTTTTAACCCAACTTGTGGTTTTCAGGGATGTCATCATCGACGCGAGCTACCCCACCACTACAAACCGGATTCACACCGGTTTGCGAGTCCACACTCAAACCGGGGCCAGTGGCCACTGAGGCAAGGTGGGGATAGAGGGTTGGGGGTCCCCCTGGCAGCACCCCAGGGTAAGAGGCACCGGGGTCCGGCAGGGACACGGGGGCCTGAGGCAGGCGAGACACCGGACAGCAGAGGGCCCGCCGAAACTGGTGAAGAGCTAATTCCCAAGATGACCAGCAGGAGGCACCACAGCAGTGAGTCTCACTTCGCCACAGGAAGACAAATCAGCCTCCTGAAAGAGGAACGGTGGTCTGGACAGGTTGAGAACCACTGTCCTATGGTCATACAAAGAGTTAAATAATAACAGTAAGGTAGAGAAACCGCAAACTTTAGCGCTATGAGCCCTTCATGTTGATATCAGCAAGCAAAGAGCTACATTTAAAAAAAATTAAGGTTGCAAAATCAAGCCCTGTAAAGTTAGGGGCTGCTAGCACCAAAGTGAGTACCCTTAACTCTGACCCCCAGAGCATGTGCATGATCATACAGTCAGTAATGCCACGGCCACGTACCATATTTTCCACAAGGCCCCTGCCCGATTCAGGGCACACGGGAGAGAGGCCTCGAGGAATGAGCAGCTATTCAATAGATCTTTTCATCTGCATTTCTCAAGACCAGATTTACCGCACACCATACCAATCCCATTCTGAGGACAGAATTATTCAGGGTCCGGCAGGTTTTTCAATGGCCTTCACCGTGCCCATCCCAGAGCGCTCCGCAAGCACGAATAAATGCACGCTGTGGAGCGAGGGGCGGCATTCACCCCATTTTGCAGACAGGGAGCAGTGAAACGCCAAAATCTGACAAAGCACCCGCTGATTTCAGGTGCCTCATTTGTAAACCAGAAATTTCCTCATGTGTCGCCCCACAGACCATCCCCACAGGAGGCCACCAGCAGCGCTGGGACCTTCAGAGCCGCCCCGCGTGCCTCTGCACTTGAGCTGACCAAGTGACTGGTAGCACTAGAAGGCTGTTATCCTCTCTGTGCGCCTAGTCACCAGAGGGTGACGGAGACACACACATGGCCAGTGGCATTCATAGCCACTTGGGAACGTGGGGATTCAGGACTAGGGGTGGTCGATTCCCAGTGCTGGAGGGGAGCATGCTCCAGTGGTTAAAAATCCTTCTGCCCAAGTTCCCCCTACCTCTCCCTGTTCCCTTCTGCTCCTAACCCACCGCCCAAAGTCCTGCCCCGTCCCTTCCCACTTGTACCCCTCTCCGCTCCCCTTATTCCAAAGCCCTCCCACAGACTTCTGACCTTTCTGCTCATGCCCTTGCTCCTCACCACGCCAGATTGGGCCAGGTTCTCACTGCAATGGCAAAAGGCACTTCCCTGGCCCTAGGGCACCTGCTTCCCCCACCCCAGCCAAATGCACCCAAGCATGGTGTTCCTGGGAAAATCCATCCAGCTTGGCCAAGTTATTAGGCTCTGAAAATCACTGTTCACACATAATGGATCCAACCCCTGGTCCATCTAGCCCAGTCCTGTCTTTTGACAGTGGCCAGTGCCAGGTGCCCCAGAGGGAATGAACAGAATAGGGCAGCTATCAAGTAATCCATCCCCTGTCACCCATTCCCAGCTTCTGGCAGTCAGCGGTCTAGGGAAACCCAGAGCATGGGGTCGTCTCCCTGCCTAATCGCCATGAATTTATCTAATTCTTTCTTGAACCCTGTTATACTTTTGGCCTTCACGTCTGTCAGCAACAAGTGCCACAGTTTGCATGTGCACGGTGTGAAAAAATACTGCCTTCCGTTTGTTTTAAACCCGCTGCTTGTTCATTTCTTTGGCTGACGCCTGGTACTTGTGTTGTGGGAAGGCGTAAATAACACTTCCCGGTTCCCTCGTTCCACGCCAGTCATGGTTTTACAGATCTCGCTCATATCTCCCCCTTAGCTGTCTCTATTTCAAGCTGAGCTGGCCCCGTCTTTTCAATCTCGCCTCTCACGGAAGCCGTTCTGCACCCTTGATCTTTTTTGTGGCGCTTCTCTGTACGGTTTCCAATACTGATATATCCTTCTTCGAGATGGGGTGACCAGAACTGCACCCAGTGTTCAAGGTGTGGGCGTACCATGGATTTATAGGGGGGCAATATGACCTTTTCTGTCTTATTCTCTCTCCCTTTCTTAATGGTTCCCAACATTGTTCGCTGTTTTTGACGGCCGCTGTGCACTGAGTGGATGATTTGGATGTGGCATTGGGATTCTGTTTTCCAACTTGGGTATTTTGCATTTATCAACACTGAATTTCATCTGCCATTGTCTTGCCCAGTCACCCAGCTTCGTAAGATCCTTTTGCAGCTTTTCGCAGTCTGCCTGGGACTTAACTATCGTGAGTAGTTTTGTGTCATCTGCCAACTTTGCCATCCATTTTTCCTGTTCATTTATAAGTATGCAAAGCAGCGCTGGTCCCGGTACAGATCCTTGGAGGACTCCGCTGTTTACTTCTCTCCACTGTGAAAACTGACTATTCCTACCTCCTGTTTCACATCTTTTAACCAGTTACTGATCCGTGAGAGGACCTTCCTCTTACCCCCATTACAGCTCACTTTGCTTAAGAGCCTTTGGTGAGGGACCTTGTCAAAGGCTTTCTGACAGTCTAAGTCAGGGGTATGCAACCTATGGCTCATGTGCCGAAGCTGGCACACGAGCTGATTTTCAGTGGCACTCATGCTGGCCACCGGGCCGGGGCGGCTCTGCATTTTAATTTAATTTTAAATGAAGCTTCTTAAACATTTTAAAAACCTTATTTACTTTACATACTGTCACGGAGTCCCCGGGCGATGCTCTGGAACTGCTCCCCACAAAGCCAGTCAGGACTTTGGGGAGCCTCCTCTCCCTTGGAGCAGACTTGTTCAGGGCAAGAAGCTCACACGTCTTAACCGTCCTTGCGTCTCTCCTGGGAGCATTCAGCATCCTCTGCCCTCTGTGTGCTTCCCACAGCAGTCCCCCCAGGCGGGGTCCTGGGGAAGCCACAGGGTTCTGCACCCCCACTTTGCAGTCAGACGTGACTCTCAGCCAGCCAGTAACAGAGGTTTTATTATGATGACAGGAACAGAGTCTAAACAGAGCTTGTAGTACAGCGAACCAGACCCCTCGGCCGGGTCATTCGGGGGCAGTGAGCCAGACCCTCAGTGGTTGCCTTCACTCCTAGTCCCAGCCAGCTGCAGACTAACCACCCCACCAGCCCCTCCTCTCTGCTCAGCTCCTTTCCGGGCCAGGAGGTCACCTGATCCCTTGTCTCCAACACCTTCAGTTTGCACTTCTTTGCAGAGGAGGGCCCAGGCCATCAGTTGCCAGGAGACAGAGTGCCAGACATTTAGGTGCACTGGTCCTTTGCTCTGCAGCAATCACACACCCTTATCCCACCACCTAGATACTTAAGCACTGCCTAGGGGACACTGAGGCACCAACACAGTGTTCAGAGCAAACATTAAGAACAGTCCCAGTTCATCACACATACAACAATAGTTTAGTTCTATGTTATAGACTTCTAGAAAGAGACCTTCTAAAAACATTAAAATGTATCACAGACATGTGAAACCGTAAATTAGAGTGAATGAATGAACACTCGGCACAGCACTTCTGAAACGTTGCCGACCCCTGCTCTAAGTACACCATATTCACCAGATCACCCTGGTCCACATGGGTTGACCCCCCGCCCAAAGAATTCTAGTAGATTGGTGAGGCGTGATTTCCGCTTACAAAAACTGTGTCGACTCTCCCCCAACATAACATGTTCATCCGTGTGTCTGGTAATTTTGTACTTTACTAGAGTTTTAATCAATTTGCCTGGTACTGAAGTGAGGCTTGTAATTGCCAGGATCACCTCTGGAGCCACTCTTTAAAATCAGTGTTACAATAGCTATCTGCCAGTCATCTGGTACAGAGACTGATTTCAGCGATAGGTTACATACCGCAGTTAGTACTTCTGCACTTTCCTATTTGACTTCCTGATGAACTCATGGGTGATACCATTCAGACCTACTGCTGTCTAATTTATTGAATTGTTCCAAAACCACCTCTATTGGTAGGTCAATCCGGTACAGTTCCTCAGGTCTGTCACCTTAAAAGAATGGCTCAGGTGTGGGAATCACCCCCAGACACTCTGCAGCAAAAACCGATGGAAAGAATTCATTGAGCTTTCCCATAACAGTCTCGTTTTCCTTGAGTGCTCCTTTAGCCCCTCGATTGTCCAAGCTTCCTCCTTCTGATGTACTTACAGCAAACATTTTTATTTTAGTTTTAGTTTTTGCGTCTTTTGCTAGTTGCTGTTCAAATTCTTTTTTGGCCTGCCTAATTATACTTTTACACTTGACTTGACACCGAGTTTTTTTATTCCTTTCTCTTTTCCTCAGGAGCATTTGACTTCCAATTTTTAAAAGATGTCTCCTTGTTTCTAATCGCCTCTCTGACTGTTGTTTAACCGTGGCAGCATTTATTTATTTACTGTTTTGCTCCTCTGAGAGAGAGTGTGTGTTTAAATCTGAGATACATATACAGTTTAAGCCTCTTTTATGGTGGGTTGTTGGGGTTTTCCATGCGGCTTGCAGGCGTTTCACCCTGGCGACTGTCCCTTTTCATTTCCATTTAATTAACCTCCTCGCTTTTGCGTAATTCTCCTTTTTGAAGTTCAATACGTCTGAGATGCTTTTTATTTTCATATTTTCCCCCCTACAAGGATGTGAAATTTAAGTCCATTTGGTCACTATTACCGAGTGGTTTAGCGACACTCACCTCTTGGACCAGATCCTGTGCACCACTTTGGACTAAATGAAGAATCACCTCTCCCCTGGTGGGTCCCCGGCCCAGCTGCTCCAAGAAGCTGTCATTTAGGGTGTCTAGAAATTTTCTCTCTGCCTCTCAGGCTGAGGGAGCATGTGCCCAGTCAGTCTGGGGCTAGCTGAAATCCTCCTCTCTAATCTCCCTGAGTCACTATCACCCTCCTGGTAGGTGGTCAGTTGTATATTCCTGCGGCTGAACGCTCGTTATTCAAGCACAGAATTGCTATCGATATAGATTCAACGGGACACTTTGATTCATTTACTATATGACTTGATGTTTTCTTTCACGTGTAGCACCACCCCCGCCCCCCCCACCAGCGCCACCCACTCTGTCATTCTGAGATACTTTTAATCGCTCTTCCCGTGCCGCAGGGATTATCGTCAATCCACCAAGTTCCTGGTACATCAATCGCCTCACAATGCCAACTTTATCCCGTTTAGTATCTAGACTCCTTGCATTGATCAGATGGGTCGATATTTACTTGCCTGCCTTCCTGTGGGGTAATCAAAGGGGACGCTCACGTTTGACGGTTTGTCTTCAGTTCCTACCTGTTCTTTATCGACTTCTCTCCTCTCCTCCTTACTAGGAGTGAGAGATTCCCTTTTCATAGCTCATCCCCTAAGAGTGTGTCCATCCAAACCACATGCACCTCCGCACTCGTCAGCCCTTAGTGTCAAAACTCCTCTGGACTCATAGAACCTCAGGGTTGGAAGGGACCTCAGGAGGTTCTAGTCCAACCCCCTGCTCAAAGCACGACCAACCCCAACTAAACCATCCCAGCCAGGGCTTTGTCAGGCCGGGCCTTAAACACCTCTAAGGAAGGAGATTCCCCCACCTCCCCAGGGAACCCATTCCAGTGCTTCACCACCCTCCTAGGGAAATGGTGTTTACTAATATCCAACCTAGACCTCCCCCACTGCAACTTGAGCCCATTGCTCCTTGTTCTGTCATCTGCTACCACTGAGAACAGTCTAGATCCATCCTCTTTGGAGCCCTCTCCAGGGAGTTTTTAATTTTACATGACAGGAATTTGGCTTCAGTTTGATTTAGGTGGAGTCCATCCTTCCTGTCAGCGGTGCTCCAAGCACATGCCTGGGGTGGCAAGCCGTAGGGGGAGCCCTGCTGGTCGCTGTGAGGGTGGTAGTGAAGCTGCCTTTGGTGGCTTGCCTGCGAGAGGTGCCCGGTCCCGCGGATTTGGCAGCTTGCCTGCAGGAGGTCCACTGGTCCCGTGGATCCAGCGGCAATTCGGTGGCGGGAACGCCGAAGCCGCAGGACCGGCGGACCTCCCACAGGCAAGCCACCGAAGCCACGGGACCAGGAACCTCCCACAGGCGCGCCGTCAAATCCGCAGGACCGCCGACCTCCCACAGGCGTGCTGCCGAAGCCGCAGGACCGGGGACCTCCCACAGGCACACCGCCAAATCCGCGGGACCGAGGACCTCCCGCAGGCGCGCCGCCGAAGCCGCGGGACCGGGGACCTCCTGCAGGCGCGCCGCCAAAGGCAGCCTGGCTGCCGTGCTTGGGGCGGTGAAAAAGCTAGAGCTGCCCCTGCTTCCTGTACAGGTGCCTCCTTTCCCAAAAGGTTCCCTAATATACCTAAACCCCTTCTCCCTACACCATCGTCTCATCCACGCACTGAGACCCTGCAGGTCTGTCTAACTGGCCCTGCGCGTGGAACCGGGAGCATTTCAGAGAACGTGCCCGTGGAGGTCCTGGACTTTGATCTCTCACCTAGCAGCCTACATTTGGCCTCCAGGACGCCTCTCCTACCCTTCCCCATGTGGTTGGTAGCTACATGGACACGACCACCAGCTCCTCCCCAGCACTGCACCTGAGTCCATCCAGACGTCTCGAGAGGTCCGCAACCTTCACACTCAGCAGCCAATTCACCCTGCAGTTCTCCCAGTCATCGCAAACCCAACTCTATATTTCTGATGCTCGAATCGCCCATGAGTATTACCCATCTCTTACCTAGCCTCAGCGTGAGAGGACACCGTGATCAGCTGGAAGGAGGGTCCCAGCTACTGGATCGCTTCCCTCTGCTCCAGCTAGATGTTCTCCTTCCCCGAGACTTTCATCCTCCTCCACAGCACAGAGGGTGTCAGACCAGGGGTGGGGGAAAGTCTGGGTCCCTCTCTGTCTCCCTCAGCTCCTCCAATGCAGCCACTCGGGTCTCCAGAGCCCGACCTCGGCCTCGGAGGGTCATGAGGGGCAGGCACCGAATGCCCAAGTCCGCCCCCTGCCCAGACGGTGGGTAAGCCAGCACTGCATTCAGTGCTGTAAACCGGATGGGCCCTGCGCTGCGGCTGGACAGCCGCCTGCGCTCATTTTACTCTTGCGGGGGTTTGTGTGTTTGTGTTCTTTGTGGGGGGGGGGGTTCTTTGCAGGGGCAGGAAGGGGGTCATTGGCCTAAATTTAGAGAATGTTTATTAGGTGTCTCTGGCTGGCATGCACCCTCTCTCAAGGCCGTGTCTGGCTGCTAAACTGTCCAAAAACGGTGTCTGCACGGAACATGCTCCCGCCCCACAGAGCTCCAACAAGCACATGGAGCACACTCCTGCCCAGGGGTGAAAGTAACTTAAGGGACTTACTGGTCCGAAGGGCGGCCAGGGGTTCTGAGCAGGGGAGGGGGGCTCAACAGAAGGGGCGGGGCTTCAGGCATAAGGGGCGGGGCTTCAGGCATAAGGGGTGGGGCTGGGGCCCTAGGCTGCCCAGCTGGTCTCACTACAGCTGCCCCTGCGGGTGGCACCAAGCACCAGAACTCAGAGCCCAGACGCCCTCGGAGGCAGAGGGGAGAGGAGCAGGGGGGGAGGAGAACAGGGCACCCTCTCCAGAATCTGCAGCCGAACCCAGGAGCGGAGGTCAAAGGTCCCAGCCCATAGGATGAAATTTCTATTTCCCCCCCCACACACCCCAGTTTATTTTTAACAACCTAGGAAATTAAAGGCAAAGAACCAGGTCGACGAGCGTTACGGCGGCAAAGTCAAGCCCACAAAAGGTGGGCGAATTCCAGGGTTAATAACAGGGAGTTAACTCTGCCGCCCGCCGCCCCCTCGATCCGACCAGCGCCAGGGCCTGCACTAGGATCTAGTCTCACATCCGACTTCTCTGCAGGATCCCAAACCGCGGCGAGCGCACAGCGCCCCGAGATCAGGGTCCCCCAGCTGCTGCCCGGACATGCCCCCCCATCCGAGATCAGACACTCCGCCCCCCAAAATGAGATACCAGCCCCAGCGAGCGCTCAGTGAAGCAACAAAGAATCTGACCCGCGCTCTGTGCTGCCAGCTAGCATCCCGTGGAGCGCAGGACAGAGCCCCCCGTCCGCCCATCCCCCCTCATCCCCCAGTGGGGGAACATCCCTGTCCCCCTCCCAACCCATTTTGAAAGGGCAGAGGCTCATGTGGGGCTGTGTTCCTGAGGGAGGGTTTTGTAGGGAAGCAACTGCCCCCCAGCAGCAAATCCATCCTTCCTGCACTCCCTCTGAACCCCCCAGACGTGCCCTGCCCCAAATATCCACCTGTCGTCCCCCTCCCACAGGGGACCCTGATCCCAATACACATCCCCTCTGCCCCCCCGTACAGGCCCCACACCCTCCACCCCCAATACATCCCCTCATCCACTGTACAGACGTGTTCCCTTCCCAACCAGCCTACACCTGCCCACCCCCATCCCCAATATACAGCCCCTCTCCTACCCCAGCCCACACCACCCAGCCCTGATGCACAGCTCCTCCCCCACCCCACACAGCCTACCC
>NC_133779.1:17602005-17612445 GCF_003597395.2 Chelonoidis abingdonii | reverse complement strand
CGTGTGCTCACACAGAGACGCAGCACTCGCACACACAACCGACTCTCCTGCTCCACTCCCCCAGCTCCAGGTCCCTCTCCCCCCCTCCCGTCCCCTTCCCGCCAGCTCCAACCAGGACATTTCCAAGATTAAAATGCAGCACCCCGACCCCAGGCAGGGCCCGTCTCGCCCAGCCCTTTGCCTCAAGCCCTCAGAGTAACTGGGCTGCTCCCCAGTCCTTCTCCCCAGCCCCAAGGGCAGATTAGTCACTGGCACGGCCCCCATCCCCAGAGGAGCCGGGTGACTCATTCTCCTCACAACCCCGCAGGAGGCAGGGCAGCACCACTAGCTCCGTGTACAGGTGGGAAACTGAGGCAGGGGGAAGGCAAAGGGGGAGCCTAAGATCCCACCAGAAAAGCAGAGCCTGGCACCCGGCTCGCCCAAGCCCAAATCACTCGTCTCCACTTCCTCTGGCGACCTTGGGATTTTGAACCCAGGACCAGAAACAAGCCCCTAGTCCCATGCCAGCTCAGGCCTGGGTCCCGCTCTCTCAAAGTGCTCTCTAGCTCAACCGCCCGATATGGGCTGGAGGCAGGAGTCACCGGGCGACGTTCCCCGGCCGAGGGCTATGGAGGCAGCCAGACTGGATGACACTATTGTCGCAGTGAGCTGGGTCAAATTTCCCAAAGCGCCCGCGCGGCTTCGCAATTTTCTTTGATGCGGGCACCTGGGGCGGGAGTGGGACACGGGCCCCTAGGGGACGGGGTCACAACACTCTTCGGACACCGGCCTGCTGGCTGAAACGGGACGTCCTGCTCACTCAAAACCAGAAAGCCCGGGCTACCTATCTCCAGGAGAGCATCCCATCCCATCAACCAGGGGCCACCAGACCGTCCCTAGCTCTGCGTTTCACTCCAGTTCAGCTTGCTGGCTTTGGAGGAGCCATCTCCATACAGGACCCTCCTGGGCCCTGTTCTCCCATAATCCCGCTCAGAAACGTCACCAACTCACTCTGAAAACAGCTCAGCGTCATGTCCCCACCCAGAACCTCCCCCGGCCCCGTCTGCGGGTTAGAAACCTGCTCATTTCCAGCCTAAACTTCCTCACGGCCGGTTCTTGTGCTAATGGAAAAGGCTCCTCCACTTCTCTGGTGTTTCCCCCACCTGATCCCCTTCCCGGGGCTGCTCTGCACTAGGAACTCACGTCCGTGCGGCTGCATCCCTCCGGTGCAAAAAATCCACAGCACCAAGAGACGGAGCTAGACCTACCGACCCCTTGGCCCTGGGTCTGACTTCTTCTGCCTCACCAGCGTAGGTTGAGGCTACACGGCACCAGGCGGGAGCGTTTTAAGTGTAGACACCCTGTTAGGTGTCTAACTCTCCCCACCCCGGGGAGCTGAGGATCACACTAGGCCGTGAGCTTGTCTGCACTCAAAACAGTGCAGAGCACCATAGCCACGACCTATGCCAATTCTGCCCTCAGCAGAGGTAATCCATCACCCCAAAAGCCAGGAGCTAACTCGACTGAATGCGTCCAGCGGCGTAACACTGTCTACACCAGAGCTGCAGTGCGTCCAGCCCCGTCTCTCAGAGGGGGGTGGGTTTATCCCCGTAGCGCGCTGCTGTCAAACCCTCGTGCAGATCAAGGTGGCAAGTTAGGTAGCGTCACGCCAAAGTACCTTTTGTGCAGCCAGCCCTTATCCGCCTTTGAAAGTTACTTCCCATGTGGACCCCACCCCAAAACAAGAGGAGACCCTCGCCGGACCCATGAGATTCTCTTTGAATTGTTGTTGTTGTTGTAATCACGTCCCCAGCAGTGTTGGATGACTTTTTAAACACACACAGAATGGGTGCGTGGGAAGGGGGGGGAAATGAAACAGTTTTGCCACTTCTCACCCATCTCTGGAGACGGAGGCACCCTACCAAACCCATGTCCCCGAGGGGATCCCAAGCAGCCAGGAGGTGGGAACAGCTTTTAGCTTCTGCTTGACTGGGCAGGATTCAGACTGGGGCCCTGCCTGCTCTGGGCGTGTCCCCACCTGCAACCCCCCAGGAGAGTGACAAAGTTCTTGGGATACAGGAGCAGCATCTCGCACACACTGACACCCCGCTCGCACCCCCAGGCCAGCTCCCCTTAGTCAAGTGCAATTCGTGGGAAAGCAGCTGCGAGAAGCCTAAGACCACAACATCCAAATCCAACCATGTGCCACCCAAAAACCACTCCAGCTATTATGAATATGGATGAGGGACTGCATAGTGGCTGGCACAGGACTGCCAGCTGATCATATTTGGGGCTACCATAAAGACACACAACAGATTCAGACTCAACCTGATTCAGAGATAAGTTTGTTTATTATTTTTCCTGGAGAGAATCCCAACCCTGTCTGGCGATCGGAGCTCAGGTGCTGGCATCTGGGGCCCCTTCCCGCTAGTTTCCTACAGAACCACGGTCAAGCTCCCACCCCCCAGCGCGGAAGGGACTGAACAAAGGGGGCATTGCCAAGAGCAAGTCTCACTCGCCCAGCGTCCGGTGTGTTTCGTAAAGCTCCAGCTCCTGGAGTCAGAGGATGACGCGAGTTGCTCTGTGGCCACTTTTTTAAGCGAGAGTCATTTTCTCACGCGCGGCTGCAGAAAGAGGCTTGGAAAGCTGACTCGAGCAGAGCCTAAAGCCTCAGAAACCACAAGGCACGGAGAACACACTCAAGAATTGTACTGCTTTTTAAAAAAAACTATTGGGCTTGTCAACACTGCATCCTCCTCGTTTCTTTTTCACCTTCTTTAAACCACAACCAAGCTGCTTGTCTGACTCCTCGGGAGCGGCACACCATGGCTGATGAGCCCTCGACTGACCCCCGTTTATCCCATCCATGACGGCAGCCCACAGCACCTATCAGCCCACTTTCCCGCAAACACTTTGACGTTTCTCCCGTGGGGACACTTCAATCTCCTCAGCCTCCCCGTGCTCGTAAATCATGGGTCAGGCCACAGAAATCAAGAGATTGGCTGACAAATCATGAGATTTGAAAAGAATTCAATAATACAAGAATGGCCAGACTGGGTCAGACCAACAGTCCATCTAGCCCAGGATCCTGTCTTCTGCCAGTGGCCAATGCCGGGTGCCCCAGAGGGAACGAATAGAACGGACTCGTCAAGTGATCCAGCCCTGGTCGCTCATTCTCAGCTTCTGGGAGACAGAGGTAGGGACCCATCCCTGGCCAGCCTGACTAGTAGCCATTGATGGATCTGTCCTCCGGGAACTTCTCTAGTTCTTTTCCGACCCCAGTTCTAGTCTTGGCCTTCACAACACTGACAAAGTTGGGGATTTGTGTGGTGTTGTACCTGAATCGCGGGTGCGCCCCAATTTCCCTGCATGCTGCGTGTTTAACAAGGTGGTGGGAGAGGGTTTGCTGGTGCAGAGGACCAGGGGTGACCTCATCTGCTGGGACCCCCGGACAAGGGCCTGGAGATGGGGGACCCTAGCGACTAGTGACCAAGTAGCCCGCCCCAGCTTGGAAGGCAGTGGAAGGACAAAGGGCTGAGGAGAGAGGACCCCGTGAGCTGTTTACCTGGGACAAAGACAAAGGACAGGGGAGGAGCTGTTGAGGCTGGGGGTATCAGATGCCCAGCTGGAAGCAGGGGGCTTGGGGCTGGAGAGAGGGAGCAGGCAGAGCCCCCCTAGCTGCAGGGGGACTGGGATGTGCTGGGCTGAGGGAGGCCAGGCCTGAGGCTGGAGAGTTTCCTGTGCTGGGTTCAACTCTCAATAAACCCTCCTGTGTTACACTGGCGGAGAGTCGCTCCAGGCTAGAGAACAGGGGGCATCGGCCCCTTCGGGGGTGAGGAGGCCCTGGGGGATCCAGAGCGAGGGGACTCCCTGAGGGGGCCTGCAGCAGCGACAGACGCTCTGAGGCTCAGAGAGGTGCAGCTCCAGGAGGAGAGAGGCCCAACTCTGAGAGAGAGTGGCCCTCCGAGAAGGGCTGTTGCTCTGAAGGGGGGTAGCCTCACAGACCGCACAGGGCCAAGAGTGGGCATAACCTGTGAGTCCGTGACAAGAACATCCTCTGGCGAGGAGTTCCACAGGTTGACTGTGTGTTGGGTGAAGAAATACTGCCTTTTGTTTGTGTTAAACCTGCTGCCTGTTCATTTCATTGGGTGGCCCCAGTTCTTGTGTTCTGAGCAGGAGTAAATAACATGTCCTGATTTGCTTTCTCCGCACCAGTCATGATTTTATAGACCTCAACAATATCCCTCTTTAGTCGCCTCGTTTCCAAGCTTAAACGCCCCAGTCTTCTTACTCTCTCCTCATCCAGAAGCCGTTCCAGACCCCTAATCATTTTTGTTGCCCTTTTCTGAACCTTTTCCAATTTCAATCTAGCTTTTTGGAGATGGGGCGACCACACCTGCACACAGTATTCAAGGTGTGGGCGAACCACAGATTGATATAGAGGCAACATGATAAACATTGGGCTCATTTAATTTGTCTTGTTTTCAGGTCCTGTTTGGGTCCTGTTTGTAAACGTCTCTCTCCCACCCCCTAATTCCTGATTCTCCTTAAATCCCAGGACTCCAGCACCTGGCACTTTTGCAAACTCAAAAGACCACACAGGGCTGCCCAGAGGATTCAGGGGGCCTGGGGCAAGGCGGGGGAGTGGACATAAAAAAAGGTGCCATCCGCTGCGGTGCTTGTACTCACCGGGCGGCGCTCCAAGTCTGTGGCAGTGGCGGGTCCTTCACTCACTGCGTGTCTTCGGCAGCGCTGAAGGACCCACCACTGAAGTGCGGCCGAAGACCCGGATTGCCGCCAGGTGAGTAAAAATTAAAAAGGTGCCTCTAGCCAGGGAAGGGATTCTCGGCCAGGGCTCGCAGGGCCCCTGTGGGACCCGAGGCAAATTGCCCCACTTGCCCTCCACCCCGCCCAGGGCAGCTCTAAAACCACAAGACTCCCAAACAACCTGCACCCCTCCCCTCTAAAATCCCCTGCAGATTCACCTCCGCCTCGAGTCTCATTCCATGTCTTGCAGCTGCGCCTCGAGACCCTGACTGAGATCAGGGCCCCCGTCACACCAGCTGAGATCGGGAGCCCCACCATGCCGGGGGGGGGGGGGTTGTTCTACTCCTTCCTCTCCCTGCCCCCTCTTATGTTTAAAAATACCATCCTCCTTTTTCGTCTGGCACCAGCTCCCATCCCTCGGTTCTCGTTCAGCATTCCCCCACCAGATTAAAGAGCCCCGTAGTGCCCCGGGAACGCACGTCCTCAAAAATCTCCTTTGCCGGATACCGACGAAAACCCAGCAACGCGCAGCCTACATCATTACACACGATGTCAACCACCGTCATCTCACAGGGCGGGAAAGGACCTCGAAACGTCATCTAGTCCAGTCCCCCGCCCTCAAGGCAGGACTATGTATTCCAGTGGCTTTCAAGCAGGGGGACGCACCCAGGGGAAGACCTCTGCATACCCCCAAGTTCATAACAAGGGCGAGGTGATGAAGGCACTTGCCTCCGGTGCACTAAGCGGAGGGGCACAGCTCTATCGCGATTGGCGGTGCTTCAGCAGCAGCTCTCCCGCTGCCACTTCTTTGGCGGAAATTCGGCGGCGGGTCCCTGAGTCCCTCTCAGAAGGAAGGACCTGCCACTGAATTCCTGCCACAGCTTCATTCATTCTTTAGCGGCAATTCAGCGGCGGGTCCTCCTTTCTGAGAGGCACTCAGGGCCCCACCGGCTCTTTGCCTCGGGCGCAAAAAATTCCTTGTTACGGCTCTGGCATCAAGTCCTCTAGATTTTAACCTAGTTTTACAACCAGCGACGCAAAAAGCTCTAGCGAAGTTTGCACAAACTAACCTTTCATCCAGGCCCTGGCTTGTTCATACTGCTCTGTGCACTCGACACTGAAACGTCAGCCTGGTATTTCTGTTCCAAAGGATTTCTTTCACAATTTTATGGTAAAAATGAGGACGTCAGACACCTTTCAGCACTAGGGTGGCTGGGACACATCTGTATTTCGACGCCAGGTTTCTCAGGAAGGGGAAATTTGGGGTACACAAGACAAATCAGCCTCCTGAAAGGGGAGCAGCCGTCTTCAGGGGTTGAGAGTCACTGGTCTGGACGCTCCCTGACAGGGGTTTGTCCAACCTGCTCTTAACAATCCCCAATGACGGTAATTCCACCACCTCCCTGGGTGATTTATTCCAGAGCTTCACCACCCGACAGTCAGGATGTTTCTCCTAATGTCCAACCTAAACTGGCCCGACTGCAATTTAAGCCCATTGCTTCTTGTCTGATCCTCAGACGTTAACGAGAACAATTTTTCTCCTTCTCGTAACCACGTTTTCTGTTCTTGCAAACTGTTCTCCCGTCCCGCCTCCAGCTTCTCGTCTGATATTTTGTTGGCAGGCTCCTTGGGGCAGGTTCTGTGTCTGAACGTGCCCAGCGCAAGGGGGTCTTGGCACGTGACCCGAGTGCCGAGCCCCAGGCACTGCCGGGAATACACAGAAACAACAATCCGCAACCCCCGAGCCCCGTCCCCATGGGCCCTGAGACTCACAGGCGCTGACTTCTAGTTTGCTCCACCCCAGCTGCAGCCTGAGGCTCCGCCCCTCACTCCGCCCATCTCCTGAGGCCCCACCCTCTTCCCCACACTTGTTCCAACCCTCTCCCTGGGGCGGGGGCGGGGTGGGGGGCGTTCAAATGGGAGAAGAGACATGCAAGTGCCCCCCCCATTTTGCCTGGTTTGGGGGGGTCTGACTCCCCCTTTTTAAATTGTTGGCAAGGGAAGAGAGGGTGCAGCCGATGGGTGGGAATGGGGGGCAGAAAGAGGGGATAGAGTGGAGGCGGTGGGGGGAGCCCATGTAGCCGGTTAGTGGTGGGGCCAGATCTGTTGTGGTTTGGGCACATACTCATCTGAGGAGGAGAAAAGGCGGGGAGAGGGGGCAGAGGATCAAAATGTAAATGAGTTAATTAAACTGCCAATGAATTATCCAGCCAATTGGTTCTGGGGCCGGCCAATGAACCAGAGGGAAGCGGCTGGGAGGCTCGATATCAAAATAATCGATCAGTGGGGCTGGGGAGGGCATGTCTGGAGGGTGCGGGGGGGGGCAGCACTGGCACCAGTCGGGGAGGCTGCGGGTGGGGCAGATGTTTCCCCCAGGGTTTCTACCCTCACAGACGCTGTGGACCCAGCAGGACCCGGCCTGATCCGCACGGGGTCACAACGCACCAAAACCCGGGGCCACTGCAGGAGAGGATCAGGAGGATGAGCGCAGACCAGAACGTGGTCCCTGCCGGGGACCGGAATCTGTCACACGTGCCCTCAGAGACCTCCCCCCCTCCCCCCAGTCACCATGGACCCTCAGCGCTAAGGGGAGCTGCTCTGGGGATCTGGCGCAGGGCAGATAGTGGGTTTAGGGGGGATTAGGGTCAATGAATGTGGGGTTACAGGCATCAGGGCTGGGCACTGGGGGCTGGGAGTTCAAGGGTTTAAGGGTTTGGGGGGTCAGGCATTCGGGTTGGGGGTTAGGAGGGTGGAGGTCGGCGGGTATTCGGGTTATCAGCGGATGGTTGTGGGGTTTGGGATGCCCCCGTAGGGCACCAGGCGCTCCCTTCCACCTGTCCCCACATGCTGGTACACAGAGAACAACAGCGAGCACAGGTCCTGCCGGCGGGTGGCTTCATTACACACACACACGGCCATGGCCCAGGAGCTTACGGCGAGCTTACGGCGAGCCCACAGGACCCCCGGCAGGATCGCCCGGTTCCATGTTCTCTGCACAGCAATCCCACGAGGAGCGATCCGCACAACACGTCATCCACATCGTCACCCGCAGCACGTTAACCACAGGGTAACCCAAAGTACACGTTAGCCACATGGTAACATGCAGCACACGTTAGCCACACGCAATTCCTTGGGCTCGATCTCAGATGCCTGTTAGCTGCAGGGTCACCCACAACATATTATCCACACAGTAACCTCAGTATGCATTATCCACACACAATACATCGGGATCGGTGTCAGACACGTGTTAGCTACACAGTAACCACAGTACGCGTTATCCACACACAATACATCGGGATTGGTGGTAGCTACACAGTAACCGCAGTACACGTTATCCACACACAGTGCATCGGGATTGGTGCTGGCTACATGGTAACCGCAGTACATGTTATCCACACACAATGCATCGGGATCGGTGTTAGCTACACGGTAACCACAGTACACGTTATCCACACACAATACATCGGGATTGGTGCTGGCTACACGGTAACCGCAGTACACGTTATCCACACACAATACATCGGGATCGGTGTTAGCTACACGGTAACCGCAGTACACGTTATCCACACACAGTACATCGGGATTGGTGCTGGCTACACGGTAACCGCAGTACACGTTATCCACACACAATACATCGGGATCGGTGTTAGCTACATGGTAACCGCAGTACACGTTATCCACACACAATACATCGGGATTGGTGGTAGCTACACAGTAACCGCAGTACACGTTATCCACACACAATACATCGGGATTGGTGGTAGCTACACAGTAACCGCAGTACACGTTATCCACACACAATGCATCGGGATCGGTGTTAGCTACACGGTAACCGCAGTACACGTTATCCACACACAATACATCAGGATTGGTGTTGGACACATGGGTTACTCACACACCCTCTGTTGCGCTCGATCGCAAACACATGTTATCCACCCGCAAATCCCCAGCTCCCGTGTTCCCCGCACACCAGTCTCCAGTGGTTCCCCACTCGGTGGCCGCCTGCCAAGCAGGGTGGGGCACGTCCAACCCCATTGCGATACTCGCCCACCATCTCTCCCTCTCCTTTACTGCCAGGCCGGCTCCCCTGTACCGGCAGCAACTCGGCAGGACACAGCTCATCCTGTGGCGGAGTGCGGAAACCTCAGCCCAGCACAGCCCTGGGAGAGGAGTGCGATCTACTGGTTATAGCGGGGGCGGGCTGGGAGCCAGGACTCCTGGGTTCGATCCTGGCTCTCGAAGGGGAGGGGGTCTAGTGGTTAGAGCAGGGGGCTGGGAGTCAGGACTTCTGGGTTCTAGCCCTGGCCTGATCTCCTCGACCTCACACACCCAGGTCTGTGTGCAAGAGGACAAGACAACACCTGCGTGGAGGGGGGGTGCAGCAGTGCGCCTCCCCCCATTGTCAACCCCACCCTTCTCGAGGGGAGACGGGAGTGGGGTGAGATGCCAGGGAGCAGGTTAGCCACAGACCCAGGAATCAGCATCTGATCTGTGCCACGCAGAGGGCGGAGCGAGGGGGGGATGAAGAACCATCAGAGAAGGGAAGGTGGGGGTGGCCGGGTCATCAGGATTTAGAGGGGGGCGGTTGGTGGAGAAGTTACCGAGCCCTGCCTGGGGGGGAAGCGGGTTCTGTAACTCGGACCACAGCCAGGCCTCCCACTTCGTACCCTCCCCAAAGCTATGTGGCCAGACACGTGACAGGTTATACAGAGAGACCCTGACAAAGCTGGGGAGAGAACCCAGGAGTCCTGGCTCCCAGCCCCCACTCCCCTCCCAGAGCCAGGGAGAGAACCCAGGAGACCTGGCTCTCAACCCCCCCTGCTTTAACCACCAGCCCCCACTCCCTTCCCAGAGCTGGGGAGAGAACCCAGGAATCCTGGCTCTCGGCCCGTCTGCTCTAACCACCAGCCCCCACTCTCTTCCCAGAGCCGGGGAGAGAACCCAGGCGTCCGGGCCCCTCCGCCCCACTCCCCTCCCCTGGCAGTGCTGAGGCAGAACAGGAGGATTCCAGGCTGGCAGAGGGGGCTGGAGGGGCTGGGCAGGAGGCAGAGGGGAGGAGGTGTGGGGGGGGATTCCCTAGCTGTGAGGCCCTTCCCCCCCTCGCCCCCCACCCCGTCTCAATGTCAGCGGCTGGAGCAGGGCTGCCTGGCAAACAGGACGTGAGGAGCCTGCAGATGCCGCACAATGCAGAGAAACTTCTCCCAGAACACGGCTTCCCCCGCCCCCACCGCCCAAGCCAGGCAGTGCGGGGGTGGGGGGGAGGCAGGACGCCTGGGTTCCAAACCCCCTCCCCCAGTTCTTGTCGGATACCAAACACCCGTGGCCAGTGGCCTTCTCACCTGAACCCCCTGCCCCGCCGCTTCCTCCCCCCAGAATTGGCAGTACCCACCGTTTATGCCCCCCCCATCAATCCCCCCCCAGGCACTGTGCCAGGGTCAAGAGCATTTAAATTGTAAGGCCAAACCATAAATGGGTTCCAGCAGCCCCCATTCCTGACCCCCACCCCAGCCCTGCTGGTGTCCCTTACTCCCGACCCGCAGCCCCCTGCTAGCCCAGCCCTGTCCCCCCCAGCCCTGCTGGTGCCCCTCACTCCTGACCCGCAGCCCCCTGCTAGCCCAGCCCTGCCCCCCTAGCCCTGCCGGTGCCCCTCACTCCTGACCCACAGCCCCCTGCTAGCCCAGCCCTGCCCCCCCT
>NC_133779.1:17595568-17597848 GCF_003597395.2 Chelonoidis abingdonii | reverse complement strand
CTCCTGTCTCTCATTTCTATGCGTTAGTCACAAGACCATGTGCCCCCTCATATAGTGATCACTATTACAAAGTCAACATTAATCTACAGTAAATGTAGAGTAGTGTCTGAGTTACTGCAGTTATTTCCTATTCGAAACATCGGAAATAATGTGCTAACTGTGGATAAATATTGACCTTTTCTAAACAGTCATTGCTCTATAAACAGAGATGCAAATAATTGATTTATTACTGCTATTGTATATACAATATTATTGCAATAAACACTACTCTTTCAATATTTCTTACCCAGCGGGGGGGGGAGGAGAGGGAACCAGGGAGGGGGGGAGAGAGAGAGGGAAGGAGAGAGTGGGGGGAATGAGAGGGAATGGAGATGGGGAGGCAGGGCTAAGCACACGGAAGGTAGAGGGGGGACCAGAGAAGGGGTTGAGCCTGCAGGTCTGGGTCCCCCTCAGCCACAGACCCTCCCACCCCAAAGGCCATTAACTTCTGGTGGCGCTAGGAGAATGGGGGGAACCTGGCCTGTCAGACCCCTGGTTGCTGCCACCAGTAATCCCCCTCCCCAGCCCAGCGCCCCGTTCCCTGTTACCCAGGATCCCCTGGGGCCCAGCCTGTGCCAGCGCCCCATTCCCTGTTACCCAGAATCCCCTGGGGCCCAGCCTGTGCCAGCGCCCCATCCCCTGTTACCCAGAATCCCCTGGGGCCCTGCCCCAATACCCTACTACCTTTTAGCCACAATCCTCTAGGGCCTGCCCCAAGTGATCCATTTTCTGTTACCTAGAAGCTCTGGGGCTCTGCCAGCTGCAGTGGTCCATTCCCTGCTACCCAGAATCCCTCAGGACCCAGTGCCACATTCTCTGTTACCCAGAATCCCCTGGGGCACCCATTTTCTGTTACCTGGAATCCCCCAAATGACCTCCTCCGTCCATGTGACCCCAGGCCAAGAGCCCCCCCTTCGCGGAGGGGACAGGGCTGCTCCGGATTTACACTGAGTCCCTGTCGCAGCCCCAGGCAGAGCTGCAAAGAGCAGCCACGCGCCGCAAGGTGTGAGCCAGAGCTGTTGTTGACGCAGAGCATAAATTAGCAGGGCCAGGTCCCGTGGTTGGGCCCAGCCCAGGGGCAGAGTCAAGCACAAGAGGGCAGCTGGCTCTGGGGTGGGGCACAATACAGCATGAAGCCCTGGCACTGTGGGAGGAACGCCTGGGACCACCATAAACTGCAATAAACGAACAACGCAGGGTTCAACAGGGGGCACTCTCCCCTCGAAGTCACTGCTGACACCACCGCCCCGGTGTGGCACTAGGGGGCGCTGTGCTGCAGGGAGCATGGGGGAGTTGCTCCAGGTGTACGGGCTGCTGTGCTGTTGCTGTAGGAAAGGAAGTGGGGGGCTCAGTCTCCAGTGGGGAACCTGGACTGTCAGACCCTGGTTGGTGGCACCAATAAATCCCCCAGAACCCAACGCCCCAGTCCCTGTTACCCAGAAAGCCCTGGGGCCCACCCCATGCCAGCACCCCGTTCCCTGTTACCCAGAATACCCCAGGGCCCAGCCTGCCCCAGCACCCCATTCCCTATTACCCAGAATCCCCCAGGGCCCAGTCTGTGCCAGTGCCCCATTCCCTATTACCCAGAATCCCCCAGGGCCCAGTCTGTGCCAGCACCCCATTCCCTGTTACCCAGAATACCCCAGGGCCCAGCCTGCCCCAGCGCCCCGTTCCCTGTGACCCAGAATCCCCCAGGGCCCCAGCCTGTGCCAGTGCCCCGTTCCCTGTTACCCAGAATCCCCCAGGGCCCAGCCTGCCCCAGCGCCCCGTTCCCTGTTACCCAGAATACCCCAGGGCCCAGCCTGCCCCAGTGCCCCGTTCCCTGTGACCCAGAATCCCCCAGGGCCCCAGCCTGTGCCAGCGCCCCGTTCCCTGTTACCCAGAATCCCCTGGGTCCCCAGCCTGCCCTAGCGCCCCGTTCCTTTTTACCCAGAATCCCCCAGGGTCCCCAGCTTGCCCCAGCGCCCTGTTCCCTGTTACCCAGAATCCCCAGGGTTCCCAGCCTGCCCCAGCGCCCCGTTCCCTGTTACCCAGAATCCCCTGGGTCCCCAGCCTGCCCCAGCGCTCCATTCCCTGTTACCCAGAATCCCCAGGGTTCCCAGCCTGCCCCAGCGCCCCATTCCCTGTTACCCAGAATCCCCTGGGTCCCCAGCCTGCCCCAGCGCCCCATTCCCTGTTACCCAGAATCCCCAGGGTCCCCAGCCTGCCCCAGCGCCCCATTCCCTGTTACCCAGAATCCCC
>NC_133779.1:17588227-17594345 GCF_003597395.2 Chelonoidis abingdonii | reverse complement strand
CTGCCCCAGTGCCCCGTTCCCTGTGACCCAGAATCCCCCAGGGCCCCAGCCTGTGCCAGCGCCCCGTTCCCTGTTACCCAGAATCCCCTGGGTCCCCAGCCTGCCCTAGCGCCCCGTTCCTTTTTACCCAGAATCCCCCAGGGTCCCCAGCTTGCCCCAGCGCCCTGTTCCCTGTTACCCAGAATCCCCAGGGTTCCCAGCCTGCCCCAGCGCCCCGTTCCCTGTTACCCAGAATCCCCAGGGTTCCCAGCCTGCCCCAGCGCCCCATTCCCTGTTACCCAGAATCCCCTGGGTCCCCAGCCTGCCCCAGCGCCCCATTCCCTGTTACCCAGAATCCCCAGGGTCCCCAGCCTGCCCCAGCGCCCCATTCCCTGTTACCCAGAATCCCCTGGGTCCCCAGCCTGCCCCAGCGCCCCATTCCCTGTTACCCAGAATCCTCCAGCACTTCTCTCAAAAGCCAAGGACAAAGTCCTGGCCAAACTCTGTCTAGTAAGAACAGGGCTGACCCAATCCACGCACGTCACAATTGTGTGGATGGGTAAGGGGGTGCCTCTGGCGGGAGGGGAGGGGGCTGCTTCCCACTTGGTAGAAGGGGCTGTGCACACTCCCTGCTGTGCAGCTGTGCTCTGGCTGTGTGTGTGGAGTGGTGTCTAGGGCTGTGTTGTGTATCCATTCATGCACGTGTGTTAGCAGGGGGGTCGCAAACTTCATTGCACCACGACTCCCTTCTGACCACAATGTTACTGCATGTCCTCGTATGGGGGGAGGGAGAGGGGGGCAAAGCCCGAGCCCCTCGGCACCAGGTCAGGGAGCAGCACACGCCCCAGCCCTGGGCCCCAGCACATCTAATGGTGGCCCCGCTGACCCCATGAAAACGGGGTCATGACCCACAGTTTGAGAGCCGCTGAGATAGTGTATGGCTGCTCAGGGTGTGCGGCCTTCAGTGTGTGTATACACACATGCTCTGTCCTCTGCACACTGCTCTGGGTGGGCCAAGGGGAGCTGGTGGGTGGGTGTTTGTGGGTGTGCTGTGAGCGTGTGCACTGGCACAGGACTGGGGAGGTGTGCGGGGGGAGGACTCTCTTACTCTCTGCCCCTTCCCCCCGCCCTGCTGCCTCTGGCCCCTCCTCCATTACTCCCAGGCCCCATAACCCTCTGCCTCCCACCCTGTCCCCTGCACCTATTTACCCTTTGCCCCCACTCCACCCCTGCTCTGAGCTCAGAGACCCCCATTCCTGGCGCCCTTCGACCCCCTGCCGGTGGGTCGAGTTCGGTGCCAGCCCAGCCGAGGGCACCCTGGCCCCGGGACGCGATCACACCGTGACCCCCAGCCCCCCAAGGGGCCAGGCCCCTGGGTTAGGGTCTGCGCCCACGGCAGCCGCCCCATGGCTGAGGAAGCAGCGACACCTGGTGGGCAAAACGCTCCTCTGCAGCCACCACCAGGATCCCGCGTGCAGTGAGTGAACAGCGGCGCAGTGTCATAAGCCCCCGCTTCACCCGGTGGGGCGCCAGGGGACACTGCAAGGAAGTGGGGCAGGGCTTCCCTAGGGGGCGCTGGCCCCCAGTGCCCCTCTGCGACGCTAGGGGGCACTGTACTGCACTCCCTTCCCAGAGCTGGGGCTAGAACCCAGGCGTCCTGGCTCCCAGACCCCCCTGCTGCTATGCCCAATGCAGCCAGCAGAGGGGGGGACACACACACACACACACACACACACACTCTCTCTCTCTCTCTCCCCCTCCCCGAGTGGAGCTGGGGACTGAAAGCGGCGCCCCTCACCGCAGCGCCCAGAGAAGAAATGCGTGGCGGGGGGCAGGCTGCAGTCAGTGGGTCTGCCCGGAAGCCGAGGATTTGCCGGGGAAGGGGGAGCGGGGCACACAACCGAAGCCCTCAACCGGGGGCGGGCGGAACTGCGAACCCCCCCACACACACACACCCCAACACACACACATGGATTGCCGCTGCGCCTCGTGGTGGGGGAGGGCTCGCTCCGGAGATCTGCATTGGGGGGGGGAATACACAGAATAACCCCCCCACTTCGAGGGTGGGTGTCCTCCCTTTCTCCTCCCCCCTCCAGCGCCTGGGCTTTCCCCAGCGCGCAAGCAGCCAGCTCTGGGGAGGAGCGTGGGTTCCTCTCCGCCCCCCTCCCTCGGAAGAGGGGGCAGGGCGAGTCCCAGCGGCAGAGGGGGGCTGATGACAGGGGGGGAGCGCAGGGGGCAGACGCAGGTCTCCTCATATAAGCTATAAACCCTGGGACAGAGGAGACGCGGGGGTCCATGGGGGTCCCCTGCCCGGAGAACTAGGGAGGGACCTATGGGGCAGCTCTGCAGGGAGTCTCGCAGGAGGGGGGGGGAGCTGATTTCGGGGGGCAGGTCCTGAGTGTTGGGGCGGGGGGAATTCCGGACGCTACGGGGTCGGGGGGCGCTAGGGGGAAGCTGCTGGGTCACTTTTGGCGAGCTGGGCTTTCTGGGTCTGCTCACCCACCATGTTAGACACAGCCCCCGCCGACCGCCACCCCCCCAAAAACACTCGGAGTTGCGCGAGGACATCGCTGGAGCGGTGGCAGGGGGCGCCCACGACCAGCCCACCGGATGCTTTGAGGGGGACCAGTGGGGGGAGTCCCGTCCCTCTATGGATCAGTGCGGGGGAAGATTTGGTGGACAGCGCGCTCCCTGGAGAGTCCCCCACTTCCCCCCGCCGCTTGTCTGCGCGAGTTTTAGGGATGCCTACCCTGATCTCACCTGAAAATAGCTCACCCCCTTGTGCGCCTTTCCTGCGCTCCGGCTGCGCGCTATTTTCAGATGAGCCACCATCCCCCAGTGTTTGTGACGAAGGGGGTGTGTTTCCTGGATCTCTAGCCCGAGGCAAATTTTTTGGCCCAAGGGCCACCTGGTGTTGTGAAACTGTATGGAGGGCTGGATGGGGAGGGCTGTGCCCCCGCAACAGCCTGTCCCCTGCCCCCTATCCACCCCTCCCTCTTCCCACTCCCGACTGACCCTCTCAGAACCCCCCACCCATCCAACTCCCCCTGCTCCTTGTCCTCTGACTGCCCCTCCTGGGACCGCTGCCCCGATTGCCCCCTCCCAGGAGCCCCAACCCATCCAACCCCTCCCTCGCTCCCCACCCCCTGACTACCCTGACCCCTATCCACACCCCTGCCCCCTGACAGGCCCCCCAGGACCCCACCCCTATGCAGCCCCCCCATTCCCCATCTGCTGACGCCTATCCACACCCCCAACCCCTGAGACCCCCAAGCTTATCACAGCCCCACTGCCAGAGCACTGACCAGGGGTGGGGGCAAGCTGAGGCTGAGGGGGAGGGGGACACAGTGGGGGAGCGGCTGGGAGCTCAGGGGCCGGACAGGGCAGCCCCATGGCCATAATGTACCCATCTCTCTGGTCCAGCCCCAGGCTATCCAGATGCATCAGAGCCACCACACCCCCCAGGCCAGCCCCCACCGTCCACCCCCTAGTGCCAAGACCCGTCTCACTACAGAGCCTTGCAACATGCGCTGCGGAGGGCACTGGTAGATACCGTTCTGCAACCGCCGCAAGTCCTGCCAGTGGCCCCACTCCAACCACAGCCCCGCATCCCAACCCACAGCACCCAGCTGTGCGGTGCCCCCTCCCAGAACCCTCAGCCCTGCCAGCCTGCTGCTGGTGCCCCCCCTCCCAACAGGCCGCAGCCTAGCTCCCTGTATCTCAGCCCAGCTCTCGCTCTGCCCCCCCGCCACCAGCCCAGCTGGTCCCCCCACCACTGGAACCAACCCCAGCCGCCCCCTGCCAGCCCAGCCATGCTCCCCAACCTGTCCCCAGCTCTGCTGGTGGCCCATGCACCTGAGCTCCAGGTCACAAGACACATGGGAGCCCAAAATACGCCCAGCGCCACCCCCTCCCCCACTTCCTGCCTGGTGGGGCTGAGCCCCCAGGCACTAAAAATACCCACCAGGCCAGTAGCCCCCCTTGCCCCAACAAACACACACCAGGAAGGGAGGGCACCAGCAGGGCTGGGGGGTCAGGCTGGGGCAAGCAGAAGGCTGCGGGCAGGAGGGGCACCAGCAGGGCTGGGCGGGCAGGGCTGGGCAAGCAGGGGGCTGCGAGTTGGGAGGTGAGGGCAACCCCAGCAGGCTTGCGTGGGACAGGCTGGGCGAACAGGTGGCTGCGGGTCGGGAGTGAGGGGCACTGGCACAGCTGGGGCGGGGGGCAGAGGGCCTGGCTGGCAGGGGGCTGCGGGTCGGGAGTGAGGGGCACTGGGAGGAGCTGTGGGGGTGGGCCGGGCTGGGGCATGGCAGGGGGCTGTGCGTGGTCCGGGAGTGAGGGGCACTGGGAGAGCTGTGGGGGGTGGGGCCGGGCTGGCAGGGGGCTGCGGGTCGGGAGTGAGGGGCTCTGGGAGAGCTGGGGGCAGCAGGGTTGGGCGAGCAGGGGCTGCGGGTCGAGAGTGAGGGGCACCGGCAGGGCTGGCCAGTAAAGCAGGCCCGCGGTGCTGAGATCAGGCTGGGGGGCACGGCTCCCACCAAGCCCCACACAGTCGTCATCCTGGCTGGATCCGAGTCCCTGACTCTGGTGATGTACATGTGCAAGGGTGGGGGTGCCCCGTGCAAGGCTGCAGAGCATTGGGGAGGCACTAAGGTGACGCCTGGTACATAGACTCATGGGGCAGGAAAGGATGCGAGGGGTCACTGGGTGGGGTCCGCCCCAGGCCTCCCTCTGTGCCGAAGCAGGACCAAGCAAACCTGGCCCAGCCCTGACAGGGGTGTGTCCGACCTGGCCGGGGACCCCAGAGCTCCCCCTCCCTTAGCTTTCGCTGTTAGGAAAACTTCCCGACCAAACCTGCCCCGCTGCAGATCGCGGCCGTGGTGTCTCATCCTGCCGTCAGTGGGCACCGAGACCCACCGGTCACCAGTCCCCGCAGAGAACCTGCGAGAGATTCGCAGACCGGATCCAGATCCAGAGCCCTTCCCCTTTGTCCTCTCCGCGTTACACCGCCAGGAGGGACTTCGCCCATCGCCATAATCACTGTGCCCCTGAGCGCTTATGCCGGCAAAACTTACGTCACTCAGGGTGGGGGCGTTGTCTCTTCACGCCTCAGCGACAAAAGTTTTGCCGAGATAAGTGCGAGTGTCGGTGCAGGGCTGGGCAAGACCGTGGTGCCCTCCAGTCCTACACCCGCTCAGGGGGGTTCCCCCTTGCCTCGGCAGGCAGGTTTGCTAAACCTTCGGTCAGTTTTGGTTGCTCTTCTCTGGACTCCCAAGGCCCAGCG
The DNA here is from genome assembly GCF_003597395.2 of Chelonoidis abingdonii. Taxonomy (NCBI): domain Eukaryota; kingdom Metazoa; phylum Chordata; order Testudines; family Testudinidae; genus Chelonoidis; species Chelonoidis abingdonii. The sequence goes on along the minus strand of NC_133779.1, from coordinate 17,589,088 downwards.
CCCCGAACCGGACACGCTCCTCGAGCCGAGCGGGACACGGAGCTCCCGTGTTTTGCAGCCACGCGCCGGGTACGACAGCCCAGCTTTCTGGCACCACGGTGACTCACTTCCAGCTGTGATTCGCCTGGACGCAGGGGTCCCGGTTCTGCTGCCCGGCTCCCTCCCCAGGCCTCCATTTGCAGGCGGGCACCGGATGCCTCCTTCCTTCCCCGTGGCGTTTGGCTGGATCGCGTCGATTTCACGCCTAGAGCTCCAGGATCCTTTCGAGGGCTCGGCCCAGATGCCAGAGCGTTTCTGGTCCCGGTGCTGCTAACCCCGCGGGCGCGCCAGGGCCAGCTTGGCGAGACGGGGGGTCTTCCCTCCACACAGGGCCTCCCCGGAGGGCTCATCATCTTACGGGGACAGAGCTGTGTGCTCCCAGCCTGGGGATTCCCACTCAATGCACGGCCAGAGATGGAGCAGGACCAGCCCCCCGTCTGGTGAGGGTGGGGGTGAATCCTCCCCCCGGTAACCCACAGGTAGTGCAAAGTCTCCCCGCACCCCCCGGCACAGAACTGTTCCAGGGAAAGATGGAGCAACTCTGCCCCGGTGGTGAACCGCACCCAGTGAAAGGGCCCTGCCATGAACCAGACACTCCTTCAAACCGCCCCCCCCCCAACAAATGAGTGTTAATTAAAGAATCCCCTCCCCCCGAGCCAGCATAGAACCCAGGAGTCCTGGCTCCCAGGCCCCCCTGCTCTAACCACTAGACCCCACTCCCCTCCCAGAGCTGGAGAGAGAACCCAGGAGTCCTGGCTCCCAGCCCCCACCCCCCGCTCTTTGCAAGCCAGGGTGGGTGGGGCAGCAGGGGGCAGTGTCTTG
>NC_133779.1:17583590-17586671 GCF_003597395.2 Chelonoidis abingdonii | reverse complement strand
CAGCTCTGCCGGTGCCCCTCACTCCCGACCCGCAACCCCCGCAGCTCTGCCGGTGCCCCTCACTCCCGACCCGCAACCCCCGCAGCTCTGCCGGTGCCCCTCACTCCCGACCCGCAACCCCCGCAGCTCTGCCCCCCCAGCCCTGCCGGTGCCCCTCACTCCCAACCCACAGCCCCTGCTAGCCCAGCCCTGGGACCCCCCAGCTCTGCCGGTGCCCCTCACTCCCAACCCACAGCCCCTGCTAGCCCAGCCCTGCCCCCCACAGCCCTGCCGGTGCCCCTCACTCCTGACTCGCAGCCCCCACTAGCCTGGATACTCACGGTCCCTGGGGGTCTCGGGGGTAGCTAGTCCGATGGGACACTCTGCACTACGATGCTGGGCTTGTCGCGCTGGGCGCTCTTGGAGATGTAGCTGTTGAGGGTTTTCTCCTGGGGGGGGCACTGGGGTCAGAGATGGCACCCGCCCTGTCTCCCAAGCCCCCCTCCGAGCTCCACAGCCCCCACTAGCATCCCTCCCTGACCCCTTCCCCGTGGTACAGCCCTGCCCGTCCACCGCCCCTCTGCCCCATAGGTGACCCCTCCCCGACCCCAAAGCCTGCCCCCTCCCGACACTCCTCCAACCCGTCTCCCCTGCACCCTCAGGGCCATCCCATGTGTCCCCAATGCCCCACAGCATAACCCACCTCTCCCCTGCCCCCTCTCCCACCCCATTACCTCCACCAACTGGTGCCAGTGCTCGATGGGTTTGCGGGGATTGGCCAACATCTCAGCCCAGTGCTCCCGGCCTGGACCCTCGGCATCGCTCCCCACCCGGCACATCCCGATCACCTCATTGTGCCCGATGCTGGGAGAGAGACCAACTGGTTAACGCTGGACCCCTCCCCTGCCATGGGGACCCAGAGCCGGGGAGAGAACCCATGAGTCCTGGTTCCGAGACCCCCCTGCTCTAACCACTAGCCCCCACTCCCCTCCCACAGCCAGAGGTGGGACCCAGGAGTCCTGGCTCCCGGCCCCCCCAACGAGTGGCCGTGCTCCGGGCTCACCAGTCGTAGTCCATGACAGTGATGGTGAGGCTGACGTGCTCGGCGCTCTCGTGCGGGATGTCGAAGACGAGGGCCTCGTTGTAGCTGGGGTTCAGGGTGTTCTTCTTGATGGACGTCTTGCGCTTCTTCAGCCGCCGCCCCTCGCACATGAGCGAGGCCTTGACGTAGGGGTCTGGGGTGGGGGGATCAGATATGGCCCGGATGGGGAGTGCCCAGCTCCACATCTCCCAGTGCCAGCAGCCCCCCTCCCCAGCCACTCCTTCAGTGCCTCTCCCAACTCAGAAGCAGCCCCATCTCCCACCTCCTGTAGCACCCACAGCCCCGCTCCAGCACAGCCCTGCCCTCCCATAGCCCCCCCACTCCCCCGAGCGCAGACCCCCGGCCCCTGACCTGAGAAGCCGGTCAGGTCCATGGCTTTGAGGTTGGAGGCCCGGATGATGGTCACGGTCAGGCGGCCGGCGGTGGGCAGGTAACAGAGGGAGAAATTCACCTCCCCCAGGTCGGCCTTCTCCTGTGGGGGGGGGGAGGGGGCGGGTCAGTGACCCCAGGAGCCGGCAGCCGCTGCTTTCCCCAGCCTGAATATTTCATGGCCTTTTACCAGGCTGGAGCCACTTCCTGCCCATGAATATTAATACCTGTCTGGCTCCGGGCACCAGCCCAGCCCGTGTGTTACAGCCCCTGGCGCCCGGCCACCACCAGCCCCCGGGAATGGGCCACGGAGCGAGAGGCAGAGAAATGACTGGCCAGATTTCCTGAGTCAGAGCTGACCCCAACGCGGTGCCCCTCACTCCCGAGCCGCAGACCCCTGCTAGCCTGGCCCTGCCGGTGCCCCTCACTCCCGACCTGCAGCCCCTGCCAGACCTGCCTGTGCCCCTCACTCCCGACCCGCAGACCCCTGCTAGCCCGGCCCTGCCAGTGCCCCTCACTCCCGACCTGCAGCCCCTGGTAGCCCAGCCCTGCCCCCCTCCAGCCCTGCCAGTGCCCCTCACTCCCGACCTGCAGCCCCTGCTAGCCCAGCTCTGCCCACCACCAGCCCTGCTGATGCCCCTCACTCCTGACCTGCTGCCCCTTGCTAGCCTGGCCCTGCCCCCGCCCCCCAGCTCTGCCGGTGCCCCTCACTCCCGACCCGCAGACCCCTGCTAGCCCAGCCCTGCCGGTGCCCCTCACTCCCGACCCACAGACCCCTGCCAGCCCAGCTCTGCCCCCCACCAGCCCTGCTGGTGCCCCTCACTCCTGACCCGCAGCCTCCTGCTAGCCCGACCCTGCCGGCGCCCCTCACTCCCGACCTGCAGCCCACCTGCAGGGAATGGGGCAGGGACTCAGTAGGGGGTGGTCTCCCCTTAGCTTCTGCATTGGCTCCGCCCCCCGCAAGCAGCGCTAGGGGGCGCTGTGCTGCAGGGGTGGATGCTGCCCCATGGGCTCCGTGGGGGTTGTGGGGCCGGAGCTGTAGGGAGCAGGACCAGGGACTATCTGGGGCTGGTTCCCAACTCACCCTGTTTGGATGCTGGGGCCGGAGCTAGCGCAGTGAGTGGATTTTCTGGTGGGGAGGGGGAGACAGTAGAGGGCGCAGCTCCCCCCACCACCACCCCAGGGACCAACACAGCACCACGGGGGAGGGGCAGGGCGCACACACACACCCCGACCTGCTCCTTACCCTCCCCCGCCCTTTCCCTCACCTGAAAATCAGCTGACTTCCAGCAGCTCAAACCCCAAACAGCCTCCAGCTGATGACAACTGGATTTGATACCTGAGATCGAGCGCATTATGGGACAATATAAAGGCAGGGTGGGGGCAGGGCTGGGCTAGGAGGGGGCTGCAGGTCAGGAGTGAGGGGCACTGGCAGGGCACGGGGGAGTCCAGGCCTGGCCTGCCAGGGGGCTGCGGGTTGGGAGTGAGGGGCACCGGCAGGGCTGGCGGGAGGGCAGGGCTGGGCAAGCAGGGGCTGCGAGTCAGGAGTGAGGGGCAGCAGCAGGGCTGGGGGGTCAGGGCTGGGCTAGGAGGGGGCTGCGGGTCGGGAGTGAGGGGCACCGGCAGAGCTG
>NC_133779.1:17575314-17582954 GCF_003597395.2 Chelonoidis abingdonii | reverse complement strand
TGGGCTAGGAGGGGGCTGCAGGTCGGGAGTGAGGGGCACCAGCAGAGCAGGGGGGACCCCAGGACTGGGATCAGAGGGGGCTGCGGGTCGGGAGTGAGGGGCACCAGCAGAGCAGGGGGGAGCCCAGGGCTGGGCTAGGAGGGGGCTGCGGGTCGGGAGTGAGGGGCATCGGCAGAGCAGGGGGGAGCCCTGGGCTGGGCTAGGAGGGGGCTGTGGGTCAGGAGTGTGGAGCAGCAGCTGCTCCAGGTGGGGGAGGGGCACGCACATACCTGGCTGCTCTAATTACCCGACAGTTTCATGAACAACAAATCAGCTGAAATATTCAAAAACACCCAGGCTGGAAATCCAGGCAGAATTGGGTTGAAGGCACCAGGAGCTGGGGGGAGGGGCAGGGGTGGGTGCTGTGGGGGAAGGGCAGGGTCCAGGGGGGAGCTGGATGGAGTGTTGTTAGATACCACGGCCCCCACTCGAGGCAGCCTCCTACCCAATATTGCATCTCTCCCGCCCTGGCCTGGGCCCCATCCCATCTCCCTGGGGTCTCACCACACTGGCCTCCAGGGGTCCCTCCAGACTAGCCACCTGCTTGCACTCCGGCAGCTCCAGCAGGATGGCTGGGTGTGCACACCGGGGGCTGGGCTGGGCAGGGGTGTGGGCTTGGGTAGAGGGGCTGGACTGGGGAGATGGATCAAGTTGAGTTGGTTTGAGCATTGGACGTTGGGTTTGAGTTGAAGTGGGTTGACACGGGGTTGAGGTTGAGTTGGGTCAGTCTCCCCTATGCCCCCCTTTCCCCAAAGGGTCTCACCCATCGAGGTGGCCTGCAGGATGCCCCTCCAGATGGGTTCTGCTGCTGCATCTGAAGCAGGTTGAGATTGGGAGTTGAGTTGAGAGTTGAGTGCAGCTTAGAGTGCAACTGAATTGAGTTGGGTTGGGCTGAGTTAAGGTTGGGTTGGGTAAGGGCTCAGGTTGAGTTTGGGTTGAGAACTGGAGTTGAATTGAGAGTTGAGTCTGGGCTGGATTGAGATGAGTTGGGATTGAATTTGGATTGGGTTGGTTTAAGGTTGTGTTGAACTGGAATGGGTTGGGTTTGAGTTGGGATAAGGTCCTGTTGGGACTGAATTTGGATTGGGCTGATTTAAGATTGAGTTGAACTGGGATGGGTTGGGTTTGCGTTGGGTTAAATTCAGGTTGGGGTGAAGAGTTGGGCTGAATTGAGACAGATGGGGCTGAGATAATGATTGGATCAGCCTCCCGCCGCTCACCCTTCCCACAACCCACCCGTGATCTCACTCACCGAGCTGCCCTCCAGGATATCCCTCCAGATGGGCGCCTCCTCATCCCGCTCCGCCATCTCCAGCAAGTTGTCCAGCACCACCTGCCCGATGAGGTCGTGGCGGGAGAAGCGGTCAAAGTCGTAGACGCTGAAGTGCAGCTTGCGTCCCGGCAGCTCGGCGAAGGGGACGTTGAAGTTGAAGGTCTCGTTGAAGATGGGGTTGAGCGTCTTGCGGTGCACCTTGGTCTGGAACTTCTTCTTGCGGTCGGGCAGCAAGTACATCTTGACATAGGGGTCGGAGAAGCCGTTGGCGTCCTTGGCCGGCAGGTCCAGCGCCCGCAGGATCTTCACCACCAGCTGCTCCGAGGCGTAGGCGTAGCGCAGGGCGAAGCAGATGCGCCCACAGGGAGGACCCTCCGCCTTACGATGCTCCGCCTCGCCCGCCCGCTGCTTGTACAGCTCCGGCTTGATCTGACCGATGCTGGTGGCCTGCTCTGGCTTGTCCTCCCCACCGTGGCCGACCACCTCCGGGCTGGAGAGCTGCTGGGTCAAGGGGCGCGGCAGGGTGTTGTACCTGCGAGGGGTCGGGAGTTGGGAGGGGTGTACCAAGACATGGGGACCCCCCAACCCACCTGGGACAGGAGCTATGGGGCTGGGAGAGGGGGCATTTCCCCTGAATGCACTCCCCCAGGAGCACCCACACCCCAGGGCTTCCCTTGTGAAACCCCAGCTACGCCACCGGCCCCCCTGAGACAGAGCTCCCCTTCGGTTCCCCCTCCCATGCCAGGCCCTCTCCTGCTGCCCCCTAGTGGGAGACGAGAGCGGCGCTGGGCCTCACCTGGGGGCGGGCGCCAGGGTGGCCACCTGCTGGTGGGAGTGTGCGTTGGGCAAACCGCCGCCCTCCTTAGGGACCACCTGCCCCTCCACCGGCAGGTCGGGCGAGGTCTGGCTCAGCTTGAGGGTGGCCTCGGGGTAGGAGTCCATGTCGAGGTAGGAGCGTTCGGGCATCTCAGGGCCCAGCTCGACCCGCTCCACCAGCAGGTCACCGTAGGGCGAGTGGTGCAGGTGGCCGTGGAGGGCGTGGTCCTTGCGCGGCGCCGGCGAGGTCCCCTTGTCCCGCCAGGGGATCCAGCAGAGCTTCCAAGAGACGAAGAGCGAGACGCCGAGCAGCACAATGCCGCAGAAGGTGACGATGACGGAGAGCAGGCTGACGGAGATGTCTGTGTGGGGCAGAAGCTGTGAGCGGTGGGAGGGGACATGGGAGAGGCAGGCTGGAGACCCCGTCCTCCCACCAGTACCCCAGACCCCTGGGCACAAAGAGCCGTACCCCCACCCCCAGTATCCTACCACCACCGCCTGGAACATAGACACAACCACGTCCCCTGTAATATCCCATCACCCTCTGGAATATAGACACGACCACATCCCCCTGTAATATCCAATCACCACCTGGAACGTAAACACGACCACGTCCCCTGTAATATCCCATCACCCTCTGGAACATAGACACGACCATGTCCCCCTGTAATATCCCATCACCGCCTGGAACGTAGACACGACCACGTCCCCTGTAATATCCCATCACCGCCTGGAACATAGACACGACCACGTACCCTGTAATATCCCATCACTGCCTGGAACGTAGACACGACCACGTCCCCTGTAATATCCCATCATCCCCTCGAACGTTGACATGAACAGGACCCTGGCACCTTCCCAGCCGTCACCGAATGCAGACGTAACCCAGCCCCCTGCAGCCTGCCCGTGCCCCCATGCCCTTACCCGAGTCAGTGGGCGGGGGATGCCCCCGGTTACGCAGCAGGTCGGTGAACTCCAGGCATTTCTCGTGTTGCTCCAGTGCCCGCAGGGAGAAGCAGAGCTCCTTGAGCAGGGTGAGCGCACCGCGACACACGTCCTCCTCGTAGTCACCTGACATGGTGCCGCACCATCTGGCCACCACAGGGAGAGAGCCGGTGAGCTGCCCCCGGGCCGGCCCCCACCAGCCCAGCCGAGAGCCCCAGACAGCACAGCCGGCGGGCACACACCCACCCCGCCTCACACACTCGCACAGGCACAAACACAGGCACCTTTGCACACCCATGCCCACACAAACACATGTGCATTTGCACACTCACACCAACACATGTTTGCACATGCACACCCATGCAAATGTGTGTATCTACATGCCTATACCCTCACAAACACATGCATTTGCACACCCATGCACACACCATGTCTATTTGCACAAGTGTGCCCATGAATACATATGCACACCCATACTCACACAAACATGTGGGTATTTGCACACCCAAATATATGTATTTGCACGCCCTCACCCACACAAACCCAAGTGCATTTGCACATCCATGCCAGCACACCCCCATGTGGATTTGCACACCGTGAACATGTGTGCATTTGTGCACGCACACACACACACACATACACACACACACACACACACAAACATCTGCCCACAAGTTTCCACCCACAGGACCATCCAGTCTCACGTGTGCTGGCACTTGGTCGCCCTCCCACAGTCTGAAGCAGCTACGCCCACGTGCGAAGCCTTGTACACTGACACACGGCTTGGGCTCAGCCGCTCACTGCCACACACCAGCCAACCGGACACGCATTCACACAGAGACACATGGGCACACTCCCCCTCGCCCACAGACCAGCACATGCCCCCTCCCGCCTATCCTCCCCAACCCACCCCACCCCCAGGCCGGGTCCCGTCCCCACTCACCTGCTCAGCAGCCTCCGTCTCCTGCTGGCTCGGGGTGCAAGTGGGGTGGCTGGTTCTGGCAGCACCAGATGCAGGGCACCGGCCCGGTGAGGGGCTGGGGGTCAGTACCAGTTCCGGGGAGTCTGTGCTAGACGGGGGCAGGCGCCCAGGTCTCCCATGCTGGACGCTGCCAAAGCCATGTGGGGTGGGGGACAGGCCCTCGAGGGTGCCTCCTCCAGGCGGCTCCAGGATCAGCGGCAAAAACCAGCCACCACGCTCACAGGGCCTGGGGTGCAGGCGCCCAGCTGGGAAATCAGGGGCCAGGTGTTTCCATGGGGAGGAGGGGTGTGGCTCAGAGATTCTTCTGCAGGGGCAGGGGGTGTTGGTTGGAGCCTTGGTATGGGGGTGGATTGCCCCAGATTCACAGGCACCTGTTGGGGATGGGGGGAGATCATTAGATGGAAGCATCTGCACCCCACCCCCTCTCCAGACCCCAACCTTCCCACCCCCTCTTCCAGCCCCATGACTCCATCCTCCGGCCTGACCTCTCCTTTCCACCCATATCTCCTCTGCCTCATCCCACCCCTTTCTTCTCTGTTCGGCCCTGGAGACCCTCCCCTCCCCAGAGCCCAAAATCACCCAGGGTTGGAGAGACAGGAGCTGGGAGCCAGGACTCCTGGGTTCTCTCCCCGGCTCTGGGAGGTGAGTGGGGGCTGGTAGGTTAGAGCAGGGGGGGCTGGGAGCCAGGACCCCTGGGTTCTCTCCCCGGCTCTGGGAGAGGAGTAGGGGCTGGTGGGTTAGAGCGGAGGGGCTGGGAGCCAGGACTCCTGGGTTCTCTCTCCGGCTCTGGAAGGGGAGTGGGGTCTGGTGGTTAGAGCAGGGGAGCTGGGAGCCAGGACTCCTGGGTTCTCTCTCCGGCTCTGGAAGGGGAGTGGGGTCTGGTGGTTAGAGCAGGGGAGCTGGGAGCCAGGACTCCTGGGTTCTCTCCCTGGCTCTGGGAAGGCAGTGGAGGCTGGTGGGTTAGAGCAGGGGGGCTGGGAGCCAGGACTCCTGGGTTCTCTCCCTGGCTCTGGGAGAGGAGTAGGGGCTGGTGCATTAAAGCAGGGGGAGGCTGGGAGCCAGGATTCCTGGGTTATCTCCTGACTCCTGCTGTCAGGGGGACAGGCTCTGTCTGTGTCTCCAGAGAGAGATGTCCCCCCTACAGGGTCACTCCCGCTGCCCCCGCCCCCGCAGCAGCCTGGCCACCAACCAGCGCGGTGCCAGCGTAGGTGTCGCTGCAGCAGCCACATTGGGCTCCGCTCAGGTTCTCGCCTGCCCTGAATACAGAGTACCAGGCCAGATTCCTCCCCGTCATCGCCCGCTCCCGCCAGCGCTCCCCAGTCCCCCCAGCCAGCCTGAGCCCTCCCTGGCTCCGAAGATGGGGGCAAGGCAGAGCTGTTGGGATCAAGGGAGGGGGGAGCCTGGCTGGCACAGAAGCACCAGGCCCGCCCGTGTCACCATCTTTTCCCTGCCCCTGCCCCAAGGCCAGGCCAGGCCAGGCCAGGCAGCTGCTCCTTGTCACATCGAGTCGGGGCGCCTGGCCAGAACCGCTCCCACCCGCCAGCGCACACGGCTTGGCCACGCTCCCACACGTGTGTGCCGAGATGGGCCGGGAAAGGTGCAATGCACACACACCTACACATCACTCCAGGGCACGCACTTGTGTGACACGGGCCGGGAGCCGGGGGGCACCCGCTTGTGAACCCAGACCCGGCTTGCGAACGCCCTGGCCCCACCCCACGCCCCGGGCTGGGATTTCTCCACTCCGGCTCCCCCTGTCAGTCCCACAGCTTCTGCCATTGCTCCCCCGCACGGTGAGTCACCAGCACCGCAGGGGGGGGCTCGGCCAGGGAAACCCCTGTAGACAGACGTGGGCAGTCAGAGCAAAGCACAGACACCCTTCCCCCCCCCCCGCCCGGCCTCGCCCCCAGGGGTCAGGGTATTTAATGCTGCTGCGGATCCGCCTGAGCCGCCAGCGTGTCAGAGGCTCGCTGGGGGTGGGGGAGTGCAGGGGGGACGCAGAGGGACAGGGCCATGTGCGGAGCGGGGCATGGACGCAGTTCTGCAAGAACCCAGGAGCCCCAGCTCCCAGCCAGCCCCGGCTCCAGTAACCGGAGCTGCCCGTGGGGCACATCCAGCCATGCCCGGTCAATACGTCGCCCGGCGCTGCCAGGAGCCGTGATTACACACACACACACACACCCCACAGGGAGATCCTCCAGTGGCCCAGCAGTTGGGGGGGGCAGGGTATGGGCCAACCCCTCCAGCAGCAGGGCCAGAACCGATTCCCAGGGTTCAGGCCTGAGAGGTTCGTAGATAAGGAAGGTCAGGAAGGCTTCTGAAAGGCAGCCAGGCCTGGTCATGGACAGAGTGGCAGGACTCCTGGGTTCTCTCCCCAGCTCCAGGAGGGGAGTGGGGTCTAGTGGTTGGGGTGGTGGGGACTGGGAGCCAGGACACCTGGGTTCTATCCCTGGCACCTGGAGGAGAGTGGGGTCTAGTGGAGGGGGGGCAAGACTCCTGGGTTCTCTCCCTGGCTCTGGGAGGGGATTAGGGGCTGGTGGTTGGGGGACTGAGAGCCAGCACTCCTGGGTTCTCTCCCAGGCTCTGGGAGGGAAGTGGGGGCTAGGAGGTTAAAGCGGGGGGGAGTGCTCTATGCCTCCCCCACCCCCAGTACTGAACAGTTCCCCTGGCCTGGCGAGTCCCCAACCCCAGCTCCATGAACAGGCCTCGACCCCTCACAGCAGAGACCTAGGATGCGGCTGTGGGGCCCAGCACCCTCTTGCCATGAGCCGAGAGGGGCAGGAGAGTGCACCCCCCCAGGGCGTGTCACCCACTATCCTGCCACACGCCAGCCCCAAGGGGGGTTTCTCTTGCAGGGACCCAACCGGGGAACCCCAGAGCATCAGCAGCCGGGGGCGTCGCACACTCACCCCCTCCCTCTCGCACACCCAGTGTGAGCAGTGCTGGTGTCACGCACGCACACAGAGTCTTTGTCTTGCGTGCAGCCAGCTGGGCGGTGCTGGTGTCGCACACTCACCGGGGCGCTCGCACACTCACGTCCGGGGCTGGCTCCAGTTCTGCTCCTAATCACATTAGTGTGTTGTTGGCACAACAGCCGCCGGGGAGGCTGCTCCCTTGTCTGAGAACCGCCCCCCCTTCCCCCCCCCCCACAGGCGACTGCCTCCTAATTACACCCTGCGTTGGGGGGGGGGGGGAAGGGAAGGGGAAGCCCTCTGGACGCAGCTCTGCCTCGAGCGGCTCCCACAGCCCCCACTCCTGTACATCTGCCCCCCAACACGGGCCAGGAGACCTGAGCCCCTCTCCAGCCCCCCTAAGCATTCCCTTCCCCCCCTCCACAGCTCCCTCCCCCTGTTCCTGGAGACAAGCGGGAGCACACGGGGGACTAGGAGACCCTGCGTCCCCCTCCCACACATTTCCCGGGTCTTGCCCGACCTCCCACCCAAACCTGCAGAGCCACCAGACCCCAGCACCCACTGTCCCAGGTCTAGAGAACCTCCAGCCCCTCCCATCACACTGCTCCTCACTCCTATCCACTAGAGACCTTGCACCCCTCACCCCCCTCAATGCACCCCCAAATCCTCTCCC
>NC_133779.1:17563274-17573977 GCF_003597395.2 Chelonoidis abingdonii | reverse complement strand
CCCCGGATACCCAGCCCCCTGCGCCCCACCCCAGGGCCAGGCGAGGGGTCCCCGGATACCCAGCCCCCTGCGCCCCACCCCAGGGCCAGGCGAGGGGTCCCCGGATACCCAGCCCCCTGTGCCCCACCCCAGGGGTGGCTGCATGCTGGGCAAGGGATGTGTCTGAGGTTCCACAGCAGGAGGGGAGGAAATCCTGGCAAGGGTTGGGGAGAGGCCCCAGGTCTGTTACATGCACACGCATGTGCCAGCCATGTGTGTCCCTGCCTCTGGCACACACACCCTGTGGGGGACCCGCCCATCGCTATCTGAGCCACCGGGGGTCACGGGATCACAGTGCAAAATCCCTGGGGCAGGGGGAGTCTCTCCACCCTACGATCCCCGTGGGGCCTGGGCAGCGCCAGACACGGGGGTTCACCACAGCAGGATGGCAGCTGGGGGGTGGGGAGTGAACCATGGGGTGAGGCTGCAGGCCTTGCTCGTGTGACTAAGGGGCTGTGGGGGCCACATCTGACGGGGGGGGGCATCAGACTAAAGGCGGCCTCGTGCACACACAATCACACCCACCCTCACACACTTGTGTGTTGCATGGCTGAGGATTCAGGATGGCGTGCGGGCACCCACACCCACACCGCTACATACCCCTGGGTGTGGCTCCCAAAGGCAGGGGAGAGGGGGGCACCCTCCAAGCCGGAGCAGGATCTGGGGCAGCCCAGGAATCTGGATGGGGGGGACCCAGACCGGCAGGGGAGGGGGGGATCTGACCTTGGCAGGGGCACAGGATGGGGACTTTACAGACAGGAAAGGGGGAGGTGCTAATGGAATGAACTGAGAGGAGGGACCCCCACAGGTGGGGACTTGGCCAGAGGAACCAGGTGAGGATGCAAGTGATGGTGAACAACACACATGTGTGCGAGGCGGCCGTGTCGCTCCAGCAGAGTGGGGAGCCACCGGCCTGGCAGATCACGGCCTGTCCCCGTCTCGGTACCAGACACTGATGCCAAGCGACAGCAGGGCCTGAGAGGGCAGCCTGGATGAGAAAGAGCAATTACCCAGACCTGGGGCTCTGGGGGGGGGGGAATATCGGGGGGGCTGGCTGGGCGCAAGCTCAGATCCAATCCAACAGCCAGGACCAGACGGATCAAACCACCCCACCCCCAATCCAACAGAGGACCCAGGTGTCCTGGCTCTAACCCCACCCTAACCCAGCAGACCCTAGTCCCCGCCTTCCCAGAGCCAGGGAGAAAACCCAGGAGTCCTGGCTCCCAGCCCCTCCCAACCTAACCCACTAACCCACCTCTCCCTTCTTAGAGCCAGAGAGAGAACCCAGGAGTCCTGGCTCCTAGCCCTGCCCCCCTGCTCTAACCACTAGCTCCCCTCATCCCTCTCAGAGCCAGGGAGAGAACCCAGGAATCCTGGCTCCCAGCCCCTCCCAACCTAACCCACTAGCCCACCTCTCCCCTCTCAGAGCCAGGGAGAGAACCCAGGAGTCCTAGCTCCCAGCCCCGCGCCCCCCCGCTCTAACCACTAGCCCCCCTCACCTTCTCAGAGCCAAGGAGAGAACCTAGGAGTCCTGGCTCCCAGCTCCCCTGTTTTAACCCCCAGGAGTCCTGATTCATAGCCACATCCACTCTGCTCCAGCAGCTGGGGAGAGAACCCAGGCGTCCTGGCTCCCAGCCCCCCTCCCCACTAGTCCCCACCTTTCCCGCGCCCCCTCCCACCCCCCAATTCAGCCCCAGATCCTCCAGGAAGATTGGCAGCAGGGGGTGAGGACCAGCCATCACCATGGAAACAGTCTCCGTGGCAATGGGCCTATTCAGCATCTTTCCCCATGCTGCACTAGGCAGCAGGGCCAGCAGATAGCGTGAGGGGGGACAGGGTCAAGGGGGGATAGGGAGGTGGGGGGGTTGGGAAGGTCAGGAGAGTTTGGGGGCCCAGGGGTAGGTGGCAGGGGCAGCAGGAAGCTCTCACCTGTCTGGGGGGGTGTCACTTCTCAATGTATCCCTCCCCCCTAGTCCCTGTCTGGATCACACCCACACCCCCACTCCCTTGCCGGCGTCCCACCCCAGAGGTGGACGCAGCATCCTGGCCCTGGTCCCTGAAGATGCATTAATGGGGTCCCAGCTACCCTGTGTCCCCGGCATCCAGCCAGACAGGCCATTTAATTAAAAGCAGACAACAGCGCACAGCCCGGGGCTGCCGGGGCGGGGGGGGCAGCGCAGGCCCCATGAACCAACCCTGCCCCCTAGAATCCCAGCTGTAAGCAGCCCCCTCTGCACCCCATGGCACTACCTGAATGGGAGCCCCCAGCCACTAGGGGGCACCAGCCCCCCCTACCCCAGCCCCAGGGCAAGGACTGGCTGACTCAGGGGGGCAGGGAATGGGGCAGGAGCCTGCCTCGGGGGGGGGCACCAGCTCCCATCCAGCCCCAGGGGGGGACTGGCTGGCTCAGGGGGGCAGGGAACGGGGCCCAGCGTCTGTCCCCTCTAGGGAGCGCCGGGTCCCACCTGGCCCCAGGGCAGGGACTGGCTGGCTCAGGGGGGCAGGGAACGGGGCCCAGCGTCTGTCCCCTCTAGGGAGCGCCGGGTCCCACCTGGCCCCAGGGCAGGGACTGGCTGGCTCAGGGGGGCAGGGAACGGGGCCCAGCGTCTGTCCCCTCTAGGGAGCGCCGGGTCCCACCTGGCCCCAGGGCAGGGACTGGCTGGCTCAGGGGGGCAGGGAACGGGGCCCAGCGTCTGTCCCCTCTAGGGAGCGCCGGGTCCCACCTGGCCCCAGGGCAGGGACTGGCTGGCTCAGGGGGGCAGGGAACGGGGCCCAGCGTCTGTCCCCTCTAGGGAGCGCCGGGTCCCACCTGGCCCCAGGGCAGGGACTGGCTGGCTCAGGGGGGCAGGGAACGGGGCCCAGCGTCTGTCCCCTCTAGGGAGCGCCGGGTCCCACCTGGCCCCAGGGCAGGGACTGGCTGGCTCAGGGGGGCAGGGAACGGGGCCCAGCGTCTGTCCCCTCTAGGGAGCGCCGGGTCCCACCTGGCCCCAGGGCAGGGACTGGCTGGCTCAGGGGGGCAGGGAACGGGGCCCAGCGTCTGTCCCCTCTAGGGAGCGCCGGGTCCCACCTGGCCCCAGGGCAGGGACTGGCTGGCTCAGGGGGGCAGGGAACGGGGCCCAGCGTCTGTCCCCTCTAGGGAGCGCCGGGTCCCACCTGGCCCCAGGGCAGGGACTGGCTGGCTCAGGGGGGCAGGGAACGGGGCCCAGCGTCTGTCCCCTCTAGGGAGCGCCGGGTCCCACCTGGCCCCAGGGCAGGGACTGGCTGGCTCAGGGGGGCAGGGAACGGGGCCCAGCGTCTGTCCCCTCTAGGGAGCGCCGGGTCCCACCTGGCCCCAGGGCAGGGACTGGCTGGCTCAGGGGGGCAGGGAACGGGGCCCAGCGTCTGTCCCCTCTAGGGAGCGCCGGGTCCCACCTGGCCCCAGGGCAGGGACTGGCTGGCTCAGGGGGGCAGGGAACGGGGCCCAGCGTCTGTCCCCTCTAGGGAGCGCCGGGTCCCACCTGGCCCCAGGGCAGGGACTGGCTGGCTCAGGGGGGCAGGGAACGGGGCCCAGCGTCTGTCCCCTCTAGGGAGCGCCGGGTCCCACCTGGCCCCAGGGCAGGGACTGGCTGGCTCAGGGGGGCAGGGAACGGGGCCCAGCGTCTGTCCCCTCTAGGGAGCGCCGGGTCCCACCTGGCCCCAGGGCAGGGACTGGCTGGCTCAGGGGGGCAGGGAACGGGGCCCAGCGTCTGTCCCCTCTAGGGAGCGCCGGGTCCCACCTGGCCCCAGGGCAGGGACTGGCTGGCTCAGGGGGGCAGGGAACGGGGCCCAGCGTCTGTCCCCTCTAGGGAGCGCCGGGTCCCACCTGGCCCCAGGGCAGGGACTGGCTGGCTCAGGGGGGCAGGGAACGGGGCCCAGCGTCTGTCCCCTCTAGGGAGCGCCGGGTCCCACCTGGCCCCAGGGCAGGGACTGGCTGGCTCAGGGGGGCAGGGAACGGGGCCCAGCGTCTGTCCCCTCTAGGGAGCGCCGGGTCCCACCTGGCCCCAGGGCAGGGACTGGCTGGCTCAGGGGGGCAGGGAACGGGGCCCAGCGTCTGTCCCCTCTAGGGAGCGCCGGGTCCCACCTGGCCCCAGGGCAGGGACTGGCTGGCTCAGGGGGGCAGGGAACGGGGCCCAGCGTCTGTCCCCTCTAGGGAGCGCCGGGTCCCACCTGGCCCCAGGGCAGGGACTGGCTGGCTCAGGGGGGCAGGGAACGGGGCCCAGCGTCTGTCCCCTCTAGGGAGCGCCGGGTCCCACCTGGCCCCAGGGCAGGGACTGGCTGGCTCAGGGGGGCAGGGAACGGGGCCCAGCGTCTGTCCCCTCTAGGGAGCGCCGGGTCCCACCTGGCCCCAGGGCAGGGACTGGCTGGCTCAGGGGGTGGGGAATGGGGCCTGGGGCCTGGGGCCTGTCTCCTCCATGGGGCCCTGGCTTAGATCTGGCCCCAGATTCCCCCCAGCTGGCAGGGCCCCAGCCGTTCTGCGGTTCAGTCTCCTGCTTCAGCTTTTAACTTAATTAGCCAAGTCGCCAATTAATCTCCTGAGCTGCAGAGAGAATTAATGCGGGGGAGGGGGTTGGGGCACCTGCCAGTTTGGGGAAGGGGGGGAGCTGGAATACGGAGGCTCTGGCAGCTGGAGGGGGGGTTGCGGGGCGCTCCGTGGCGGGGGTAGCTGCTCGCAGGGGTACTGGAGGAGTTGGGGGGCACTGGAGTGGTGGGGCTGCTGTAGAGGGCTCTAGGGATGCAGGAGGTGAGTGGGGTGCACAGTGGGCACATGGAGATTTGGGGGGGGGCCGCGTATGCCTGGGCCCTATGGACACCCATCCCATCCCTGAGCCCCCCCCCGCCCACGAGAGTTTACAACCCCCCCTCACTTTCCACCAGGCGGGCGCATTAAGGAGGAGGCGCCGACGCTAATTGCTCAGCTGTGAATATGGGTGTGAAGGGGGGTGGGGGGAGCGGTAACTCCATGAGTTCGAAATGCAGCAATCGCCTGGCTCCATGGAGCACAAAGTTTGGAGCCAGGACTCCTGGGTTCTCTCCCCAGCTCTGGGAGGGGAGTAGGGGCTGGTGGGTCAGAGAAGGGAAGGGGCTGGGAGCCAGGACTCCTGGGTTCTCTCCCCAGCTCTGGGAGGGGAGTGGGGGCTGGTGGTTAGAGCAGGGGGCTGAGAGGCAGGACTCCTGGGTTCTCTCCCTGGCTCTGGGAGGGGAGTGGGGTCTGGGGTGGTTTAGAGCAGGGGGGCTGAGAGGCAGGACTCCCTGGCGTTCTCTCGCCTGGCGTCTGGGAGGGGCAGTGGGGTCTTTCTGGTGGTTAGAGCAGGGGGGGGGGCTGAGAGGCAGGACTCCTGGGTTCTCTCCCTGACTCTGGGAGGGGAGTGGGGGTGTTCCCCCCTTCTCTCCATAGCTCAGTGCTGGACGATGGGAGTGCTGTTCGCGGTCGGTTTTCTCTCTGGTTACCCTGCCCCCTCCCCCAGGGCCCTAGTTCTTAACGTCACAGGACAGGTCTCATATTAACCGGGACCCCTTGCTGCTGGCTCCCCCCCGCCCCCGGCTACCCATCCATTGGCAGACCCCCTATCTACCAGGGGCCTAACCTGTGAAGCTCCCCTCCCCCATCCCTGGGCTCCCCTCCAAGTTCCAGCCCTGCCCAGGGGTACCCTGAACTCAGCGCTCCTCCCCAGGGTCTCCCCCTGCCAGCCCCAGGCGGGGGGGGGGGGCTAAGATTCAGGTGGGTTCTTGCCGTGGGAATTGGGGATGCTGCGTGAGCAGGGGGAACCCCCCCCCCAACTCTGGGAGGGAGGGACAGAGCCTCCCCGTCCGGGGCAGTGTGAATTGGGGGGCGGAGCCATATAGAAGTGAAGGGGTGGAAGTGGGTGTGGCCACGTGTGAGACTCCGCCCACCGTCTCGCTCGGGATAGGCTGGGCAAATCACATGGTGCTGACACACACACCCCGCCCAAGTCCTGATTGGATGGATTAATTTCCCACCAAAACATTCCTGCTGGTGGGTGGAATATTGGCGGGCGGGGAGGCTAGGGAAAGGCCCGGACACCTGGGTTCCATGCGTAGATTGCCCCCTCCCACCCCCATGTTTCCATGGTTGGGGAGGGGGCAATGTCCTGCGAGCCCCCAGCTGAGCAACATCCCCCTATCCTGCCGCAGGCAGCAGTATTAGGTTGTTACCCTCTCTGGCAGGGGGAAGACTGGGGCAGGCAGGAACGAGGGGCATTTCTGAGGAGGGAAGACACAGCACCATCCTGGTGGATGGGGGACGGACAGACACGCTCTCCCGTGGTGCATAAACCCCACGTGCACGTGCAAAGCCACCTTGCACACATGCTCACAAACTCACGCTTGCCGTGAACCGTATCCCCATAGAGTTTATATTTGCAAATAAAATCAGTAAAATACATCGGTTCCTCTATACACAGGTCGGAGTCTGAGATGGGGGCCACCGGCTGGTGGGGGGGAAGTAACGACATTGTGGTGGGGGATCAGTGGTGGGGTGGAAGAGGAGACAGCGGAAAGAGGATATTTGGCAGCCGAGGGGGGCAGACTAAGGATCAATTGGGGGACGGGGGGGGCGAACGCATCGGTGGCAGGGGGGGACAGACAGGGTGATGGGGGGACAGATGACAGCAGGAGAATTTGGGGGGAGAGAGAGTTTAGGCAGCTGCTCCCATCTGGAAATTGGCACGTTTTATTACGTTCAGCCTCAGAGTCTCTGCTGGGGTGGGGGGCTGGGAGCCAGGACTCCTGGGTTCTCTCCCTGGCTTTGGGATTGGGGAGTGGGGTCTAGTGGTTAGATGGTGGGGGCTGGGAACTAGGACTCCTGGGTTCTCTCCCTGGCTCTGGGATTGGGGGGTGGGGGTCTGGGAGCCAGGACTCCTGGGTTCCCATTGTAGATAATTCCCTAGGCAAAGGTCTGAAGAGGGAGGGGGGCAGAAGCCTGGCTTGTATTGGGGGTGGGCGGATGTAATTATACCTGACACCCAGGTGCTACAGGGCTGGGCGCTGGGGCAAAAAGAGCATGAGGATCCTGCCCCCCCGCCCCACAAGGGGGGATCTGGGAGGGAGCAGTCAGTGAGAGGTATCTTCCCCCAGCAGCCCCTTCCTGGGAATCAGCCCCCAAACCTGGAGCACAAGCTGGAGAATTCAGCACCCCAGGCAGGCCTCGTCCCCTCCTGCTCCAGGGCCACAAGGTGGTACAACGAGCCCCACTCCCCGAGCCAGGACAAGAACCCAGGAGTCCTGGCTCCCGGCCCCCACTACTCTAACCACTAGACCCCACTCCCCTCCCAGAGACGGGAGAGAACCCAGGAGTCCTGGCTCCCAGTCCCCCCTGCTCTCACCACTAGCGCCCCTCTGCCGCCCAGAGCTGGGGAGAGAACCCAGGCATCCTGCTGCACTGTCGGGGAGGCGCTGAGTCCCAGCACTGGGGGGGGGGGCAGGGGAGGCATCGGGGGCGAAGACATTCTAGTGTGTGTCGTTTCGCTCCCTCGTGGGGTTGAGGGGGGGCCGGCGCAGAGAGTCCGACGAGATGAGACGAGACGAAAGCCCTTATTGGTGGCCAGGAGGCCATGGGGGGAGGGGAGAGCCAGGGGGCCCCAGCAGGGGGGCCATGTGGGGGGGGCCCCAGCAGGGAAGGACCCAGCTTTGCAATCCCTGAAGTGGTGAGAAGTGAAGGACGACGACCCCCCTGGACGGAGCTTCACGCTGGGGATCACAGCAAAAAAAAAGGGCCCCCCCCCCCACAGCAGTCACAAGAGCCGCCCTCAGTCCAGAGCAGTCGATCCCTGTGGTGCCGACCCAGCTGCAGGGCAGGTGTCTCGGGTCCCCAGCGACTCCCCAATTCTTTGGCAGCTGAGCATCGGCGGGGGAGGGGAGCCCAGGGGCCCTGGTGTCCCCCCCCCCAATTCAGGGAGAACAGAACTTCAGAGACCAGTGAGTGTGGGGGGGTTTAGAAACAGGTGAGGGTCCCCCTGGCCAACAGTCCCCCCTCTACCCCAGTTGGGATCACCCTCAGGAGCCCCCCCCATCTTGTGCCTGTCGCCCCTACCCTCAATCCTGCTGCTCCCCAATTCACCCCTCCCCTTTGGAGCACTAGGGAGGGGTGGTTCACCCCGAACCCACAGACTGCCCAGCAAGGCACAGGCACATGCAGCCCGACACGGGCGTGAGAAAGCGTGACCCGGTCTGTGTGGCAGGGGAGAGCAGGGGCTAGTGTGCAAGGTGGTGGGAGAGGGTACAGTGATCCAAATGTGCATGTGTGAGTGATGGTGCAAGTTGGGGCCCAGCTAAGTATGCTTGTGTGGGCAATGGTGCAAGCTGGTGCGTAGCTGAATGTGTCCGTGACTGATGGCACGAGCAGATGAGCACGAGGACAATGGTGCAAGCAGACATGAAGCTGAATGTGCAGACAAGCATTGGTGCAACCCCATGTGCAACTAAGTGTCCACATGAGCAATGGTGTGATATGGCAGACAGCGTGCACACACTAGTGCATAGCTGAGTGTCCATGTGCAACAGATGGTACATAGAGCGTGGGTGCACTAGTCATGATGCAAGGGGTGCACAGGTGAGCATGCACATGAGCAATGGTGCAAGCCAGTGCATAGGCAAATGTACACGTGAGCAACAGTGTGAGATGGTGAGTGTGCATGCACAAGCAAAAACGTCCGCTGATTTGCAGTGTGCTAATGGACAAGCTAACACCTAGCCGAGGGTACACGTCGCAACAGATGGCACACAGAGTGCACACACACTAGTGATTATGCTGGTAGGTGCACAGGGGAACGTGCACACGTGAGCAACAGTGCAAGCTGGTGCACAAGTGAATGTGCACACATGAGCAATGGTGCAAGGCGGCATGGAGCCAAGCCATTACACAAGGTTCCCTCCCTCGCCTGCCAGCACCCTTTGCCCCCCCCCCCCCAGGATCCAAGGTCCCTTTCTTTCCAAGGGGGGGGGTATTGGTGGGGGCCCCCTCACTCTCTGGGGTTGGGGGGGGAGGGTATCGCCACCCGGCTTCTCCTTGCTCCTGGCGTCATCCATTTGGGCCTCCGTGTCCTCGGGGCGGCTGGGGTGGGCTCCCCTCTCTCCTGGGGGGGCTAGGGGCTCCCCTCTCCTGGGGCGGGGGATTCTCTCATCACCTCTCCAGGAAGAGCTTGAGGGCGCGGTCAATGTTCATTCGGTGCCCGACCCGGGTGACGCCCAGGTCGATGTAATCCTCCTTGGTGAGCGAGGGCAGGTGGGAGCCGTCGATCTCGTTGTCCAGGAAGCGCTCGCGGTGCTCGCCCAGCTTCAGGTACTCCAGCCAGTCGGCCACATCGAATTTGGTCCAGAAGGGCAGGGGCTTGGCGCCGAAGGGCTTGTCCGTGGCCGGGGGCAGGAAGTGGGTGGGCGAGAGGGAGCGGCTGCCGGAGACGAAGTCGGGGAAGGGGCAGGGGCCGGAGGGGGGGGATCCGCGCAGGTCGTAGATGCCGCCGTAGAGGGGGACGGAGGGCAGGATGGGCAGGGAGGAGGGCCGAGGGGCCAGGCTGATCTTGTGCTCGCTGGGCAGGGCGGCGGGGCTGGGGGCGCGGCGCAGCGCCGGGCGGATGTCGAACTCCACGCTCTTCGGGGGCTTGGCGCCCGGCCCCACCTTGGGCCAGTTGTGGAACAGGCTGCCGGGCGGCTTGGAGGGGCCCGACACGTCCTCGGGAAGCCTGGGTGGGAGAGGGGAAGAGATGGTCACGGGATGCTCCTCCCCCCCCCAGCAGTCCTCCCCCCTCCTTCACTGTGCAGAGGCCAGGGTGGGACACCCCAATGCCCCCCAGCTTTGCACGAGCAGCCATGGGGCAAGTGGCACACGATGACAGGGACTTGTCTGCAGAGCAGAGAAATTCACCACCTCTTGCACCCACGTCGGGGAACAGGTCTGGCACGGGGATCTGCCTCGTCTACCCCTCCCCCCCCGCTGGGATTCGGCCCCGGGCCCCTTCCAGCCCGGCTCTGGGAGGAGAGTAGGGCTGGAAGCCAGGACTCCTGGGTTCTCTCCCTGGCTCTGGGAGGGGAGCAGGGTCTAGTGGTTAGAGAAGGGGGCGCTGGGAGCCAGGACTCCTGATTTGCCAATGTTTGTCATGTCTTCTCCCCAGGGTTACTCCCGTGGGGTTGAGGGGGTTGCACCCCCAATACCCTGCCCCACGGGTAGGGGAGGGTCCCCATCTCCCACAGGTGAATTGTCCCAGTGCAGACAAGCCCTTGGACACACAACACAATGGAGCAAATTAAAGGCAGCAACGCAGCCCTGGTGAGCAGCTGGGGAGTTGGAGTAGGAGGGGGCCTCTGTGGGGGTGCAGCGGGGGGGTTACAGACTCCTTCAGGGTGGGGGCTCAGTGGAGTCCCACGGGGGGGGTCTGGGACAGAAGGACCCCCTCTCAACCCAGGAATCGCTAGGAAACCGGGCACGAGGAGTGGTAGGATGTGGGAGGGCACTGGGGGGGCGTTGGGCATATGTGCAGGACCTGATGCCCCCCCCCGAATCCCTGACCCACAGCAGCCTCCTAGGAACCCAGCCCTATGGGTGAGTGCGTGCGTAGGAGGGAAGGTGAAGGGGTGAACACATGCAGCGCCTGGCACGAAAGGGTCCTGTCCCCTCCCCCGCCCCCCCCCCC
>NC_133779.1:17560379-17562559 GCF_003597395.2 Chelonoidis abingdonii | reverse complement strand
GGACGCTACCTTTGGCGCTGCAGGGAGCCGGGCCGGTCGGCGCCGAAGGGGCCTGCGCCGTCGGGGGGCCGGGCCCACGACACCCCGCTCATCTGCTGCAGCTTGGAGCTCAGCTCGCTGATGATGCTGGCTTTCATGGCCGAGACGGGCGAGGGCTTGGCCGCCCCACCCTCCTCCCAGGGCAGGGTGGGCGAGCGGCGCTGCGGGGCAGGCGGCTCCTGGGCCGGAGCGGGCGTGAGGGCGAAGACGCTCTCGGCACAGGCCGCCACCGAGATGGTGGAGCTAGTAGGGGTGGCGGGGTCGCGGCGGGCGGGGAAGGGCCGGGACCGCAGCTTGCTGGGCTTCTCCGCCGGGCCCCCGAAGGCTTGGCCGTCCAGGTAGGTGACGTAACTGTCCAGCAGCTCCACCCCCTCGCTGGACAGCCCCGACATGCTGGACAGGGTGGAGACGGAGCTGATGGTCTCCAGGTGGTGGTCGCTGCTGCTCCGGCTGTCGATCTCCTCGATGCCCGAGTCGGTCACCGCTTCGGGGGGCTCCGGCGCCGGGATCTGGATGGAGGACACCACCGAGGAGAAGTTGACGTGGGGGGCCTCCCGAGGCTCGGGCGCCCCACCCTGGGTCAGCGTGGCCACCTCACTGTCGTAGGAGGTCAGGCTGGAGGTGGTCGAGTCCAGGGCAGTGGTGGTGGGCGGCGGCGGGGCGGGCGGCGGCTCCAGGGTGGGGATGGCGGGGGGCTCCCGGCCCGCCTTGGGGGAGTCGGGCTTCTCGAAGCTGTTGGAGAACTCCAGCGGCGGGGGCAGCGGCTCGGTGAAGAGGAACTCGTCGTCCACGTCGACGGAGGGAGCCGGCGGCGGGAGGACCAGCAGGGGCAGCCCGTTCTCCTCCACCCCCTGGACTGGCACCGGCTCGCTTTCCTCCTGGGGCCGGCAGTTCTCCACAAAGCGCACGTGCAGCTTCTCGCCCCCGGCCCCCTCCTCCCCCCGCTTCTCCCCCGCCCACGGGCCGCCCTTGGGCTCGGAGGGGGCCTGGCGCCGGGGGCTCTCCGGCCGCGGCTCGCCTGCCGGTGCCCCCCACAGGCGCAGGATGGAGCCGCCTCCTCCAGAGGGCTCCGGCGCCACCTCCCCAAACCGGGGCGAGGATGGGCGAGACCTTCGCTCCTCTGCCTCTGCCCGGCCTTGCTGCAGCTGCTGGGAGTGCGATTCCTGCAGCGCCCGCTCCCGTGCCACCAGCGCCAGGCCCAGGGGCGAGCCTGGGTCCAGGATCTTGCCCGTCAGGGGGTGGATGAGGGGCGGGGCATTCCCGCCGCCCGGCCGGGGCTGAAGCTGGGGCAGGAAGCTGGAGCAGACGGTGGTGAAGGCGCTGGTGGTGCTGGTGCCCCCATAGCCCTTGGCAGGGCGTGGCTGGTAATAGGTGCCCGGCGGCAGGGGCTGGGCGTAATTCAGCTGCAGGTAGGGCTCAGCCGAGAACATGCCCTCGTCGATGCTCTTCGAGTGCCGGAGCCGGGGCACTGGAGCCGGCTCGGGCGCCTCGTCCTCTGGCACCTCGGTGGAGAGGAAGAGGGCGGAGCGGCGGCGGGCTTCGCTGTGCCACTCCCGGTCCCGCCGTGCCGCCCCCACCAGGGCCGCGCCGAACTGGCTGGTGAAGTCCATGCTGTTGTGGAGGGGCAGGGCGGGCACCGGGGCCGGCTCCGGCTGCCCCTCAGCCTCCATGCTGCTACCCTGGCTGCTGCGCCCGCTGCTGCTGGTGGAGGGGGCTTTGATGACGATGGTGGGGATGGCGATGGAGTTCTTCTCGGGGGCGGGTGGCGCCGGGGCGGGCAGCGTCGGGGGCGGCTGAGTCTGGGGGGCAGCCCCTTGCTGCCTCTGCTCATCCTCCACCTTGGTCTGCTTCACCAGTGGGCCTTTCCGGCGCAGTGGCTTGGCCGGGACGTACATGGCGGCGCTGGCCGCCCGGGCCGGCAGGTTGTAGTAACGCAGCTCCGGGTGCGGATGGTGCCCGCGCCAGCCCCGGGAGGGCCCGACTTCGGCCCCACGCTCCAGCTCCTGGCGGTACATGGCCAGCTTCTCGCGCCGGGCCGGGCCCTCGAAGGCAGGCGGCTCCTGCTGCAGCGAGGCCGGGTAGAGCTTGGCCTCAGCGGCCGGGTTGAAGGTGGAGCGCACGGCGGGGGTGAGGCGGCCGGT